>NW_026000026.1:86927441-87071446 GCF_001458135.2 Marmota marmota marmota
AATGGAAGGAGACCCTCAGGGTTATACAGTGGAGGGGGTAGAGAGAGAGGAGGGGAGGGGAGGGGAGAGGTGGGGAGGGGGGAGGGGGGAGGATGGGAAAGGCAGCGGAGCACAACAGACACTAGTATGGCAATATGTAAATCAATGGATGTGTAACTGATGTGATTCTGCAATCTGTGTATGGGGTGAAGGTGGGAGTTCATAACCCACTTGAATCAAAGTGTGGAATATGATATGTCAAGAAATTTGTAATGTTTTGAACAACCCACAATAAAAAATTTAAAAAAAAAATAAATAATCACAAGCTCCCAATGTCTATCTCCATCTCTATCTCTACCTCCTTATACATTACTGCCTTAGAGGTCAAGACCACCTGCTTTGGAGGCAAGTTAAACGTTTACTAGTGGATTGAAATCTTCCACAGCAAGTACATGTGCAATCTCATAATTCAGAATTCAATATGCTCTTTGGCACACTTATATTTTAAAACATAGTGAAGTCAACAAAATAAAGGATGGAACTTTACTTCAAGAGATTACAGACTCTAATTTCAACACTAAATCCAGAAAGAAGATTTGCTCTAAGTGTTGCAGGAGAGGGGAGTAGGGCAGAATGGAGAGTGGAAATAATATTGCCAAATGGCTGTGAGTTAAAAGTACTCTGCCTCTGGGATTTTTAAAAATCTCAACCACAGTCAGGCACAGTGGCACATATCTGTAATACCCAGCAACATAGGAGGCTGAGGCAGGAGAATTGCAAGTTCAAGGTCAGCTTGGGCAATTTAGTGAGACACTGTCTCAAAATAAAAAGGGATTAGAGTGTAGTTTGGTGATAAAGCATCCACGGGTCCCATCCCAGTACAATAAATAAATAAATAAAATCTTTATCACACTGCCTTCAAACAATTGTGAGTTCTTACACATCATTGCCTCTAAGACATCCTAACAGTATTTAGCAGTTGATCTATAGCAATGCAGTAAAATACTGTCCCTGTTGGTAGTAATAGCACCATCTATTTAATTGGGTTTGAACAGAGCCTTCCCCTTACCCAGGTGTCAATCTACCCCTTTCAAGTATACTTTTTTCCACTCCTGTTCTGGCACTCTAGGAAGCAGAGAGATACTGTGGATATGAATTTGTGGTGTGAAATTTATATCCTTCTGGATATAATTTGGTTTTAGTTGGGAAGCTGATCACAGATCTAGGATCTGGCAAAGTTCCTTCCTCCAAACTAGCTGCACATTTATAGAGTGATTGGGAGAAGTGACAATATCACCTTGCTGATTTGACTTACCTTTGCCCTGTCATTAGATATAAAGTTGTATTTATTTCTAGGCAGAAAATGACTCCAGGAAGAAAATGAGCTACTGTAAGAGCTATGGTTGGGAGGAAGACATGAAAGGGTCTAAGAAGGAAAATAAAAAGTTTATAAGAAGAATCATGTTGTTTTTGTCAAATCTTGAGATTCAATACCTAAATGAACTGAAGTCAGGGAACAGAAGAGATTCTTGTACCCCACTATTGAAAGCAGTAACATTCTCAACAACCAAAAGGTAGGGACCACCAACAGATGAGTGGCTAAACAAAGTGTAATGTGTGTGTGTACGCGTGTGTACTTGCATCTCCAAAAGGACTGAAATTCTCAGACATGCTACAGACAAGGATGAACCTTGAAGACATTATCATTGTGCAACATGAAATCGGACAGTCACAAAAGAACCTATATTATATGATTGTGTCTATATGAGACACCTAGAGTAGTAAATTCATAGAGACAGAAAGCAGAGCAGTGATTACCTAAGACTGGGGAGAGGAGGAAAGGCAAGGTATTGTTTAATAAGAAAAATTTCAATAAAGACCAAAATAAGTGGTTAAACTGGGTGCTTATGATAGGTTTAGTGAAGAATGGAGTCCAGAGAAATATCATAGGTCAAAAGAAGCGTGAGTTCAGTGTAATAAAGTGGGGGAAATACAGAAATAGTAAGGCCTGTTCTTTTTCTTTTCTTTTTATTTGGTGTTGGAAATGGAACCCAGGGCCTCAATGCTAAATTCTACCACTGAGCTACACTTCCACCCCTCAGATTGCTCTTAACACCCCTTTGTCTTTATAGATAAGGATTTCCTTAAATGTGTTTTTGGAGATAAGGAAGGGCACCTCTCGCATGAAGGGTCTTAGGACCCATTTTAAGGAAGGTCAGGAAGCCCTTCCTGCATGTGTTACTTCTTGAAATTCCTTCATCTTAAAATATTCAATAAACTAAGGTGCCATATCAACATTATGGAACAAAGTTATTCTAAACCTACAACAAGTAGTAGCGATTGTTGTTAGTAAATTATATAGGAGTGTTTGGATGGAATATTGAAGTTTAAAAAACTAACATCAGATTACTTTTAAGAGATGGAGGCAAGAAAACAAAAACTAGATGCAAGATGAGACAGAAAAAGGAGTCCACCTGATGGCCAGTGGCCAGCTGTGCCAAGGAAGAAGAAGAAGTAAGTGAGAACAGAGCTGGAAGGTCTGAGAGGGCAAATGTTTGGAAAGTTTAAAATGCAGAATTTATTCTGAGAATGGACATAATTCCTTGTGAATCTCGGCAATTCATAAAATCTCATTCTGTGATGTTCTTCCGTCTCTCTTAGTATCAATGAGGAGTACTATTGATCATGACAGGGAGGACTAATTGGCATTGGGTGTCCAGGAAAACTATTTTGGCTAAATATCTTAGATTTGCTCAGAGAGGAGAAAGAGAAGACTGAAGAGCAGGTGTTGACAAGAGCAGCAGCAGGAGGCAGCCCACACAAGGGACAGCGTTGGGACAGGTTTCTGAGGGAAGATAGTTCCTGGCACCTACATGGTATAAAGTGCAGCATGATTTGGCAAACAGAGCCTGGAAGGAAAAGATAGAAGAAAAGATAACTGAAAGATAACAATGACTCTTTAATCTGGTAGCCAGTCAGAAAAGCAAGCCAGGAAGAAAACAGAAGATGGTACTGTCAAAGCAGAAGTATTAAGTTAGTACTTCCTTATAATTTATCAAGATGTTAAATGGAATCACCTATATCTTTTTAAGGTTGAAAAGTGTAAACAACAAAGACAAGGAAATAAGTTACAAAGAAAACTCCCAGAATTCTTTTCTCAAGGCAAAAGCTCCTGTTCATCTAAGCACACACTAACACATTCATGCTCTATGTAAATAGTTTACTTTTCACCCCCTGCAAAGCACTGGAGGGTTTGATTAAAACCTTCATTCATGACTTTGAACCTCACAATGTCTTAGTGCAGAAAAGCATCAAGTACCGCAGAGCTCCAGATAAGTAATGGGCCACATGCAGGTCTGTGGTTTGGCATTGGCTACCTTAATAATAGTGCTTGGTGCGCTCCATTCCGCAGACAAATGATGTGTTGAGATGTCACAAGACACCAAATAAATCCATGAAAACAAATGTCTTTCAACAGATTAATTTTGTCTTAAACTCTTAGCATGTAACAAAATAGATTTCCTGTGTTCTAGAGCACGGATTTTAAAGAGTACCGAGTTAGTATTCTCTCTTTAATGTTTTGAGCAAGTTTAAGGGGAAACAGGATTGTTTACCAGAACAAAATCCTTAAAAAAAAAAAAAAAAGATTCTTATCTTTCACTTAGGTTAATAACATACAACATGTATTTGTCAATCAAATTAGAATTACTGTCAGCCCATAATGCATTTTAGTTTAGCCAATATCAGTCAGTCCTGATTTATTTGCTTAATACAAATCTAATTGAGTTTCAGGCTGCTCTTCTCCTTTCAGCTGTTAACCGACCAAGTACATCTTTAATTTCCAAGAATGATGGTGTGGTAGCAGTTGAGAGGAAGAGCGATTTGCATAAGGCCCCAGAAGGGTGCCAAAACTCTTCACGCTTTAAACAACAGCCTTTATTATTCTGTAAGTGGATGTGTTGAATTTTCATGCTTTTGTTTCCAGTTCAGTCCTGACAGAAAAGAATAAAGTAGATTTTGCCAGCACCCCTGCTGTGCCCTGGGGGAAAAATTCAATGTGCCTCATTTGTCTTAATTGGAGAACCGCCCTCAGCACCAGCTTTTCCTATGAATACATTAGCATAACAGACAGCAAATCCAAGCCCACTTTTGTAGAAATAGTCTCCCCACCACACACACCTCTCATTTTTAAGACTAATAAAATCTGCAAGAGGGGAGAAGTACGTGTTTCATCTCCTGGATTTCTTATAGTTGCAGTTGTAAAATTCTCGTACAGGAGAGATGCATCAAACCTATTTTATCTCTCACTGTTATTAGAGCCAGTCGTGAAGAATGTGATAAATATCATCCATGACAGAGAGCTGAAAGCTTCTCTTTATTCTTCATAATGTGCTAATCCTATATACTTGTTCTTTGACTGGTTATGCAGCTCTTTCACAGGGGAGAGTTGGAGATGAATGTGTCTAGAAGGAAAAGAAAAGAAAGAACAATTCTTACTAAGGTGAATTTACTAACACTAAAACAAACGCAGTTATCTCCCTCAAACCAAGATCTTAAAACACTGTGCCAGTTCATGGGAGAAAAATTACATTCATCTTCACGTTTTTCGAATTACAAAAGGGCTCCAAGTTCGGACAAACAGCCTGAGAGGTGTAAATCATTTCCCTAATCCAGGTTCTTGCAGTATCCGATTGAACTGATGGAATTTAAAAGTGAGCATTTCCAAAGAAATATTTTGTTTACATGTTCCCAAGACTGGTATTAATTCTTCCATCACATCTGTTCAACCTGCTTGCCATGGCCAGTAAGTGGAAGAGATGAAAAATGGGAAAAGATGTAATTTCCTTAAAAAGCATGGTTCACACATTCTCTTGGAAAAAAAATGTCTACCTTAAAAAAAATAAATAAATCCACATTTTGTCTTGATTTTCCACAGCAGGTCTCATTTACCTCGAAAGCATCTGAGAATTTTAAATAAGGTGGGGGCCAAGGGGTGCATGATTTTGTTCTTGTTTAGTTTGTTTTATTTTAGAATTATTTATGCCTTCATTTAAAAACTACATACCTTGTGGGTCAAATCCTTGTGAGTAAATGGAAGGTGAAATAATTTTGGAATAATAATTTAGGGATACAGAAGTTCCCAGGGCCTAGTGAGACCAACCAACTCTTCCTTCTGGTTGTGTCTCCTGGCACGTTTCCTCTGGAGCCCAAAGGCAAAACAGGGATTGTCAATGTGCGCTACTCAGTCCTTCACTTTTTAAGCCTTCACTTTCCATTCCCTCATCCCCAGCGGGTGTACCAAGAGACTATGGTGAGTTGATGTCAAGAGCTAAGAATCAAATGTTTGCTTTCTTGTGTAAATGAATATAAAAAATAATCACCTGACTTGATCTGTCCTGCAAGAGGGTGTCAGCTTTTCACTTTACTACTAGCATCATTTACATTACAAAAATAGCAAGCAGGTTACCAGGTTAAGGTATTACAATATTTGAACATTGATGTGAAAAAATTTTGAAAGTTGAGATAGCATAAGAAAGTTGACAGGGATGTAAGACTCAAAAAACAAAATAAGTATTTTCTTTTTCAGAAAAAAAAAAAAATGTATGGGATGGTGGTTTGGGGATGAAGCTCAGTGGTAGAACACTTGCCTAGCATGCCCAAAGTCCTGGGTTTCATTCCCAGTACCAATAAATAAATAAATAATAGATAAATAAATAAATAGCATAGGATAGAGAGAGCCTGATGTGTTCACAGGGGACCATCTCTTTTACTGATGTGCAGGACAGGCTGAGCCTCATGAATCGAGTGTGAGTTCATATTCCAGACAAGACTTTAAGGAGAGTTAAGGGGGAGTTTTAAGGATGATTCAGAAACTCTCCTAATGTCTAGAATTTTGTTTAGAAAGCAGGAGAAACTATTTGAGAAAAATTGAAGACTGAATTAAAGCTTTTCTTGGGTGGTTATTGCTGTACTTAAATTTATTTTGCTGTTGAAGATTTTTCTGAACATCTGCTTATTGTGAGAGTAATATGTGTTTCATTTATCAAAACAAGGAAAATTCCAGTACTGATTTTTAAAAGAATAAAATCACTTATGGTTCTTTATATATTTATTTGGTTTTTGAAGGAAAAAAAAAGCCCACATTCTTCATGAATATAATATGCAGATTGGAACTTTTGAATGAACTAATGAGGAAGGCTCTCTCCTTGATCAAGTCTGGCACTGCTAAGCTTTATTTTTCAATTCCATCCTGTCCTTGGGCATATCCTCAAGAGCCCAGTGTTAGCAAGAATCCTATCAGGTCAGTTCAGCCAGAATCTCTCATTTTCAATATCTCATCATCCTCAAGATCTGACAAAGTTCCTCAACCCCCAAGTGATTTCCCATCATCCTCACTTGAGGGTGAAAAAATTTTAGCACTGTTAAAAGAATAACTTTATGCAAAGTCAATTCAACAGTGTTTACTTGTTCATTCAAGGATTCATGAATTGGGCACCACTCAAAACTGGAAGAGCAAGGTTCAAAGAGCCCTGGGTTAGCAGCATGAGCAGAGGGCTTTACAGACTGAACTCAGAAGCAAAAGAAAAGCAAGGCTAAGGCTAGATATTTGCCTTATTTGGTGTGATCCTGTGGAAACTCTCTGTTTAGAGGTTAGTTGGCAGTTTCTGAAGGGCTAAGCTTGGGCTCTGTTTTACTGTTTATATTGATTTGGGTTTGGGTTTGCTTCCATAAGAGCCCAAGGCACTGGAGCTGTCTTAGCATAATGACCTCCCAATTAATTATCTTCACAGCACTAATATGACACTTTTATGTTCTCCCTCGATGTCAGTTTGCCACCCACCAACACCATCCTAGTTTAAGACGTGTCAATCAGATTTAATCTCTTTGGCAAGACGAATTTGCTGATAACCTACCTAGGCAGAGTTAAGAAGGTCGACTTTATGTGGTTCAACCATCATTTTTGATGCCATCACTGTTTCTGCAAATCAGTTTTATCCACAAATTTAAGCATTTGGATTAATGCCTGTTAAAAACCAGGCTACCGTGGAGGCAGGCTACTGTGGGGGGACAGATGGATGGGATGTTAACTCTCCCCATAGCCACAAAATATAAATTTATCTTGAAACCCTAAGGCAAAAATAATCAAGATGATTTTACATAGCATATTACTGTGGGAATTATATGGAATAATAATGATTACCTTCAGGAGAGACGTCTTGATGTGGCTTGTCCCCCAAAATGAACTCCTGGTGTTCTTTTATGAATCTATACTTTTGACAAATAAATCTCAAGAGTTGTATAACTATTAATATGGAAAAATCTAGAATAATTGACTTTGGAAAGCACTATTTCAATTTTATAAATTTATTTATGCAAGTGCCTTAAGTGGTCAAAGCGCGAAAACCAAACCATACCAAGAGTAGACACCTTAATAGGACCACAGTCTAAGACCAACTATTCCTGAGCTTACAGAGTTCAAATAACAATAATCTAAGATCCTACATGATAATTGTTGAATGTTAACAAGTTACAGATGAGTACTGACTTGACGTTAACGAATTAACAATAACGTGCCATTTCCTGTAGTAACAGACATAATGATGAGCAGGAAACATTGGTAAGTTGTTTTGTACCTTGAAATTTCTCACCTTAAGGAATCTGTACCAAATTGGGCAAATGGGGGTTTCTTGTTCATTCAGGGAACACCCCAAGTATTATTTCCTCTTGCTCAAACTTCTTTGAAAGTTGACAGATACTCCCTTTCTGGCTTGATGACATCTTGGATTCTGCAGACAGAGCCAACCTAAAGTGCAAAAGTCACTGTGAGTCACCACTGCTTTACCTGTTGACAGGGTTCAGAACATGGTACCCTAAAATGTGGAACAAGTTAAGAAAATATCTAAACATGTCAGATATTGAAAGCTGAGGAATAAGGAATAATTTATATATTAGACACAGTAAAAAATTAATAATAATAATTAGTAAAAAAAAATCTGGCACTAAGAGGACTGTGACTTCCCTCTCCTCCACTAAGGCCAGAAAACTGGAATACCCTGTGTCTGAAGGCGGAAGAACACCAAGAGGACTCTGAGTAAAAAGGCCTTGCTGTGTCACCTCCAGCTTGCTGTCCTTCGCTCATCCCTTCTGTTTTATCACATTTCCCCATGACTTTCCACTCTCCACAATCCTAGCACAAAAATATTCAGGCTTAATTATTTCTTGGGTCTTCATTTCTTTATGAAGCCTCCTATAAACAGCAAACTTATATTGCATAAAAAATCATTCTAAGGCTTTGTTCATGTTAATCTCTATTATGCTAGTCTGATTTATGGGACCCTAGCTTGAGAACCCAGGAGAAGGGGGGAAAGATGTTTTTATTCTCCTGCACCATCAACATTTTTCAGCACTATATTTTCCAAAAAGAGATGGAAAGTCAGGTGATGAATGATAGTTGTTACATAACCATTACCTGTAATGGCTTTGTTTGTTTTATTTATTTATTTATTTTGAGTTGTTAATGGACCTTTATTTATTTATTTATATGCAGTGTTGAGAATCAAACCCAGTGCCTCACACATGCCAGGCAAGTACTCTACCACTGAGCCACAATTCCAGCCCCTTGTTTTCCCTTTTTGGAGTGCTGTGGACTGATCCCAGGGCTTCACAGAAGCTAGGCAAGTGCTCTACCACTGAGCTATAACTCTATACCCTCCTCTAGGTTTTAATCAAAAGAATTCCACCAGAATAAAGCATGCAATAGTATACAGCACTTTTCCTCTGGAAAAACCAACCAAGACCCTCTGGAAGACTGGTAGAACTGTGCCATTGTAACCAACATCTGGTATCCAGACAAAGTAAAGATGGGCCAGGACTATACTCCTCAGTGGTATCTGGTGTAAGGAAAGCAAGGAATATGGAGACATAGATTGTCACTCTTGCCAGCAACGCTCCAGAAGTTATTAAAAAACAAGAGAGGAAAGGGATGTTTATAAGAGACTCTAAACACATCCATCTGATATTGGAGGACAAAAAAAGGAAAATGTTCTGCAATGAAGGAAATTTGGGGTGAAAGTGAAGTCCAAACAAGTTTGGATTTGTCCAGGCAAGACACTGCAGGACTAGTAGCAGGCAAGAATACACAAAGAGCATGAGGAGGGTGCATCCTCTCTGGAATTCTTTGAGCTATAACAGTGCTGTCTTCCTCACTCATTTGAATGCATTATTCACCTCTGTATCTTAGGAGCTCAACTAAAATGGGATTTAAAAAAAAAAAAATCCAACTGGCAAGACTCCCACAGGGATTGAGCTAACCACTTGGCTGGAGAAAGAGTCTTGGATGTGATAGCATGTAAATTTAGACAAGCCTTCAGCTACTATAGAGATATATTGTCTTGGTATCTGTTCAGGGAGCTGTAACAGAATACCACAAATCGGGTGGCTTTTAAACAACAGAAATATATTTCTCATACTTTTGGAGGCTGGGCATCCAGAATCAAGGCCCCAGCAGATTCAGTGCTTCTGTGGGCCCACTTTCTCACATGCTTCCTCCTTAGCTCCTCATTCAGCCTGCCAGAAGCAGGGCTGGAGCTTTCTGGGGTCTCTTTTATAAGGTCACTAACCATGATTTAGTCTCCTCCTGAAGGCCTCGTCTCCCAGTACCATCACACTGAGGATTAGGTTTCAACACATGGATTTGGGGAAACATATCATCCACTAATTTTCATGGGTCATAGCAAACTCAAGGGAAAGATGTAGAACGCTTTTTAAAATCTAGGTTCTGATACATACTGAAAGGGTATGAATAAGGACAGTGGTGGTTAAACTGCAGAATAGACAATGAAATCCCCTATCATGTGCTAAGCACAAAAACAGGTCTAAGAAAAGAAATCCAAAAGCCAGGCTTGTGGGGCACACCTATAATCTTAGTGACTCAGGAGATTGAGGCAGGAGAATTGCAAGTTTGAGGCCAGCCTGGGCAACTGAGAGAGGACTTGTCTCAAAATTTAAAAGAAAATATTTTAAAGGTCTGGGGATGTAGCTCAATGGTAGAATGTCCCTGGGTTCCGCCCCCAGTACTGAAAAAAAATTTTTAAAAACCCAGAAAGAATGGCCCAGTGGGCCCAAGCACAGAGTGAAGCTGGACTTGAATCCATCCTGACCTAACCCTCAGAAGTCCCGTATGTATGCTGGGCAAAAAAAAAAAGGCTATGTGTAGTTGTGGGATTTAAAGAGAGAGAGAGAGAGAGAGAGAGAGAGAGAGAGCAGGAAGGTATACTAATAGGATAGAGGCTACTGTCATGAAATTATACAAGAATGACAAGAGACGCTGATGGTAAAGCACAAAGACTGTTCCTAAAGTCTTGGACATGAAGAGCAGGTAAGCACCACCATTCAAGTGCCAGAAGACGGCAATGGTGATTGCCTGGGACTGTAGCAGAAGCATCACGGGGACCACACTGTATGTAGTCACAGAGCATAGGCGCAGCTTGGGGCTAGTCATGGCATGCAGGAAGGGAGGAATAAATGATGTAAAGGAGAAAGGGAGTTGAGAGTCTGTCAATCTGGGGTATTGACAGAAATGTTAAATAGATCTTACCTGAGAATCACAGGCTGTTGGAGTCCATGAGAGGTATATGTGGAAATACCGTGTATAGTAGTCCCCGTATATATCCATGGTAGATACATTCCAGATCCTCAGTGTGTGCCTAAAACTGCAAACAGTACCAGATCTTATATATTCTTCCTATACATAAATACCTATGATAAAACTAAACTTATATATTAGATACAGTAAAAAATTAATAATAATAACTAGTAAAAAAAAAGACAGAACAATTATAGCAATACACTGTAATAAAGGTTAAATGAATGTGGTCTTTCTCCCTCTCTAACTGCCATGGGTGAGTCATAAATATAGCCTGGACATCTTAAACAAAGGAATGATTTGTGTCCTGGGTAGGATAGAGCTGGGTCATCTGAGATTTCATTATGCTACCCAGAATGGTGGACAATTTAAAACTTATAAATTATTTATTTTTGGAATTTTCTATAAATATTTTTGGATCACAATTGACTGAGGTAACTGAAACTGAAAAGTGAAGCCATATATGATGGCACTGTAGAACATATGCAGGGAGAGTACTGTCTGCTCAAGCTGCCATAACAAAATACCAGAGACCAGGTGCCTGAAACAGCAGAAATGTATTTTCTCACAGTTCAAGATGAAGATACTGTCAGAGTTAGTTTCTGATGAGGCCTTTCTTCCTGGCTAGCAGACTTTGGTCACCCTCAGGTCTTGACCTCACATAATCATTCCTCTGTGTGAGGAGAGAGAAAGAGAAAGAGAGAGAGAGACCGACCTCTGGTGTCTCTTCCTCTTCTCATATGGGTGAAGGTCCTACCTTATAACCTCATTTGTTATTAAATACTTTCCTAAAGGCCTTATCAGTCACTCTAGCAATTAAGACTTCAACACAGAAGTTTTGGGGGACACAATCCAGTCCATAACAGGGAGTCAGAAAGCCAGAATGGACCTTTGTGAATGAACCTAAGAAAAGGAAAAGTTCCAGAGTTCTACTTCATTCCACCCTGAAGGCTAAGGTGGCCGTCTACCTTCCAGGGTTCAAGCATTACCTGTGAATAAGAAGGCTCATTGCCCCAGTAAGAAGCCCATTCCCCTCTCTCCATGCCCAAGAAGTATCTTAACTCATCTTATGGTCTAGTGAGTATCTAAACAAAACAAAACAAAAAAAAGTGTGCATCACATAAACTTACACTCAATTTATACAGACTATAATTTCTTTTCATGGAAAAAATTTTGAAGAAATCTCTTTTTGAAAGTATAGATGAAAAGAATTGAGGAGCATATGAATTCTGAGCATTGTGAACTTTCTTGGACTTTAAGGAATATTCATCCTACTTCAGATTCATGCTATTAATACTATTGCTAAGTTTGTCTAGTACTTCAGAAGACATAGGAGGAAAGATATGAATGTCATATTAGTATGTTGTATCGTGCCCTTTAAAAATAAAACAATATGGGGCTGGGGCTTGGGCTGGGGCTCAGTGGTAGAGTGCTTGTCTCACATGTGTGAGACCCTGGGTTCCATTCTCAGCACCACATAAATAAAATAAAGGTATTGTGTCCACCTACAACTAAAAAAAAATATTTTTTTAAAAAATACAGTATTTTATGATTTTTCCCCCCAAAGGAAAAAGGAAAACCAAAAACACACCAACATTTCGTACCAAATGGCTTTTTGTTAAGAACAAGTCAATGGGGAATGATATTGGTCACATTATACCAAGTACATGTATAAATATGTAATGATGAATCCCACCATTCCATACAATTAAAATGCACTAATAAAAAAAATACCGAGACAAAGGAACGAGTTAAAGAGCATAGAAGAATGCTATGTATACGTATGCAAATAACTTCAGTTAGGTAGCACTGAAAATTGTTGTCCCCCAAAGTAAATGAATATTTAATATCCTTGATTTGTTCTCTTTTAGAACCTAGATGAGACTCATGGAGAAAATGGCATCTAAGTCCCATTGCACGCAACATAAACCAATTCCAACTTAAGCAAAAAGAGAATCTTACAGAAAATAGACAAGTCACAGGAATGAAGAAAAGATTCTGGCCTTTGAAAGGACAGGCTTCTGAGGAGGAAAGTTTTAGAGCTCTAAAGAGCTTGACCCCATGGACACTCTGAGGTCACTATTGTGATAAATCACAACTGCAATATCCTACTAGGAAGTCCGATTAGCAAACATGGGTCAAACCATGCCCATTTGATTAATAATTCCACCAACGCTGCACATGGGGGAATGATCATTTTTAAAAGCGGTATAGGGTGCTGTTAGAAAGATAGCAGAATACAACAGTCACTAGTATGGCAATATGTAAAAACGTGGATGTGTAACCAATGTGATTCTGCAATCTGTATACAGGGTAAAAATGGGAGTTCATAACCCACTTGAATCAAATGTATGAAATATGATATGTCAAGAGCTTTGTAATGTTTTGAACAACCAATAAAAAAAAAAAGAAAAATGGGAATGAACACTGGAAAGGAAAAAAGCAATTGAAATAGGAGCAACTGCTTAAGATAGACTTGAATGTTGGTTATGGAGGAATCAGAGTATTCGTACTGAGAATAAAAAAATTTCACCCTGGTTTTCTGTGCCACAAATGACCTTCGAGGAGATCTTCAACCTGTGAACATAAAACAAAACCCAGAAATCAGGATACTTCAAAAAAGCAGCGACCATCTGCCTAGCTAGCTGCATTTACATATTGGTCCAGTGTCTCTCTTCTTGGAAAGATTTCTGTGCCCCTTTCCTGGTTTCATGCAGCTGCCACTGCTACTTTATCACCTTTCTGAGTTTCAGTATGATCTTCATTTGGTTTTCAGATGCCCACAGACCTACTCACCAGCCCAGGTATCCCAACAATGCCAGAGCCACAGCCGTAGTGTCTTAGTTTTAGTGTCTAGTCATATAGCTGCCTGGAACAATATAGAAATGACACTTCAAACTAACTATTCTCTAATCTTTGGTGCCCAGGCATTGTGACCTCAGCTACCACCATGAGACCCCCCGTGCCAGTCAGACTATATGGATCTCAGCAATAACTAATTCTTGTGATGTGATCAAGAAAAATCTAGCAACAGATGAAGCTGACTTTCAACTCTGTTTGGGCATTCTGAAGTCTGGGTTGCTTTTGAAATGGCTCCCTTAAAGACCAAGTGAGGACAAGCCAAGAGTTCTGGGCAATACTTCAAAAGTCAACAGCTGCTCTGCACTCCCAGTCAATCCCAATTTGCCACTTGGCTGCTTGCTGATGAGCTGCTTGTATGAGTATTTGATCGCACCACAGTGTGTTCCCTAGTGCACTCGTTGGCTTGTCAAGCTTTGGGCACGTATCTGGTACCCCAGAAGTTTGGCTTCTCAGCAAAACAGCTTGTTATAAGGGAAAGAGTATTTGATTGGAAGTCCAGAGTCCAGGCTCAGGTCTGACTGTCCCTAATTACTTGTGTGGTCTCTGGGCCTTATCTTTGGGTTTTGTTGTTGTTGTTGCTGCTGTCATTGTTAACATTATGATGTGAGTTTTAAACATAGACAAAAATAGAAAGAAAAAAATCATGATCCCCATGCATCTATCATCTGGTTTCAACAGTTATCAACTTGGGATCAATTTTTATTCATTCATATCCTACCTCATCTTCTGGGTTATTATCAAACAAATCCCAGACTCATATCATGATATAAATAAATACTTTGGTATATATATATATATATATATATATATATATATATATATATATATATATCTTTAAAAGATGAAGATTACTTTGTTTTTTTAAAAAATTCTAATACTAAAAAACTTAGCAACAATTTTTCCAAATATTCAGTGTTCAAATATCTCTGTCAAATTTTTGTTTTGATTTCTGTTTTGTTTTACTTTGTTTTGAGACAGGGTCCACTCAATTGCCCAAGCTGATCTCAAACTCCTGATCCTCCAGCCTCAGCCGCCTGAGCTGGGATTACAGGTGGCATGCATCACTGCCCCTTGCTTTTAATTGTCAAACTCATGAAAAAATACTTTGGGAATAGGATCCACATGCTGTCCATAAAATTTAATTGTTGAAATGTCTTGTAAACTATAGATTGTCTCCCTCTCTGTCCTTCTTTATTTGGAGAAAGGGAGAGAAGATCATCTGCCAATAGGGTTACTCAATCTGGACTTTGCTAATTGCATGGTTATGATGATATTTAATATGCTTCTCTGTCTCTTGAACTTCCTGTCTAGATCCCTTATTTTATTAAGGGTTGCAAAATATTGATATGCTAATTCCTTCTAAAGATAGAAGGCTAATTTCATGCCTTCTACCTTTACTAGCTGGGTACTTCTAAGAACAAACTTCGCCTTGGGAAATATTTGGTTACCCTGTTACCCTGAGTTATAGCTATATAGAAAGATGAGATACATACTTAAATCTTTCTCTGTTTTTACAAATTTCTAAAAATAATGAATTATTTCTCCAGCTTCCTCCAAAGGAAAATGGTGAGGTCTTGTTTGTTTAAAATCATTACATATTACTGGGTTCAAACATATTGGCTTTTATTCTTATTTCTGCCCAAATTGGCAAGTGGGTTCTTCTTCAATTAGACTATGAAGTCCTTGCAACATAATCCCAAAAGTCTTTAATAACTTTCTTGGTCTTTGGTATATTAAAATCTTGTCCATTTCACAAAACCTACGATTAGCCATTTTTCCAAGTAGTTCTGCCTTTTATATACTCAAAATGAGGATTTTTAGAATTTGCATTATTAAAAATGTGAACAGATACAAAAGCAAGGAAAATGACAATAAGATCTATTGCTGTTTATGTGTAACTCAATTTCGACAATGATAACCTCAGGTGAATTTTCTTTGTCCATGTTCACACCTACTTCTTACCCACCACCCCATTTCTTTCCACTGGATTAATTTAAGCAAATCCCTGTTTTTATATCATTTTATCTCAAGATATGTTGATGTGTTTCCGAAAGAAAGTATCTTTCCCCTCCCTTCCCTTCTCCTCTCCTCTCTTCTCTTTTCACTCTCTTTCTCTCTCTCTGTTTCCCTCTGTCACTACTATTCTTAGGAACTCCTGATTTTAAAAAATATTTAATATAATTAGTCTATAGATTGATAATCTGGTGTTGAAATTTTCCCAACTTGGATAGTAGGAGCCTCTTTAGTCATGTTCGTCAGAACTTTTGACATAACCCACTAGTTTTTGAAAACCATCTTGATTTCTTGATATGTCAAGATGTTTCTGGTACATATTGTACTTTTTACCCCAAAGAATAAGCCATTTGCCAAAGGAAGTGAAAATATTTGGTTTGATGAGTGCTGGTCTCTTTCAGTCATAAAACAAATTGGTTTTATGATTCTCTAACAAACATTTAAAATATCTTAGAAGATTCTACAGTCATTTTCAAATTAATAACTAGTTTTTCACAATAACAAAAAATAGATGAATCTGTGTTTAGTACTTTATAGTCCTGTCATAAGACAAAGGCTGTCATATAATACTGAACTACAGACTCAAATAAAGCCAACTCTTTGCAAGGTGTAATATAGCTCATAAAATACTTTTGTGTTTGAAATAATTCTAAAAATGGAAGCATGATGTCAGAATTTAAAATTAATTATGAAATTTAAAATTGACTAGGAAATTACATTGCTTACCATAGGCTCACAATCAGCTAGACTATGCAACAATGGCAAACAACTCCCAAATCTCAGCAGTTTATAACAGGAAAAGTTTACTGTTTACTTAGTAGGCCTGTGCCTACCAAGTGAGACATTTCTTGAGGGTGTTGACCTCCATATATCAGCTTAACATTCCAGGTCACTTAAATCCCATTTTCCCTCTACAGCATCAGGAGCCTCCATGACCATCAGGGTAGAGGAAGAAAGAACTTGAGGGTTGAGTATGAGCAAGTAAATGCATTACCCTGAAGAGATGCTCATATGTAATTGCCCATAGAAAGACACATATCCATGCCTATTTTAAGAGGACACATCTTTCATGTGCTACATAGGATAGATGAGCTAGTTCCATCAGTTAAAACTTGCAAAGTTATTCACTAAAAAATGTTAAGAAAATGCATGAAGTGAGAAAAAAAAGTGGTATGGAAAGAGACAGACAATGTAAATTAAATCATGAGCTGTTTTGTTGTCATACAGAGTTTGAAGACATAATTTTAAGATGGACTTTATGAGAGAAGGAAAGACTTTTACCCAGAATGCTTTCTGGCTATGGCAATTACCTTTGCTTCTAATCCAATACACACACACATAGTGTCAGTGTACGTAGGCACTAGTGAACACTGCTATTGACAGGAAATCAGAGTGAAATCAAAAACATGTACATTTGTTAGTTAAAAAAAAAACTAAAAGAGCTAAAGCCCTTCTACACAGTCCGAATTTATTTATTTTATTTTTTTAATGAAAACTCCTTATATTAGTTTCCTATGGCTGTGTAACAAATAAGCACAAACTGGATGGCTTAAAATTGAAGAAATTTATTTACTCACAATTCTAGAGTCCAGAAATATAAATCAAGGTTTCAGTTGAGGCTGCAGAAAAGATTCTATCTCCTGCCTTTTCTGTTCATGGGGACTGCTGCCATCCCTTCCCTGTGACTGAAGCCCTCTGACCTTTGCCTCTGTTTCCACAGAACTTTTTCCTGTGTTCACATCCTCTATGTATCTCATAAAGACCTGTCATTGGATTTAAGGACAGCTGAACAATCCAGAATAAGCTCTTCCTTTCAGGAAACTTAAGAAGGTCTGAAAAGATTCTTTTTCTAAATAAGGTAATGTCTGCAATCCTCAGGGTTGGGAAGTGACATCTTTTGGGAGGATGGACAAGAGTGGTCACCTCTCCATCTACATCATCTCCACACAGAAGTGTAATACATGAGACAAGAGAATACATGGGATCTGTGTTCTGGCTAGTTGAACTCCAGATTTAAAGAGCTTAGCATGTATTTCTAATATAAAATTAAACTGAACAGAAAAATAGAAGAAAGCATAGGCCCTGAAAGGAAAGCAGAGAAAACATCCTCAGTCTCTGAAGTGCTGCAGGTTGAATGTGGGTTGAGCCAAAAATCCAAGCAACATCCTGCAGTGCAGGTTTTTTTTTTTTTTGTCTTTTTAGTAGCACTGGGGGGTGGTGGTGGAGGGGTGGGTGGGAGAGATAATAACACAAAAACTTTGAGTTATTCGGTAGTTGAATTTCACTACTAAGCCTGATTAAATCAAATCTAGATGAATAAAAATAAGTATAGGTTTTATAATTTTGGAGATACTCTTAAGGTATTCAGGAAAATGTACTTACAGGAACATCTCTATTCTCAGTGATTCTGGGTAAATGACGTGTGGCTGTAGCTTCATGGTTAAATTATAAGCTATTATGTATTATGACATGATTGAATATATGCCACTTCAAAGTATGCCCAAGATAAATGACCCATATTTCAAGTTAAGCTTTTTACATTAGAAAAGAAGACAACAACCTTGGACCATTACTAAATCCCAGAGCAGAAAGACTGATGTATCACATATTCTAAATATCATTGAGCTGAAGGCAATGAAATTTGTTACATACTATGATATCTGAGAATGTATGTGAGCATTTTAAATGTACTCCATGGTTCACTACTATTAAGTCCTGATACATCCAGTTGATGCATCGCGTCATCAACCTGCCAGGAAGCCTTTGGAGAGTCATTTGTCCCTGGATCCAAATCAAGTGTGTATCCTGACTGTTAAAAAATATTTTGTTAGACCAAATGACTGAGCTATCTTTGACAGATCTGCCAAATGAATTATGACAACAGTTGACCACTTTGGGCCCTGGGGCAATATTATCAGTATAAAGAAAAAAAATCTGGTTTTTGTAGTTGCTGATCTTAATGCAGAAAAAAAAATGCTTCATTCTTTCTATTATGAATCTTAGTGGAGGTATAAGGTTCTTGCAGTCTTTTGTATCAGAACTTAACAAGGTATAGATATTATTTTTCCTGCCTATTCTTTGAAGAGGAATATATTCAAAGTTGGAATACAGTATAATGTCACTTCCAATCACAAAGAAGTCAAGGCTTAGTGGAAAGTCAGTGTTGGAGCCTAGCTTACCTGGGTTCAAATTCCAGTGTTAGTACTCAGTACGCTCTTAGTCTTTTAAAGTGGGATGATTAATATCTACTAGTGGGATTGCTGTAAAGTGAATGTGTCGAGTGCCTTACACTCTGTAAGGCATTCATAAAAAGATGGCTTCTGCTCTTATTATCTGACAACATCATGCTTCCTCTGAAACTACTAACTTAAAGATTTACAAGAATAAATATAGGAATCTGATTATGTATGAAACAATGGGGAGCTGTTGGGCTTGTGGCCAACTGGGAAATACATAACTTGCGAGCAGCATTCAAACACAAACACAGCAACACAATCACAAATAAACAGCAACGGCAGCAACAACCCCACTGTGCAGACCTGACCCAACCTGTCTGCCCAGTCTCTCTAAAGACTCAACTTCTTCTTTCCAACAATGTACTTAATAACAGTTATTAGAAATTAATTTGCCTTTGGGCGTCTTTATGTCCCCGATGTGCAAAAGAGGCTTGTACTTTTTTTGTTTTTTTACAAATGTTTCTAGATACATCTTAAACTCCCCCTCGCTCCTCTGACCAACGCATTGGTAACTTGACACACGCCAACTTTGTTTTAGTGCTCCTCTGCTGACACTAAGATATCTACAAGAAATGGAGTATTCAGTTTCTCTGTCTGACTATCCGAATTCCTGGAAAAGTCAAAAGAAACAGAAAGAAAGGAAACAGAATATATTCCGCTTCCCTCAGGCTTTTGTTACAATGCTATGGTTTTCTTCAGGTCAGAGACCCATGGAACTAGATAACTGGCTGACTTCTCTAAGACAGAGACTTTTTTTTTTTTTTTTTAGTTTTATTGTATTTCTTTGTGTATCATTATTCCTCTACATTGTATTTTAGGGAAGTTTTGGAAAATGCAAAATTCTTACTCATGACAGCGGGTGGGAAAGTTGCTAACACAATAACTCAGATTTTAGTGTCTTAGCATTTTCCTCCTCTAACTTTATGGGGGTTTACTTCCTTTCAAGATGTGGGCTTTCTGAAAATTTTCCATTGGCAGGAGTCCAAGGCCATAATGACTTTCAATTAAACCCTCAAGTGCTTCCCTTTTTCTTTTGTTATCACCACAAACAATTCCTTCCTCTGAGTATTAGATCCAGTCTAATTCTGTGAGCTTCCAAAAGCAGCCTCCAAGGCCACAGAGGACAGAAATTCAAACTCTCGTCTGTTGTGTGTGTTCCACTCAGACCTCACTGAGTTCCCAGGGTGCAGTTCAGTGTGGAGCAGATAACTTGGTGGCCAGAGTGTTTGTAGAGAGAGAAGGGGTTGAGGGTGCATCCTGAAGTTTGTAGGGAACAGAGAACTCTTTTCCAAAGTTCTACGTGGTTGGTAAAAAATTTGGGCAGGCATGTGAAATTACTATCCAAAAATTGATCTGAAGATAAAACCTTGATGATATCAAATATTCTAAAGAAACAACTCATAAACACAGACTCCTGTGCTGACCACAAAGTTGGAAATGTTTTTTCTGTCCCAGAATTTATTTCATCTTCCAAATAAATTTTGAGTGGTATAATTTTGTGATCCTTGCACGGGCAGACAAGTCTTCCAGTTATGATTATTTAAATTCGACTTAATTTTTTCAAACAATGTTTCTACAAAGAATTTATGATTACTTGGGGCTAACATCACTAAAAGGGACCTCCACAGTTATAGAAGTTTAAGCAACAGAAGTTTAACATCTTTACCTCCCCTTCTCTCCACTCAGTCCTCTCCTTCTACCCCAACTCAAACTCTCAAGATTCAAATCAAGACTTATATTAAATTGTGTGGCTTCTAAATAGATTACAAGAACCTCATCACTTTTTCAGGGCATGACTAAAGAGACCCACATACACATACTTTCACCAAAGCACTAACCTTACTAGTTAGGCCTAAACCTCATGGTTCAGGGACATTATAAAAGGGTGGGGGTGGAGGGTAGGGGGAGAAATTGTTCTTTTAACAAATGAAAACCCAAGTTTGCTTCTTTGACTTGCTTGTGTGAAATTTGCTTTCTTTTGTCCTGATGGGAAGAGACCAGATGTAAGTCTTAAATCTGCTGTCAGGCACTTTGTTCAGTAATCTCTCTCTTTCACTGTGTATTCCTTTAGACTTGGACTTTCTTTTGAATTTTGCACACCAATGGCCTTTTGGTTGAGTTGTGTTGCTGAAAATTTGAGGATGTCTCTAGTTCCCTATGATTTGGCCATTAAATAGATTTATAGGTGGGTCTCTTTAGTCATGCCCTGAAAAGGTGATCAAGTTTTTGTATTCTATTTAGAAGCCACACAATTTAACATAACTCTACTCTTTCACTTCTCACCTTATACATTTAATCCATTTAAGCTGTTTTATGGAGGCTAAATATGAAAGAGCAGTGGCACTATAGTATTTCTTAACCTGTTACCAAGTCTGCAGTATTTTAACAGGAATGAACACCCAAATGCAAATTTCCATTCTCTTTGTATAACATTTACGCAATAAAGAATGAATTGAGTACATGATTTTTCATTTCTAGAGCACTAGAGCTAGTAATGCATGAGCTGCAAGAAGCAGCATTAATCCATCCAGCTGCAGAGAAATGAAATGTCACTTAGAGGAACTTGTTCTTGCCGCCACACTCTTTCATGGAATTCTCCATCAAAAAGGTGGAGAAAAGGGTAATTCTTCTTCCTATTGCTTTATATCATTGCATATCTAGCCTTTTTTGTGAGTTCTGACTTAGTTCCTGCATATGGAGTGTACTGAGGCTTGAGTTTTTTAAGGATACCTCATTTGATTTCATTTATTACAAGGAAGAGGTGTTTGGTTTTTGTTTTGAGAAAGGTAGGATGGGAGCAAAAGAAATATTTCTTCAAAAGAACATTTTCCAATTTTGTTTCTCAATAACCATTGCTATTTCTGGGCTAACATCTTAATTGCTATGGGTTTTATATGGTTTCGTGGGAGGATGTGGACATGTGCCTGTATATACAAAGTTAGTTCTGTTCACTCATTTTATTGGGTGAATATTATCCAGTGAATAGAGATCACAAGTTTTAAGGTCAATTAGGATCACTAGTAATATCAATGACAATGAAACACTGCAATACGGTAGTTACCTAAAACCCTAAGCACTATTTTTAAGGCAGAACAATTTTATATATAATGGTTTCTTTGCAAAATTTTATATAATAACATTCGTATATAATCCTTTACAAAATAGTACTTCTACCATTAATTTTCTGGCACTTGCTTAGCATGTATGAGGCACTGGGTTCATCCCCAGTACCACATTAAAAAGAAAAAAAAACTAAATTAAAAAAAAAAGAACACTTCTTTTTTTTTCCCCCCCAATGTTGGGACTAGAACACAGGGTCTCATACATGCTAGATAAGTACTTCCCGAGTGACCACATAAACTTATTTTTGGAAGTAATGTCATACTTTGTAGAATGTTGAGCTTCAAGAAAAAGTTTACTGTTAATACTTTATTTTTTTAATTTTTTTTTAGTTGTAGGACACAATACCTTTATTTTATTTATTTATGTGGTGCTGAGGATCAAACCCAGTGCCCCACACATGCAAGGCAAGCACACTACCACTGAGCCACAACCTCAGCCCCAATACCTTGGTTTTAAAAGCATTATTTAAAATAATTTATATCTCAAAGAAAAGATGACAAAATACCATAGTATCATCATGCATTGTGAAAGAAAACTGTGGCTATTTTATAGATTTCACACAAATTCTTCTTCCCATAATTAAACAGACTGCTACATCCAAGAAAAGTAACATCTTTTTATTGGACATCACTGAGGGATTCACTGTTCCACATAGCAGGATTTTACTAGGTAACTGGAGGCTTTTTACTTTCATCTACAGAGATTTTTCAAACACTTTAAAATTGTACCACATGCATCCCTGTTAAATAATGATATTAAGCCGGATATTGTGATACACACCAATAATCATGATGACTTGGGAGACTTAAACAGGAGGACCACAAGTTCTGGGCCAGCCTGAAGGGAGATGCTGTCTCAAAATAAGAGAGGACTGAGGACATAGTTTAGTGGTAGAGTAGCTCTGGTTTCAATCCCCAGTATTACATAATAATAATGATATTAAACACAATTCAATCTTTTAAACATAATTGAATGCTTCGTTTGTAAATGTGGAAAAAGGATAATGATAATGCTTAATTTATAAGAGTTTTTAAAATATTCACACCATTGTTACAAGCATCAGTGACTTTCTATGCACAAGTCTTGTGACTCATGAAAGGCTTATGAAGTTATTTAGCCCTAGAATCAATCAGTCTACACAAGTGCCCCTAGAGGGTAGTGAGCAGTAGTTATGTTCACCTAACCAATCTCACTTGGCTACATTTTGCTGCCATTAGACTTATTTCTAACAGTTATCATGATACTTTCTGGTGCCTTCCTTGCATCTTAATGTTAATTGTGTGTGTGTGTGTGTGTGTGCGCGCACGCGCGCATGCAGTTATAACATATACCTGAAACTAGGTAATATTTGCTTTTAGTTTTGGGGATCAAGCCCAGGGCCTTCTGCATGCAAGGCAAGCACCCTGATATTGGGTAATTTGTAAAGAAGGGAAATATATTATAATTCTAGAGACTGGGAAATCCAAGATCAAGATGCTGGCATACAGAGCTAGGGATGAGCTCAGTGATAGAGTGCTTGCCTAACATGTGTATGTGAGGCCTTGTACCACAGTCCACAATCCCATTACCACAAAAATAAATAAATAAATAGATATTAGCCTCTGGCAAGGCCCTTCTAGCTGCATCATCAAATGGCAGAAGGGCAGAGAGAGTGAACAACAGGGGCCCAAACTCAGCCTGTTTTGATCACATGAATTTCACTCTTGAAAGTAGAGCCCACATTGGCCAAGCCGCCTCTTCAGTACCGCCTCTATTAAGTACCATCTCTTAATACCACTGTCATGACAATTAAATTTCTATTCGAATATTGGAAGAGACAAACATTCAAACCAGAGAAACATTGACCCACTGCTACAGGCTGGGAAGCCATAGAACCTTCCAGAGTAAATTAAGGAGGAAGCTGAGTTTGATGAGAGTGAGGACCTGTCTGTGAACAAACAGTTTAAACACAAGATGACCTTGTGGTATTTGTGAGACCCATGCCTGGGGCGAGTGCTCCTCTTTCCCTCCTTCCCACTTCTTACCTGAGTTGCAGAGGTTTGAGACAGCCAGATAGGTGAGCAACCTCTGCCTGAAACACACTGTAATACACCTTTGAAGGGCTGTTGCTTCAGGACAGAGAATGAGAAATAAGACCCTTCTAAATTATGTAAAATTTTGGCATTACAATTTAAATAGAAGGGTTTTTGAGCTGATTTTGACAGCAGGAAATTGAAGTGGAAGTTCTCTCCCATTTATTCAACAGCTCCTTCTCCCCAAAACATCAGGCTGTGAGAGGAGAACCCACACAGCCTTACACCAAACTGAAATGCTTGCTAATTTTTTAAATTCAAACACTTTTTGATTCTTCTTAATAAGTGTAAAAAAAAGATAAAAGTAAAGAAAGACACTTAAGTGGCCTTGATGTAAGATGACCTTCATATGTCATTTCTTATGAAGGAAAGACAGAATTTGATATAGATTAATTTTTTTATTTTTTAATCTTGTCAGGTATGTGTGTTCCTCAAAGATGAATTTCTCTACATGCCTTTCAACACCATCCTTCCAACCTACACGAGTCAGTACTTGCCATCTATGAGGCAAGATCTACTGGGACCTTATTAGGGGACTGGTCTTAACGAACTAAGAAATCCTACTTTTAGTTTCTCAGCACAAATTTTCAAAGTCATCTTTTAAGTCTTATACAATGTGGAATAATAAAAAGAATACTGAAGTCTGCATCAGAAAACCTGGAGATTGCTATGACAACTAATAAAATAATATTTGTTAAATGTCTTTGAAAATGTAACATATTATTCTTTGAGTTATAAAGAAATCTTGAGAACCCATTATGTGCCAGGCACTTACTATTCAAGGCACCAGAAGACAGAAGAGACAAAACAAAATATCTGTCCTCATAAAGCTTACATTTTAATTGGGCAAACAAATAAATAGATTCACTATTTTTTTAAATCTTATCATCATCATGAAATAGAGTACCTTTACTTACTGGTGCTCTGCCTAACATTTTCATAGTGACCATACAAAGTTTGAAGGTGAAGACAAGTTTGCTGCTGGCTCCCTGACATATGAATAGATCCAAAAGCAACTCTTTTCATCTTACCAAGGATAATTCCTCATTTGTAAAATATAGGACAAACATAACACTACACTGACAAGAATGTTTTAATTACTTTAAAAGACGAGAATGCATTCTGTCTGTCTTGAAGTACTATATAAGCTTACACATACTTGGTCCTGCCATTATTAATGTGGGGGTTTCTATATGAAAGCACAATGTTCTTTCCTACCTTTTTTTTTTCTAAACATATTGTAGGGGGGAAAATCAAGTGAATTGGAAACAGAAGTGTTGACTCTTCTAGATAACATAAATTGTGTTCATGTTACAACATTTAGCATGCATAGACATGAATTGGTCTATGTTTTGCCAAGAACAGAGTAAATGACAACTATTCACATATCAGTTCTCCATTGTTCTGATTACAAGCTTATACATTGGGATGATTCATGGTTTACTTGCTTTTCGAGTCACAATTTCAAGCAGCATCATTTGTCTTCTATCAACAACTCATGCTTAGCCCAAAAGTCTGCATACTGATCTCTTGTATTCACATCATTCCTAGTCTTGGACAGCCTCATTCAGACTGTTGCATCTTTAAAGTAAATGGTGCAGGTGGCTTTTTAAATATTTCATTTACACCTATTTCTTCCTCAGAATTATTTTGCCCTGTAGAGGCAAATATCTTGCTCCATGTTACTACAGAGTAGTTTCTTTAATATATGCTGTCCACTGAACATTGCAGCACAAAACATTGTGTCTTTTTATATTTTACATGTCAAAATCCGATTTACACGTGATTCTGGGAGAACCAGATGAGTTACAAACAGAATTAATCAGAGGAGAGAAATCAGATGATAGAAAGCGGGAATAACCATTAAAATTGGTATTTGTTCATTCACATTTTTACTCAAAAGCATGTTATGAATGCTTAATATGTACTATGTTCTATATCATGGGTAGAGATGCACATAACACACATTTTCTGCCTTCAGGAAGAACCAACTTAGTGGTGTAGTGAGTAACATAGATAGTTATAACACAAGTAGAGGGACAGAAAGAGGGCATATAAACATATTAAGAAGTAGGACTTTTAAGAAGCCATTAGCTCCTGAGGGGAATCAGTGCCCTTTTAAAAGAGGCTTGAGGGAGTTTGTTTCCCCCTCCACTCTATGAGACATGTAGGAGGCACCATTTGTGAGAAACAGATCCTTTCCAGACACCAAATTACCTAGTGCCTTGCTTTGTTCTTGGATTTCTCATCCAACAGAACTGGAAGCAATAAATTTGTTGTGTATAAATTATCCAGTGTAGGGTATTTTGTTATAGTAGCTTGAATGGACTAAGATACTCTCTTTCTCACTTTTTATAATATTTTTTCCTTTTTATTCATCACATATACTATGACCAAATGTACTGTGTAATTTATTGGTTTTATATGTTTTCTTCAGCTAGAAAGCCAGCTCTAGGAAGACATGAATTTTTGCATTTTGCTTGATGATATAATCCCCAGGGCCTAGATCATATAGTAGGATTAAAGAAACATTTGATGAGTAAATGATTGATGTCTGTTGTACCTGGAAGCCATGTTGAAATAGGTTGACGAGTGAATGAGTAGTGTGAATATGAGTCAAGGAAAGTGGAAAACACCTTGAGAAAGTCTAAGAATGAAAGAGATATTGAATAAGTCTCTCTGCCTTCCATTATGTTTCTGTGGATGAAATCCCCATGCTCATACCTAAGGCCAGATCCCCAGAATCCTCTACCAACTTAGGTCTGGAAAAATGGGAGACTGTAAATTAACTGACAATAAATTAACTGGAGAAAAGACAAGGTGTATTCCATGTGCATGCGGAGTTGCTCCGTAGGAGTAATTCAATGAATAGCCAGAGATAAAGCCTTATATAATAACTTCACAAGGGGGACCAATGGTAAGGTAAGAAAATTATACTGGACTTTTTTGATGCTAATGGGAATGGATAGTCTCTCTCTTTCCTGGCTGGCAATTTCCTCATTGAAGGGGTGCAGTTACAGCAGCTAAATTCACACTCCTTGGTGCTAATGGTCAATTTTTTTTGAAGAATAAGTTGTCAGATGGAGGTCAATAGCAGCTATATTTGGGGAAGGTTCTACCTGAGTTTGGGTAATGTGTTTTTCTGCATCTGCTGTTTGAATATTTTCAGTTTAAAATAATCATACCATTTCAGGGAGATGCTAATTCATTCAATTCTGACCCCCTTTATCCTATACAGACAAGCCCAAATAACCCATGACTCTTTTACATAGATGCCCATGTAATGGTCTCTCTGGGAAACCATCTTATATGAAGCTTGGTGCAGGACTCCATCCAAGAATGCTTCTCCTGCAAATTTCTGTACACCATCCTGAAATATCAACTTTTCCTTCACAACTGCATCTTCCTCTTACACATGAATATGCTGTTATTCTTTCCAGATTTAAATAAAACAAAATAAACCTTTGAATTTAATAGAAAAATTTAAATGTGTTCCGTTCAATGGTAACCTGGAATTATTGCAGACATGGTTGCAGGAGACCCTCACCTTCAGATAAGAATCAGAACAGAGAAACCATGAACAACAAGGCTTTCAGTTCAGCATGAATATAGAAAATGCTATCTTCTCCCAAAAGCCCAGGGCCCAGCCTTCTGAGAGAGAAAAAGAGAAGGCAATGATTCCAACTAGTCCCCAGGTCACAGCAGTCTCTAAGACTTAAAGAAAGTTGAAGACACTGTTCAGGAAAGTCACCTTAGAACTATCAGGGAGGCATCACCATGTGTCTAGAAACAAAACCCAGGGAATAATAATGCCCAAGAATTTCATCTATTAACTGATCTAATCATCTGAAAAGAAAAAGAAAAAAATTATACAGTCTTAAGATAAAATTGACTTAATTCTGAGTCACTGAGATTCACTACATAGACTGTGAAAATTAAAAAAAAAAGACTCTGGGCAATAGTCCTTTTTTTAAACTAATAAATCAAAATTGTCAAAGACTTAAAAGTACTAGGTTAAATATTCAATCCTAAGCATTAACCATATCACCTACCAGAAGCAATTAGCTTTTGGAATGAAAGAGTAAGCATAAATACAAGAAACTAATTTGTCAGATTTACCAGACATCACATTGAAGTTCATCCTGAGTTGAAAATAAAAATATCAGCACATTCTATAACTTACTTAATATTGATGGGATTAGAAACTCATAAACACAGCCATACAATTGCCAGTCCTGAACTTGTATTTGTTGCCTTTTGTTTCAAAAATCTCATGCATTTTCTATCAGTTTCCTAGTTAATCCAAAATCAGTTAACATGTTTCTGTAGTTAGATATCGCCAAAGCAAAAGATGATAAAACAATAAAAAAAATAGTTTTTGTTGCTTTTGTGTTACTTTTCTTCTCAATGATGGACTAACTTACAACAAACCAAAAGACCAGTTCATTGCTGATTTTTAGGAAAGTGACCTTCTATAGAGACTACTGAGGCTAAGAAAGTGCCAAGCTAGAATTCAGAGTGAAGGTCTGCTCTAACACACCAGTGGATCTTAGGCAAACTTTCCTATGCTGCCAAATTTACTTGGGGGAAAAAAAATACTGCTGGATGACAGACCCAGGCATAGTCTCTTCATATTGGAGGCCAGAGCCAATTAATGAGACAGATATCATTATACAGTAAATAATTTGTCTGACTTTTGTCCCTAGTTCCTGAGACAGAGCCTCTAAACTCACCCAATTTAGTGAAGTGTTTGATATTGATGGTGTGCTCCTCTGATCACACCTAAGTTTATATTAATGAGGTGACCCATAGTGAGCCCCTTGTAGTTTCAGGACTGGAGCTGGCTCTACTGAAGAGACCAACTATGTGATTAGGATTTGGGCTTTGAGCCCATCCTGACTTCCCTACCTCTGAGGAGGGGAGAAGGAGCTAGGGATTGAGTTCAATCAATGGCCAATTCAACCAATCAAGCTATGGAATGAAATTTCACTAAAACCTCTGGACACCCAAAGCTCCAGTGAGCTTCCAAGTTAGTGATACACAACAGTGTGCTGGAGGTGACGCATCCTGAGCACATGGAAGGTTTGTGCTGGGAAATCTCTCAGAGCACAACCTACATGTCTCTTCATTTGGCTAGTCCTTATCAATTTCTTTATAATAAAATTATAATTCTAAATACAGTGCTTTTTTTTTTTTTGAATTCTGTAAGTCATTCTAAGAAATTAGAAAACCTGAGAAGATACTGGGGATCCTTAAATTTGTAGCCAGTTGGTTTGAGAGGCAGGTGGCTGGAAACCTCCCAGAGCATGAGCTGAGGTCTAGAGTGAGAGAATCTTATGGAAACCTGTGAAATCTGACTGACTCTGGGTAGTTCTTGTCAGAATCTTATTGTATACACACACACACACACACACACACACAAGCTTAAGCACAATGTAGTAAATGCTAAGAGATTAGCAAGCACTAAGAACGTGTAGCGGGCAGACAGACAGAAGCACATAATCCAGTACCTGCACAGCAGTCAGGGAAAGCTTTTAGCAATTGTCATCTGAAATGATCCTAAGAATGTTTACTTGTTAATGTTTGAAAATAAAAGAAGAAAATATGAAGATAACCAAATTAATCTTTATATTTTGGCATATTTTCTTTTGCATATCTTTCTATGAATTTTTATAAATTTGAGGTAATATTTCATGTACGTACTCACTTTCATTCAACATGTCATAAGCATTATCTCTTGACATTAAAGATCGCACATATTTTCATTGAATGACTGCATACTGTAATGTTATACAGACACAATGTAGTTTATATAACCCTTTTCATAATTTGGGGCATTAGACTGCTTCTGTCTTGATATAACAAATGAAGCTAAAGGGAATATATTTACCCATATATCTTTGTTCATATTTCTGATCACTTTGTTAGGATACACTCCTGAGGCAGAGTTTTCATGTAAAAGGATTTGCTTCTTTTTTTAAGGAAAGGGTACCAGGGATTGAACTCAGGGACACTCAATGACTGAGCCACATCTCCAGCCCTATTTTGCATTTTATTTAGAGACAGTGTCTCACTGAGTTGCTTAGTGCCTCTCTGTTGCTGAGGCTGGCTTTGAACTTGCAATCCTCCTGTCTCAGCTTCCCAAGCCACTGGGATCACAGACATACGTTACCATACCCAGTGGATTTTCTTTTTAGACCTACTGAAATCTAATGCCAATTTGTTCATAAAAATATGAATTTGTATTCCTGTAATGTATGTGTGAATTTCTAACAACATTCACTTGCCTAAATTAACATGTTTACTTCAAAAATTTGGAAATTTGATGCAACTCACAATTATTTATTGTTTTAAAATGTATTTCTTTGAGTACTTATGAGGCTGGTTAAGTATTTTTTCATGTCCATTAGTTAACTGTCTTTTTTCTGTTTTAATATTTATTCTAAGTATCCATTGGGATCTTGAACATTTTACTTTATTTATTAAATATATAATATAGCACATGTACTGTAGATTTTTATTAAAGACTGACATTGTGATGTTAAAAAATGTTAACTATAAAATTAAGAAGTTAACCTTCATATTTCTCTAACATTTTATTTTAAAATTTTTAAGTTTTGAGGTTTTATTCTTATGATTTTTTAAAAAATGAGGTTGTCTGTTATTGCATGACAGACATTGAGGCAAGCTGCTCAGATTGCCCTTCTGGAAGGGACTTCTGTCCAGGGCCTAGGAGTATGCTTAGCTGACAGCTTCTAGCTATTAGTTCCTTCAGGTTGTTCTTAGCTTTTGAGCTGAGAGACTTTATTTTGATGATACCCCTCAGCTAATGATTCAGCAAGGCAGTACTATAAGGGCTCAGCCATTCCTACCCAACACAGAAACCCTCCAAGTGGGCCTTTTTTTTTTTCTAGCCTAAGACTCTGATAGGATTTGCCCCATTAAAAATGACATGATCATTTACCCAGTTCCTGAACCTGAGCCGTTGTTCAAGCTTGGAACCCAATAAGCAAAAAGAAGCTGTGTTCCAAAGGGGAAAGACATTATAATACTATGGCAAATATGTACAGCATTGACTCCCCTAGTCCTCCCTGAGGAGATCTATGGCCATTCAGTCCAGTGAATACACGCTGTGGCAGAGGAATTTCCAGACCTCTCGAGGACTAATGGACAAAAAGTCTAAGTGATCATTGATGTTTGAGACACAGAGGATCATCGTGACGCTTCTTGTTAGACTGAGGTCATTTAGGAATCAAGAAATAATGGTCAGGCACTTGTAATTTCAGCAACTCAGGAGGTTGTGGCAGGAGGCTCACAAGTTGGAGGCAAGCCTGGGCAATTTAGGAAGCCCTTTTCTCAAAATTAAAACAAAAAAAAATATGAAGGACTGGGGATGCGGTTCAGTGGTAGAGTGCCTATGGGTTCAATCCTCAGAACAGAGAGAGAGAGAGAGAAGAGAGGAGAGAGGAAGAAGGAAAGGAAGTTTAGTTTTGTCCAAAGCACAGCTTAGTAAGAGATACCCTAGTTTGCAAACCCACCTAGTGGTCAATTCCTGAGACTCTGGATGTATAATTGGACTTAATACTCTTGGCAGTTATTAAACCACACACAGTGTACTATTGCCCTATTCGGAGGTAAGAAATATTGATAGGAAAGGCCAAATAGGAGCTTCTTAAACCATACACCACCAACCCACATCAGGATAGTAAATCAAAAACATTATCCAATCTCAAGAAATGAGTGTCAAGAATTAGTGTCCTTAAAGAATGAAGAATCTAGGTATTTAATAGGTTTATTTAATTCATCAATCTTGAGTACCAATTCAAAGTCTATAGGAATTAGATTGATGAATTAAATAAACCTATTAAATACAGTAATCTCCATGAAGATGCTGCTCAATCACAATTGTTGTGCCATACGTGGTTTCATTGCTAAAGGCAATGAACATAGCTTCATATATGTCGAATATGGTCATTGATGTGGAGAACAAATTACTTTCTATCCTAATTAAGATTTAAGACCAAAGGAATTTACATTCACAGAGAAAGGACAATACACATGTAAATTATTGCTGTGAGTTGTAATCTCTTCTGCCCTCTCTCAGAATTCATTATCTCTGAAGAGATATGGAGTGCTCTGATATCCTAAAGAACACCAAACTGATCAATTACATTGATGACATTTTACTGATCTTCAATTTGCATAACATCTAGAAATACTTTTCTAGCCCATATACCAAATAAATCAGATTTACAGCTTTGAGGGATACCCCAAGCAGAAAAAGCCTGTATACCAGTTCCATGATGGTGCATTAGTCTTGTCACTTGGGCCTCCCAATCTGACAGAACATAAGTATCAGCAGTGTCAGTGATAGAAAAGTATGTCGTAGAGTTTCTAGTCAACCTCAATGGCAAAATCATATGGCAAGTTCCTGGAGTTCTAAAACAAACCCAAGTTATCTGCTACTAAAAACAACATTTTCTTTGCAAAACAGTTTCTGACCTACTACTATTTCCTATTAAAGACAAAAATACTTGACCATGGAACACTAAGTGACTACATATCAGATCAGAAATGGGTCCTCTAGATGAGAGGTGGGAGGGAAAGGGAGAGAAAAGGGAAATTGCATGGAAATGGAAGGAGACCCTCAGGGCTATACAAAAGAACATACAAGAGGAAATGAGGGGAAAGGGAAAAATAATACAAGGGGGAGAAATGAAGGTCAGTAGAGGGGGTAGAGAGAGAAGAGGGGTGGGGAGGGGAGGGGAGGGGGGATAGTAGAGGATAGGACAGGTAGCAGAATACAACAGACACTAGTATGGCAATATGTAAATCAATGGATGTGTAATTGATGTGATTCTGCAATCTGTATATGGGCTAAAAATGGGAGTTCATAACCCACTTGAAGCAAAGTGTGAAAGATGATATATCAAGAACTATGTAATGTTTTGAACAACCAACAATAAAAAAAAATGAAAAGAAAAAAAAAGAAATGGGTCCTCTAGAATACTCTTAAGTTGCAAATTGGATGGGCCCAGCAGCAGTTCACCATAACCTAGGTAAGGTACATCCTGGTCAAGTGTGAACAAGACATGAAGGCAAAAGCAGCTATAGAAGTAGGTAGGCCTGCCCTCTGTTACTCTCAACAAATGTACCTGCTCTCCTCTGTCAGCTCATGACTGTAAGCTCACTGTGGCTCACTATAGCTGTGTAGTGATCCCACATCATGAACTTAAAATAGAAAAATAGGAATGACCTGGATGGCTGGTCAGAGACCTAGAAGGAAAAACTGAAAGATCATGGATGAGGATGGAGGTAATGGTATGTGTATGGACATAAAGTGAACGCAAAATGTAAAAGTAAATGCCCAATGAGAGCTCCCACTGTAGAAGACACACTAACCAACTTCATAGGTAGACAAAATGACTCTGTTAGTTAATGGGAGTCAACCTTGATTTAGCCAGAGTGGGCACCATGCTCACTTAAATGAAGTGGCTACAGTGTCAGAGTGGAAGGCTCTACGTGTTTAGAACAGCATGCACTCCCCCTCACCAAACCTCTCCAGCTACTGCCACCTCTGAATGTACTGTTGGGCCAAAAGGAGACAACAATAAGGAGTCTCCAATTTGACATTCTTCCAGAGCACTGGTGATCTGAGGGCCTGTTGACTACCATGGACCCATTTCACTCCAAAAGGACAACTGTGTGTTCCCACAAGAATACCTTTTCTAGACAAGGATTTGCTTTCTCCTACCACAAGGCCTCAGTCAGCACTGCTCTTCTGGGGTTAATAGAATGTTTAATTCACAGGGATTCTCACACAGCTATTATCCAACTGGAAAACCCATCTTATGGCAGAAAAGGTGTGGAATAAACCCATGTCCATAAGTTGTACAAGTTGTACAGCATGTAACACTACTTAGAAGCTTCCAACCTGATAGAGCATTGGAATAGCCTAGTGAATTGCCACATCTGACACATGACTTCATGAGGATGATATCCTCCAAGATGTGGAATATGCATTGAATTAGAGATAATTATATAATGCCTTGTCCCAAGCCGTAATGACTCTACGTATCATTAGCATCAGTGTCACTCTGTGAAAGCCTCTACCTCCTATCTCCACAACTCTATTCTCTAGAGAGTCAGAGCTTCTGACCTCTAAAAGGGACATATATCTCCAGGAGAAACAGGCTCCCAGGTCAATAGCTATGGGTTCCTCCCAGGAATTTTGGGTTCCTTTCACTAGAGAAGAATAGGCAAGAAGAGAGTCTCGGGCTTGTCATCTGTGATCAGCTGGAGGAGGTTGTGCTGTTGCAGATTATATGGAACTCAAGTAACAGATTGACTTGTCTCTTGGTATTTCCTTGTCTAAGTAGGCAGGTGCTAAAGCCTGTTCTAAGTATGATTGCCAAAGATTCAGAACCTTCAGCTGAGGGTTTGAGCCTGACCTCAGCTAAGCCACTAAGTCCAGCAGAAGTGGTATCTTAAGGAGCAGGGATTTGAGAGTGGATAATGAAGGAGAGCTACTGCCCTAATGGGAATGTAGTTCTTCCCAGTAACTTCTTGCTTCTAAGTTCTCCTCAGGAAGAGGCCAATCAGAGCTGTGGAGGAGCTGCTGTCCACATCTGCATAGAAAAGTAGATCTGTATGATGCAAGGAGTAGACAAGCAGAGATGGAAATTCAGTTAGCTTTCTCTTTGCTGCGACCAAAAGACCTGAACAAGAACAATTTTAGAGAAGGAAAAGTTTATTTGGTGCTCACAGTTCCAGAGGTCTCAGTCCACCAATATCTAGCTCCATTTATCTGAACCCAAGGTGAGGCAGAATATCATGGTAAAAGAGAAAAGGAGATTAGAAAATTACCACCAGGAAGCAGAGAGAGAGAGAGAGAGAGCTCTGCTTATCAAGGACAAAATATATACCCCAAAGGATACCCCAAAGGCACGCCCTCAGAGACCCACCTCTTCCAGCCACACCCTGACTGCCCAGGGTTACCAACCAGTTAATCCATTCAAGTGGAATTATGCACTGATATGCACTAATTGGATTAAGGCTTTCATAACCCAATCATTTCACCTCAAAACTTTCCTGCATTGTCTCACATATGAGCTTTTAGAGGACACTTCACATCATCTGAACCATAATACAACCTGTTCAGGTCCATCTTTAAAAAAAGACTTGGGCTGGGCGGGAGCTGTAGCTCAGTGGTAGAGCACTTGCCTAGCACATATGAGGCACGGGGTTCAATCCTCAGCAACACATAAAAATAAATAAAATAAAGTTATTGCGTCCATCTACAACTAAAAAGTGCTTTAAAAAAAAATGGACTTGCTGCCCAGATAAAGAGTGCAGATAGAAGACAACCTCCAGATACCAGTCTTTTCAGGGTTCTCCTCAGTTTTCATACTAAGGTTGCTCTAATTCTTAGGGCAGGCTTTAGCCACTTACTGAGCAAGGAGCTTGTTTAAGAGACCAGCTATTACTTTCAACCTGAGATTCTACTAATGGGAAGTCTTTGTTCTAGAGCTCCTCTAGGACTTTTTCAATTTCCCATTCCCCTGCCCCAACCTGCTTCCTCCTTATTCTTTTCATTTTTTTTTTTTTTTAGGTATTNATTTTAGAGACAGGGTCTCACTGAGTTGCCTAGCACCTTGCCATTGCCGAGATGCGCTTTTAACTTGTGATCCTCTTGTCTCAGCCTTCTGAGCCGCTGAGATTACAGACTTGCACCAGCGAGTCCAGCTGTTTTAAGCTTTTCATTCTGATCCTTAAAAAAAAAAAAAAAAATCACATTTACTTTCTTGTTAGCAGTGCTATAGATAGAAGCGTGTGGTAGCTGGGTGGCACATCCCTGGAATCCCAGCTACTCAGGAGGCTGTGACAGGAGGATCATGACATGATTGAAGCCAGCTTCAGCAACTTAGTAAGGCCCTCAGTAACATAGAGAGAATCTGTCTCAAAATAAAAAACAAAAATGGCTGTAGTTGTGGCTCAGTGGTAGCATGCCCCTGGGCTCAATTCCCAGTACAAAAAAAAAAAAAAACATGTGGTATATTAAGAGAGCAAGGATCCAAGGTTCTCAGTCTGATACCACAAGAGGAACTGGGACTGTCAAGACAGCAGCCTACAAGAAACTGAATCCTAGCAACCATAGGCCTGAGTGTGGGAGCAGATTCAACAGCCCTGTTGAGTCTTGAAGACGACTTGTTAGGGCTGTTTGACAGCTGGAGTGCACCCTCATAAAAGGTCTTGAGCAAAAGGTATCTTTTTAAGCTGTTCCCTAAATTCATGATTCAAAGAAACTGTGATATTGTGATACATGTTTGTAGTTTTCAGCTACTACATTGTGGTGTAATTTGTTATGCAGCAGAGATAACTAATTCATTCCCCAAAAGAGCAACCACCACTTACAGTTTTACTCATTTACTTTGCTTGTTGCTTATTTGCTTAAACAAGTGAAAAGTTTTCTTCTCTCACACTTAGTATTCTGGGATTATATCTGCAATATATATTTTTATTAAATCTATTAAGTATTTTTTTTACCCATCAGAACAGCATTGTATCCGTACAATTATCCATACATGTCTATCAAATATTTTGTTCAAGCTATTTATTGGTTTATAAAGATTCTGTTGATTTTGAGTTTTCTAATACTTAAAAATGACTTTACCTGTATATAGCAATGGTATTTTACATATATTTTCTTTTATTCTGAACATTTTCAAAATACTGACCCTAAACTCTAAAGGAAATATTTCTAATGATTCATTATTTTTTATTTTTAGTATTAGCATTATTATCTTTTACTTTGCTATAGGATCTCAATTCTCTTTATAATCCTTTCTCTAACATGGATATATTACTGTGAATCATGTAAGACTGCAAACATTTCATAGCCTGCTTTTTACTTCTTCTCTTCATCCATTATTTTCATAGTACCCTTCTACTTCACTTCTTTTTAGTTCCCTTTGCAGGTTTCTCCTCTTTTATCCAATTTTCTAATATAAAAATGCCTCAGGTTTAAGTGTTTGGATTTCTCCTTTTAACCTCATTCCTTTAGTGAGTTTACCTAATCACAACATTAAAATACCATGGACTATATACTAATGACTAAAATGTGAACACGGAGTCTATACTTATCCAGCTTCTTACTATCTGCTGGTCTTCTGTGTCTTAAAATGATCTCATATGTAACGTGTCCATAACGAGAATCTTTCTTCTAAATTCACACTCATCCAAGTCCATCTTATTACTATTAGGTGCCACCCCATCCATAGAATAACTAAAACATGATATTTCTTCCCACTGGTGCATACCTATAATTTCAGCTACTTGGAAGGTTGAGGCAGAAAGATGGCCACGTTCAAGGCCAGTCTGGGAAATTTAGTAAGACCCTGTCTCAAAAATAAAATAAAAAGGGCTGGGGATATAACTCAGTAGCAGAGTGCTTACAAATATTTTATAGCCTGTTTTCTTTCTCTTTTTCATCCATTATTCTCTATTTATGTATATTTATATAAAGGAGATTTATTGGGTTGGCTTACACAATCAGAAGTGGATAATCCCACAGTGGCCATCTACAGGCTGGAGAGCTGAAGGAACCAGAAACTGCTCAGTCCAAGAGGCTGAGATCTCAGAACAAGAGGGATCAATGATGCCTCCCCAGTATAGGACAGAAAGCCTGGAAACTCCCTGGAGAGTCACTGGTCAGAGTCAACTCTGGAAGAGGGAAGAAGCTGGAGTCTGGTGTCTTCTGCAGCAGTCAAGAACCCACTCAAGAAAAATGTAGCTTGTGCCTGATGCTAATTCCTTGTTTTTCCAACTTTTGTTCCATCCCAGCCCCCAAACTGTTAGACTGTGCTGCTACACTTAGGGTAGGTCTCTGCTTCAGTTGGCTGTCCCACTGCCAATCATTCACAGAAACACCCTCATTGAGACACTCAGAAGTCTCTTAATCTTATGCATTTTATAATTCAATCAAGTGAACAATTCAGATTAACCATCACATTCTATAAATTCATGTAAGCATCACTATCCACTCAGAATCTGACCACGTCTTTTTTACTTCCTCCAAGACAATTAGATTATTTCGAATTTCCTCTTCTCTCACTTGGATCACCACAGAGATTCGAAATTTCCTGCTTCCATTCTTGCCCTTGTATATCCTTGCTTCAATACAGCAAATCTTAAATATGATTTAATTATCTGCCCCAATCCTTTCTATCACTCACTCTCATCTCACGATGAATTACATTTTAAAAGGGCATATATGATCAGCCTCCGAATCCTATGATTTTGCCTGCCCCTGCCCCATCTCCTACTATTCTTTCCTGTGCTCATTCTTCTTCAGCCACATTAGACGACTCCTTGCTGTTTCTTAATCCAGCCAGAAGCTTCCTGCCCAAGGCCTTTGTGTTCCCTCCTCCTACCCTCTGAACCATTAGCCCTTGAGATATTCTCATGGGTCTCTATACTGCTCCTTCATGTCCTTGATCAAATACAACATTCGTAGGGCATCTCTGACCATCTTAAATTGCAAACCACCTCCCCATCTTTGGGACTCCTTTGCCCACCTCTTGCATTTATTTTATTCTACAGTAGCTTTCACTTTTTAATGTGATAGGTCAAGTGCTCCTTAATGGTATTTATCATCTACCCCTCAGCACCACCCCATTAGTAAGTAAGCTCCGGGGCAGGGATTTTGTCTGTTTGGGTTACTGTTGTATTTCAGTCTTTGAACAGTGTATGGCAAATATTCGGCACTCAGTAAATATCTGTTGGATCAATAAACTAATCAATCAAGAAATACTATTAAAAGCCTATTACTTAAAGCTTGGAAGGTGATCTCTAGAAGAAGAATTTTAAAAAAATTAAAAAAAAAAAAACCTAAAAGATGCTGCTCGGAATGGACCTGGGCATGGAGGAGTCCTGTGGGGAAGATTGCTTTTCTTTATAGACCCTCTTGTACTGTTTGATTGCTTTTACTGTGTGCATGTATTACTCTGATAAAAATTCAAAAACAAAACTTCTAAATAAGTCACAGTGGCTGGAAATCATAGGATGATAACAATGCAGAAAACCTAGCCAACAATAATTTGCTTTATAGTAAATTGCTCTAAATCTGTTTTGAGAACAAATTATTGAATCTGCTAATGGTACTTACAGATGGTACAAAACAATGAACTTCTTCTTGGAATTGGGTATAATTTCAAATAGAATATCTTCTACCATGCTGTAAAGTGACTTCAATCTATTTCTGTGATCAAGCATTATATTATTACATCAAGTTCCACATATTTCACAATGGGTATCAAATGTACAGGGATGTCATTATTCAAGACTGTACATAAAATGTGATTTATTGATTCTTTAAATGTGGGCGGAAAATAATGGAAATAATTTTTCATACACAGATAACTGGCATATGTGAATGCTTGCTAATTTGAGTAGGGAGATAGGAAGGAAAAGATGGAAGTAACAAAAAAAATAATTTTGTCTAAGGCTGCCAGTGACATAAATTCAAACAATTGCTTTTTCAGAGTCCTCAGGCTTGTTTCTATTCAATGTTTGCTGAGCTTTAGAGAAGGCTGAATCCCACCATGGCAAAGTGCCATCTTTGTCAGAAGCGAAGAGCTGTTTACATTCAAGGCACATAATAAGTGCAATGTGAAGTAAAAAACAGTGTGAGTTCTATTATGGCTGATTAGCCCATTGTACACTGTTACAACTAACATCTTCCTTGTGCTAAAAATAGTGTGAAGTCACGGGACCCCAAGCAACATGATCCACCAGTACTGTACTCTTTCACAAGACTGCCAACAAAAGCTGCCTCTAACTCCCCAGAAAAATAAAAGGGCCACTCATTCACTTCAGTGCCCTCCAAAATATGTAGTTTATTTGAACTGTTAGGAAACCTTTCCGAAAAATGAGCAACAGAGAATGGAAGCTGATAAAATATAGATCTATCTTCTGGGTCACTTCCTATGAATGAACCACATCCTTAATAGGAACATCTTAAAAAGTCAGTTGGTTGCTACACAAAACGTGCATGGTTAGCTGTTTCTTAATCACAGGAGTGGAGAGATTAGTGCAATATTTTGATGCAGTGACTACTAGTAGCCCCAGTAAATAAAAAATAAATAAATAATCCATCCGTATTTGAAGTGACAGAGCAGGAGGGAGAAGTTCGAATAAACCCAGAGTCCTAGGTCCTTTCACCACCAAGTCAATAGCCCTTCTCCTTGGAGGGGGCAAAGCAAACTGCTTTCTATTCTATTGAAAACCTGGAAGAATTTGCACCACAGTAATCCTAAATCCAGAGGCAATCTATTAAGAACTCAGCATTACCAATCCTGAGACTCAACTGATAAGCACCTCCCCCCATTAATCCTCTTACAGGCCCTACTAAGTAATGAAAGGGGTGCGATGAAAAAGCCCCCCCCCCTTTTTATTGCAACCATATAAACTGCTTGTGTAAATGTTTCATTAACAAACTGCTGGACCAGTATTTTAATATCCTCTGCCTCTCTCTCCCTGATCCTCTTGGTGTGCAGCATGACTAAATGTGTGATTTACACATGTTTAGGAGAAACATTCCCACACTTGAATGCTATACCATGACAAAGGGAGGGGAGGGGCCAAGAGAGAGGTGTTGAATCTATTGTAGACAATTTAATTTACAATACTCTCTTTTATGGGCTTTAAAAGATGAATGACTTCCACCCACTTATCAGTTTAGGTTTCATTTCTCAGTGTTCTTTCTGGTAAGTACTGGTCTCTATGTATGTGCCCTTGGCCAGATCATTTGAGGTTAGTCCTTTTGAAGACATAGTTAAATGCTCTAATATTCTAAGAGGAAAAGGAAGATAAATTCCAATATGGATTCAAGGTACAAAGAACCCTTCTCTGAACATCAGAGGGGCCAATATAAATGGGTTGCCTTCTTTTTAAATGATGCCAATATTTTGTGGAAAGAATCACCCTGTGTTCATTTTTTCTCTGTAGTCATCCAATCACAATCTGATATTTCCTGCACTTTAGCTAATCTAGGAAATTCTAACATGAGGGCTGAATTTTCTAATTTTTTAAATATGCAAGTTATCCCTCAAGCACGTAGTAAATTAGTCCATATGCAGTAACAGGATGCAACTTGAAGATAACAGAATCAGTCACTGAGGAGTCCTTTAAATTATCATAGTATAGAAAGTCAGGTTAACACAGCCAGACAAGTTCTACTGGGTCAAATTCTGAGCGATTCCAAGCTTTAAAAAATTAATACATAAGAAAACCAAGTAAAAATGTAGCCTCTTTTAAACCAGTGGCCAACCCAAGTGTCATTTGTGTCATTTCAGTTCACTGTGAGCACGCTGGCCACAGCTGCCGTCACTGAGTTTGGGGAAGAACCCTGTTTAGGTCACTGCGTGTAGTTTTATCTCTAGCCACAACTATGGTCTGGTTTCAAAGTGAATAGATTCATTTGGATCAACAATGCCCTGGGGGATAAAAGCTTAAATGTATTCAACCTTAGGAAGAGCTGAAAACATCAATACCTTCATAAAGCCACTTTGATTTGTATCGACTATGGTTGTACTGCTAATTCATATACATCATTGTTTACTTCACAGAGCTTTTAACATGACTTTTGATTTATAGAAATAGTGATTCAATTTCTACCAAGAAGTGGTAAGCCCAGACCTCCCCCAGATTCTTACTTTCTCTCTGATGTGACCAAATTGAAAGAGAAATTCTCATGTCACAGCTTAAATAAATTGCTTTATAACAGTTTATGTGCACTTTTCCCCACCAAACTTTCATGGTAACAGATAATAACAAAATAGATCATCCAGTGAAGGATAATAATCAATTATCTAAGCATGTTGTTAATATGTTCACAGCAAAATCATTGATTTCTACTGAGGTAAGTTCTACAATCCAGGTGCATTTTCTTCTCAGAAGATATATGCTGGACAAAAGAGAGAATTCCCTGGACCTGGACACCTTGCTTAAGTGCAGAGGACTTTAAGGCTTTCATTTACAGGAAGCCCTTTGGGCACATTGCAAAGATTTTTTTTTCCTTTTTTTTTTTTAATTTTATTTTTGTATATGATATGAGGTATGTATCCAAATACTTTTTTTTTTCTTGTGGATATCTAGTCATCCAAGGAACATTTTTTTTTTCTACGCAAAGATTTAAAATATACCTGTACCACACAAATAACAGAAGCTACATTTGGTAAGAGTTTCAGTTTTTGTTTCATGCTGTATCACATGGAGAACCTAAAAATTCTTTTCTAGCAGTTCATTTATGTCTAAGCCACTAAAATGAATGACTTTAAACCAAGCTAATAAGCTGACATGACAGAACTGGATTTTTTGCTAACTGATTAATTCCCAAACTTCAATTAGAATTGAAATATTTTGGATTTTCATGTGCTGAAATCTTATCCAGGGATGCCACAGAACACAGGTATTGATTTTATCAAGAAAAATGTTCATTGCTCAAGAAGTGCCATCAAAATAACATTGAAGCAGACAGCATTCAGCATGGAAGGGAACAAAATGTGAATGTGATAGCCAGCCTTTCTTTTTCTTGGATCACGGCAGGCCTGAACACAACATATCCTTGGTCCAAGAAAAATTCACAGTTCTGATGGAGATAAACTTGGAAGGCTTGAGACAGCCCAGCATCTCACAGTTAATTAAAGAAGTGAGTGAAGGCATCAAAGCTCGCTCCCTTCTGCCTGAATAATTCACTGCCTTTATCCATTATTAAAACCCGTTACTTCACCACAATGATTCCCAGCTCGAGATGGATTGGTCTCAGAATCGAGAGATAAATTGTAACAAGGCCTACAGCTATATTAATAAATTGAAATGAACATTTATTTGCTCATCTAATTAGAACTGTAGTTTTTCCAAATAGTGTAGTAATGTATTACCTTGACAGGCAGCACTACCTACCTTCTATGAGATAAAATGAACAGGAGGTCTTTGCCCCAGATTTGGGGTGTCTTTGCATAAAAAGTTCTTTGGTCGCTGCTGTTCCTTTTAAACCATTCATTCAGCTACTATGCTCTGCCGATCCTATCTCTCCAGGATTGATGGGAGCTTAGCTTTTGAGGTACTTCGTCAGAGGGCTGCAAAGAAATGTGCATATAGAACCGCATTCTTCTTTTGTCCTGTCTCTTTTTAAAGTGTTGTTGGGGGGAAGAATTTGAAGATTTCCCCACCCCCACCCCATCTCCATTTCCCTTCATTAGGATTGCAAAGCCTTACAGCTCAGAGGTTCAAAGGACTGGGTTCTGGCAGACACCAGCTTGATTTCTGGCTCAATCGCTAACTTTATGCAGCCTCAGTTTCTTCCTCTGCAAAATTAAAATAATAATATCCATTGGTGAAAGTCGACATGCAGTGCACAGAGAATGTCTGTAAAATGAGGAATTCACAGTGGGTTTTGGTTTTGTTTTGTTTTCCAATACTGCAGATCAAACCCAGGACCTTGCTTATGTTAGGCAAGGCTTTATAATCCAGCGACATCACCAGCACTTTATTTATTTATTTATTTTTATTTGGAGATAGGGTCTCCATAAATTGTCCAGGCTGCCCTTGAACTTTTGATCCTCTTACCTCAGTTTCCTGAGCTGCTGGAATTACAAACTTACAGACATAAGCCACCACGCCTGGCTCATAGTGGGTTCTTAATCAATAGTGAATACTATTACTACTCAGCAAATCTTGCTCTTCTCTGTTCACAAATTAGATTTAAAAATCATTTTATTACATTAGTATGGAAGGGTCTTTCTATAACAACAACGAATGCAGAATTTTTGAAGAACAAAAAATGAATAACGGGGTGTTACACCAACATAAAACTTTTTCCTTACGAATGAGTTTCATAGATAAAGACCTCTCTCCCCCAGCTGGATTATAAAATCTGAGGCAGCCTGGTTTGTGTCTTCTCTTTTATCTGCAGTAGCCCCAGGACACGGTGGGTGCTTGGTAGTTGATTTTGTTTACCATATTAAGCATGGTTATTACCTAACCTCTTGTGAAACATTTCTATTGTGCCCTGTTTTTTGCCCCTAGGATGAAGTACCTGAGAAAAACAGTTTAGGAGGAAAAATTTATTTTGGCTTATGATTCAGAGATTGCAGTCGTGATCAGCTGGCTCCATTGCTTTAGGCTCATGACAGCCAGAAAGCAGAGAGAAAGAGCGGAAGGGACCATAGACAAAAATATAGTCGACAAGGGTATGCCTCTAGTGACCTAATTTCTCCAAGTTAAGTCCCACTACCTACAGTTTCCATCACTACCCAATAATGCATCCATGATAAGGCCAAAGCACTCTTGATTAATATGTCTCCAAAGCCCCACCTCTGAATACTGCTGCATTGGGGACCAAACCTTCAACACAGGAGCCTTTGGGGGACAGACATTCCATGTCCAAACCATAACATGCCCAATGACACTGAAACACACAGAGGTTACAGAAGTTGGGCCTTCTCTCTATACAGCATCTTCCAATTTCATGCTTCTTCACCTGATGGTCACATGATCTTATAAAAGTAATAAACTCTTTCTTTCTTAAAATTAGCAGAAATCTTATTTACCATATTCTTACCCCAAATTGAAAATTCCAGTCGGCTTAGAACTTTTCCTTTGATAAGATGGGGAAAATTAAAAGTAAATTTCTAGGTTGCCAAAATGAACATCTGGCCCCTTAATCTTCTCCTCATTTTGTAGATAAGGTAGGGAATTACCGATGAGTTCTTCTGTGGCAGGTTCTGGCTGAGGCTGCACCATTATAAGAAATAGAATTAGACTTGATTTGAGAGAAGAAACACTTGTCATTTTCTCCAGCAAGTTCCAAAACTGCTGAGTAGGACAGACTTCAATAAGTTTGAAACCTTTTTGCAGGTAAAATTTAGAAAAAAAAGAAACACAATTTGTGAAATAGTAAATGCATTACTAAGAGATTTTACAGTGTTCTTTTGTTGTGAGTTTGCTTCCAGGGCAAGAATATATATTTCATAAATCAGTATCAAGTTGTATGTTGTTTAAGCAAATAAATTATATTTTTCTCCAGTTGGCTCTTAATCAGTAAAAAGCAAAAGGAAGCAGAATTCATTTTAATTCCTTATGCTATGTACTCCTTGTGTAATAACAATGTTTAAAGACAATATACATTGAAATTAAATTATTTTTGTAAACTTTAGTAACTCTTTTTATATTTAAAACTAAAATTTAAGAATTTAAAAGTACAGAGTTGGAAGTGTAGCACAGAGGCAGAGTGCACATAAGGTCCTATATACAATCACCAGCACCAAAAAAGAAAGAAATATAATAAAAAAAAAAAAAAAAGATGAACAGTCCAATGAGTATGGAAGGCTATAAAATAAAAGTTAAGCATTTTTTGTTCCTCATACCAATATAATGAATCCCACTATCTAGTTGTAAATACTATTAATAGCTTCCAGAAGCTTCCATGTATTATATCCATATAATTTCATGCAATTATATGATATTGCTTCCTATTTTATTTTGTTTTACACATATAAAATTGTACCAAACTATTGTTTTATAATTTCAAAAATTTAGCATTGTATCTTGGACACATAGATCTATCTCATTTTAAAGGTTACATAGTAGACAGAAATATAGATACACAAATACATATTCATATATATGTATGTGTGTACATATATCTATGTATGTACACACACACACACACACACACACACACAGAGTACCATATTACATTTAACTATTCCCCTACTGATAAACATTCAAGTTGCTTGTAATTTTTTGAATTGTCAATAATGCCTTAATGAACATAGAGAATGTCCATGTTTGCCTGACTGATTTGTACAATGTGTTATCTAAAAATGGACATTGTCTAATTTTTTTCTCAAACCGTAGATTTGAAAAAGGTTTATCCACTATTTAGTAGGGTGCTTCCATAATTCAAGAAATAACTGCTAGTCAAATCAGAGTGAATTATTCTTTTGTAATAATTAGTGATGAATTACAATCATTTAATGGCAATTATGCCATTTTACCAATGCCGTATTCACTACTGATTAGAGAATTAGTAATGCAACTTTTTCAAGGCCGAATGAAATGTTGGAGAATGTTTGGTCTGAACTCAGTCAATATAATAGAGTCCCCAGGAAGAGAATTGGGGGGCACTGTTTTTGTGTTTTTGGTTTTTGAGCATTTTTGTTTGTTTGTTTTGTTTTTTTGTGCTGGGGATTAAATTCAGGGACACTTTATTACTGAGGTACATCCCCAGTCCTTTTAATTTTTTTTTTTTTTTGAGATTAAATATCACTAAATTGCTGAGATTGGCCTCTAACCTGTAATCCTCCTGCTTCAGACTCTGGAGTCACTGGGACTACAGGCATGTGCCGCCACACTCAGCTCAGGAAAATAGTTTTAAACACTAGTTAGGAACAATCATTGAGACATTTCCACTGTCTTAGTCCTTTTACTCTTGCCATAACAAAATACCTGAGACTGGGTAGTTTTTAAAGAGGTTTATTTAGCTCACAATTCTGAAGGTCCAAGAGCATGGTGCAGAATCTGCTTGGCTCGGGTGAAGGTCCCGTGGCAGATAGCCTCATGATGTAGAAGCTAGTGACCAGGACCTATTCTTTTCTAGTAGCCCCCTCTCACAGGAACTAAATGGGGTCCAATAAAAGCTACAGTAATCCATTCTGAAGGCAGCACTCCCGATGATCTAATCACCTTCCACTACACCCCACCTCTTTAAGGGGCTACCACCTTCCAACACTGCCACACCAGAGTCCAAGCTTCTTATACATGAAGCGTTAGGGGGATGAACTCCAGCACATCCAAACCAGAGCATCTGCTATTCCAGATTTCCTCAAAAGAGTTTTAGGCTTTTGTTGTTGTTGTTATTTTTCTTGGTTGGTATTGCCAAGGAACACCCCAACACCAACACTCTTTTCCTTAACTGAAAAACAAAATATAAACAGTATTTTATCATTGGGTTACATGACAATATTTTTTACATGTGAAGTCAAAGGCAACTCAAGAATGATATGAAGAGCTTTTCAAGGAAGGATTTTTAGAAGAACAGAAAAGGTATGTATGGGGCAAAAGAAACTTCCCCTCCACCTTCTAAAGGTTTAATAATTGAGTCTTTTGGAATAAACTGGCAATGGACATTCTAACAGGAGAAAAGGCACGTGAGTTCATTGCACCGTAAGCATGGGAACATCACAAAAATGAAAGTGAGTTCCCGCAAACCCAAAGAGATTAGAAGCTTATATACCCTCTTAGTAGTGGAAATAGAAGAAGAGTAAATCTTTGTTATTGTTGTTGTTGATACCAGGGATTGAACTCAAGGGCTTTTAACCACTAAGCCACATCACTAGCCTGTTTTTATTTTTTATTTTGAGACAAGGTCTCCCTAAATTGCTCAGGACCTTGCTAAATTGCTGAGGCTGGCTTTGTGCTTGCAATCCTCCTGCCTCAGCCCCCCAAGCTGCTGAGATTACAGGTATGCACCACCTGCCCAGCAAGAGTGAATTACTTTTACAGAAGATGAATTTGCCAAAGAACAGACCTTAGACTGTGATAAAACCATCTGGGTTCTGGGTGTGGTGTCAGCTCTGGTCATCTTTCCTGTGAGATAATCTTCCCTGTTTGATGACTTTATAGGGAGTGTGCTCTTGACGATTGCATTACTTCTGCAAAAATTTCTCTGGATGAGATGAGGAATCTTCCTCAAAAGCCTTCTCTGGGTACTTTGGGAAAGACAGAGTGGCAAGGAGCAGAAGGGTGTAAGAAGGTCAGAGATATCTTGATTTTGTAACTGCTTCTTTAGTTTAAAGTACTCAATATGTCAAAGTGTCTTAACTTTGTGATATCGTAATCCTAACTGGTTTATATCTCAGGTGGAGAACTTTACAACACAAGAGGCAATCTCAGTTTTGCCCCACTTTCCATCATACTAGAATCCATGACCTTTAGCCAAGAACATAGTGGCCCAAATGAAAGACTTTGTAGTTCATGATGGCCATAAAATGAAATTCTGTCTAATGAAATGTAGAAATAATGTGTGTGACTTCCAGAATATATCACATGTAAAGGGAAGAGTACGCTCTCCTTCCCTCTTTCTTATCCTGCCTGCCAAATGTCTAGGTGCCTGAAAGTCATCTGGGGTGACTTCCACAAGGAGTGAGACTGAGAAGCAGACAGACAAAAAGGCAACCTGGAGCCACATACTAGGCTCATCCATCTTATACCTGAACATTACTTAAGACAGAACACGGTTTCTATTTTCCTACTTTACATTACATTGTATTTTGGGTTTCTGTTCCAGTTCTCAAACATAAGTTCCAGCTTAAAAAAAAAAAAAAAAAAAAGCCCAGATTTTGGAATTCTCAAACAACTTGGATTACAAGTTTAGGGTAAAAGAAGTATCTCTTATGGCAGCACTATATTTTCTTCCAGATCTGTCTGTAAATTGGGTGTCTCTTAAGTGGGTTCTTCTCTTCCTTAGAGCTTTACTAAAAGCAGCAAGAGGGTCCAGCAAATGCCAACGTCCTATATCAGAAAGTCAGTAGATTTCTTTCTTAGAGGCTACAAAAATGATCAGCCCCATTCAATACAGATCACCTGCCTATACCGGTCTGTAATGTCTATCTTCACTATCCCACCTCCTCTTTTAAGTAAATTAGCATTTAATATTTTGTTACTTAAAACATCCCTCCACAAATTCCTCCTACCAGTTCTGATACCATATCGTATTTCAATTAGGAATTACATTTGACTGTGCAAAATAACTGAAAGTTAATGGTTTGAACAGTGTGTGTGTGTGTGTGTGTGTGTGTGTGTGTGTGAGAGAGAGAGAGAGAGAGAGAGAGAGAAAGAGCATGCTCAAGGTTGTTGGAGCTCACATAAAGAGAGGTCTAGACCATTATTGCTAGCTCTATGGTGGTCTTCACCCTTAACTCATGGTCCACTACAAAACAGCTAGTAGGTTCCAGCTACTACAGAACATACAAAGGCTAGCTGCTTCTGTCCTATTTTTAGTAGCTTTAAGTAACTTCCTTAATACATCATTGACCAAATGTGTGTTATGTGACCATCTCTAATTGCAACGAAGTTTGGGACTGTAACTTTTGAATTTGAGCCCAGGACTACATCCACCAAATCAGGATTTTAGCAGTCAAGACATCAAAGCAGAGCGTTTTATTTTACACAGGCCATGATCCATTCTAAAATTCTGATATCCTGAGGATTTATCCCTATAGAAGATTTTTTTTGATTCTACAATCCAAAAACTACATTCCCTGTGTATTTTCTATTAAAGTACACTTAAATAGAATACTTTTTATCAATAAAGTTTTTCATTTGGGCATCTTTACTAAGAAAGTCTAAAAACGGTCATACATTACCCAGGTAGTATAACTTGGGAACATGTTTCAGAAATAACAATACCATGTGTAGAAGAGCCATAGACTACCAAGGTTGGCTTTGGGGGAGGCTTCTTTCCTTTGTGAAAGCAGGGACTCTCATATGCTCAAGGAAGGATGTCACTGAAGGAAAACACACAACGTGTTTCTGAACAATCCTACTCTCATACTCAACCCAGAACACTTTTGTGAAAAATACATGAGGCTATTTCCACACACAGAGCAATTCTCTGGGGACACCAACTAGGTATCCTGGAATTCATCAGTTCTAACACTGCTTGGAGACAGTGTCAGATCCCACAGGTTAAAGACTTAATTCTATTTGACTGTACCCAATTCTGATGCCAATTCCAAGTCCAGGCTACCTCTAATTGTTTCGTTTTGTTTGGAGATTTTGCTGTTGTTTTGTTTAGTTTCAGTGTGAGAGCTTGAACCCAGGACCCAGCACATGTTAATCAGGCACTCTATGGCTGAGTTACACCCCAACCCCAGCTATCTGTGCTTCTGACTGACCGATTACAATCACAACAACCCCCACCCCTGAATTCAATTAATTTACAATTGATTTACTAGAATGGCTTACAGAGCTTGAGAAAACGCTTATTTACATTTGTCACTTATTATAAAAGATATCATAAAGGATACAGATGAAAAAACAGATAAAGAGATAGATGGGGTGAGGCTTGGGTGAAGGAAGCTGGCTCTTGTGACCTCTCTGGGTGAGCCACTCTCCCAGCTCTCTATGTGTTTAGCAACCCAGAAACTCATCAAATATTGTTATTCAACAAGACTTTTTTGTTTTGTTTTGTTTGTTTTCAGAGCATAGTCTCTAGCTCCCTTTCCTCTTCCCATCATGGATAAAGGAGGCTAAAAGTTCCAACCCTATAATGTTGTCAGGCACTGGTCTTTCTGGTGGTCAGCCCCATCCTGGGGTTCAGGGCACCCACCCTGAGTCTCCTCATTAGCATAAACTCAGGAACTATCAAAGATGTGCATTATGAATAACAAAAGATGCTTCTAATACTCAGGAAATTCCAGGAGCTCTGCAACAGGAAATAAGGACAAAAACCAAACACAGCTCATATTACATATACCACACAGGTCAGACTGCTTTCTGAAAAAAGAGAGAGAGAGAGAGAGAGAGAGAGAGAGAGAGAGAGAGAGAGAGAGAGAGAAAGAGAAAGAGAGAAGGGAAGGGGAAGAGGAACTGTAAGCTAAGTGATATGGCTCAGTCAGGTTAATGAGCTAATCACACTTCCTTCTTGAAACCCTAGAAGCTGTAGAGAAGAATTTAAATAAAACATGCAGTATTTCCAGCACACTGTTGGTAACGTTCTATGGTCACTATCATCTTTCTCCTTCTGGGAATTCAATTTATCCCTATAATGCCACGGTCACGGATTGAGGAATCTTAGTGGCCATCAAGGCTCTGCCTTTGAAGCAAAGGGTCAGTGCACTAGTACAAAAGGGAATTAATCCAGTGTGCCGGCTCACCAAAGGGAGTTTAATTCATTTAGAAGGAATGGCCAGGGTTCCTATTCTAGGTTTCCATCTGGACAATCAGAAGCCTCCCTTCTCCCAAACAAGAACTTCATTAATGAATATTCAACGGAAAGTATTACTTCATTGTCAGCTCTAATTGCTAGTTTTACCTTATTAGTAGAAGATTTTCTGTGGCTGAGCCTGACATGCGTTTGTTTGCACACTGTTATTAGTCAAGACTCAGTGAAGTCTTGTAATTAACACCTCCACATTATCTCATGCAGTGAAAGCAAAGACAAAACCAGATGACTCACTTTGTTTCAGCTTTGCTCTTGTTTTCTGATATAGAAGCACTTAAGGAGAAGTGTAAGCTCATCAGAATGCCATATGGAGCCAACAGAAGCCATAAAAGGGTTCTCAGGAAGCAGTGCATGGAAGTTCATTAAGTGAACAACACTACGGTCCACATCCTGATTTAAAACTCTACCTGCCACTAATAAATTGAGCAGGTACATTACCTGTATCATACTCAGCAACGATTCCGGGTCACTGATGAAGGATCTGTGTTCCCAAGAAGCGGAGGAGATAACGTATTCTCTGTAAACATAATGAAGTTAATGATTCACATAACAGTTAAATAGCCTTCAGAAACCTTATCAGTGTAGAGATAAAGCAGACCAAGGCAATAACTGTATTTTAATCATTCCTACCATTGAAAACATTATGTCCTAAAGCTGGCTCCCAGCAGCCTATAATTGATATTTCTATACAGAATAGAGGTGGAGGGAGTTAGGGCAATGTCAACAGTTCATATTTCAGTTTTATACTTGTGAAGAGATCTTTCTCTAAGCGCCTCTCCTAAAAAAATATTCCTGGAAAATAGCATTTGAAAAACTAACATATTCCATTATTTCCTTTACTTTATGAATTTAGCCTAGTTATCTTGTTTTTATTTTTGATGCAAAATCATCAAACTCTAACACAGAGAAATAGCATTATCTGAAATTTTGATCATTAAATCAGCAATAACGTATCACAGTATAAAGATATTGATATAAAATATAAAAAAGCTTTCTTTTTACAATAATGTAAATAAGGAGGAAAAACAACCACAATTAAGAGAGAATAATAATATATAGATAATGATATGGTGAACTTTGAATTGTAAGTATTCCCAAATAATGGAAAATCTGACTATTAAATTAAAATCATTATTATACAGACTTCATCCTGGTCGAATGGTCAGATAGCAAATTTTATTTACAAATGGAAACAAGCCATAAATTTTCATGGACCTCTGTGTACATGAAGCTTCCAATATTACAAAAGTACCCATTAAAAAATAACAATCAAAAATGTCTACCAGTTTTGTGGCGCCTCTAGGAAACACTGCAGTATGCTTGTGACTGAGCATGCCATCTGGAAGCCAGCTCCTCTCATGCATTTTGAAAAGCCACTCTTATATCAAAGTTATCACTTTGCAATACTGACCTATCATTTTGTGCTTACACATGGGCTAGTTCAAATGATGGAGGAACAAATCTTACCACAGAATCATGATTTGAGGAAAATATTAAATATGGCAGCTTCATGGGTGCATTCCCAACCCCAAAGTTAAATCTCTCTTAAAACCAGTAGAGATCTTGACAGACAGGGCTTTGGCTAACTATCTGTACTTGACCTCGTCCTAAAAATACCACCATTAAGACATTTTCCCATTCATGCCACTGTGCATATTTTGGCAATAGATGGCTACTTAGCCCTACTGTTCCAGTCCTGGCCCCAAGGTTTAGGTTTCTGCATATCTATTGCACCAGAAGAGAACAGTCTGAAAATAGAAACATGGGCTGTTTTGTCACCATTGAATGGGAAGGCTAATAATAGTATTGCTTCATTGTTTGGCATGGACTTAAGGCTACTTCGGCCAAGGAGCAAGCGCATGCTGCGCAGCAGTAACCAAATCATAAAATTTCTCCAGGGAATAGTGCAGCTTTTCAGAACATGTTTTATATTCTGGGATTGCTTGGGAAGGAAATAGTTCAGAAGTCGTTTTGACGTAAGTGTGGTTTGTTTCCAATTTGCAGGGAGGGGGAGGGGCTGGAGAGACAAGCCAGGAGGTCAGTTGCAGAAGGGATGCAAAAATGTCGTTAAGGAGTTCCTGACAGGTGGTGATAGGGCTGTGGCTCTGCAGCCGGAGGCCTGGCGGGGAGTTTGTCCCTGTCAGGTTCCCAGTGTGCTCTCAGCGCGCTGCCCTTCACACTCCTATTATGTTTATTTCTGTTGAACTTAAAGAGTGACCTTTTCAAAACTGCAGTGCATTGTTGAGCCACATGCATTTTTGAGACCTAATTTCCCTGAATGCCTTCCTTGTTCCTGCAGAAGAGAACGCTGCTGGAGAAGATAGGAAGAGGCTGAGGATAAAGAGCATTGGAATGGAAATCTTTCAGGCATTGAATTCTGCCTGCTATTAATAATTTAGAAGTGTTTTTAATGCCCTGATATGGAAGGAAGGTTTTTTGACACCAAAGGCATCTAAATATTAATTTCAGAGGAATTGGTTGTTACAAGCAGTTAACATCCATTTTGTTAGTTGACCTCCCAAGGAAGGTTAATGCACTAAAATCTGGTCATTAAGTATAGTAACAAATGTTTTTTCAGGGAGGTTATTACTATCATAAACTCTAATCCATGGTTCACAGCAGCAGCCTCTAGTGCAGTGCTCTGACTAATGAAGAATTAACTATTTCTGAGCAGTTAATAAAGATTTTTTTTTCTCCCACCAATCAACATACTCTGCATGATCCTGATAATTACTAAAAGCATTAAGCCCTGGGTATGAGTGCCCACATGACAGACCAGACTTCTACTCTGAGTAAATGACAAATGGCAAACCTAATCCCATTCCGCTTAATTTTTTTTTCTAGCATGTTCACTGAAATAAGAAATAATGGAATTCCTAAGTATTAGAAAAAGATGGTCTACTGCAAAGCGTTTGCTAAATGAGTATTGATGAGGTCTTTAGTCATATTTTATTGTGAAGGAAGATTTTATGCTCTGGTTTAGATCTTATTAGAATCAAGAAGTTAATTGGCTACAAACGGGGTTTTTTTGCTTGCTTGTTTTATTTTGCTTTTCCTTTATTAAAAAGTGCACTCATCCACAAAAACACAGGAGGCAGACTTGTGTGAGAAACACTAAAATCTGCCTCCTAACAATAAGAGGGAAAAGGTACAACCTAACCTTTCTAAAAAGCCTAGGGGCAGTGTTTTGCTTTTCAATGGAAAGGTCGTCTAGAATTAATTAAAGGCACTTTCCCGCTGAGGACCAAGCATTTGGCTTTACTTTGAAGGCTCAAAGAAAGTTGCTCATACTGATTTCTTAGAGACCCACATTTAAAGCAGCACAGCCAAAGCAATGGGCCAGCCTTTAAGAGTAAGCTCCCTTTGGAATCAAAAGTCTGAACAATTAATACGGGATGGACTCAGGTCCCTCTGAAGAGATGGGTCAGCATTGACAGGGTAAAACAAGAAAGGTAAGAATCACTTCTATTCCTTAGGAAAATTCATTCTCATTCAGGATCAACCTTCACATTTTATATATACCCTTTTCCTCTTTTTTGTTTTTAACTGAAGTCAAATCCTATCTTTGGGGCTAGCTGCCCCCATACTGAACATAGAAGGAGAGAAACAAACCACACTTAAAAGAAATATATATATATTTGAAAACGTTTTCATTACATACAAAAGCTTTAAAAGGCAGTCAGATACACAGACAATAGTGCACCTTCTCAAAATATTTTCTTTTGGTGGGAGACTCCATGACTGCGAGGATTAAGTTATCTATGTACATTATGATTTCTCAGAACATTACTCATTTGTGTGGCACTTTGCTTGTTGAAGAGAACTCCCAGTTTTCCACCCATTAGTGAAGGCAGGTGACTTTGTTTTCCTGAACCTCGGTTTCCTCATATGTAAAATGATCTTCTAGTATCTATTGGTGTGTCAAAATTAGTGATCATATAAACCTGGCTTATAGAAAGGCTTAGGATATATGAATTTGTTTTACATTATGTCCATAGCTTTGTGTATTTGACATCATTTAATCATTAAGTGACTAGAATCCTAGAAAACTTTTGAGCCTAAATGGGAGTGATAGCACATTGGTCTGGCTTCTGAGCACTGGAATTTTTACTGAGTCCAGTTCATCCATCATGCCCCCAGCATTAAATAGAAAGCCTTCCCTGGTTGCCTCAGTCAGAAATAATCCTTCCAGACCTGATATTCTAGCTTGCCTTGTACATTTCTCATACCATTCTTCACACCCAGCCTCTGCTTAGAGTTATTTGTAGACAGATCTTGGATCTATGTTCACAGTACTTAGTGCAGTACCCCAAACACAAGGACTAAAAAGGGATTTGGAATTTTACTAATTCTTACAGCAGTTTTTGTGCCTAACATGGTGGGTGAGCAAATGATGAATGACTTTGGAGGTCACCTGCTCTTCCTTTAATCTTCTGTAGTGTGTCTTCTCTCCCTTTTTCCCACTCACTTCAAACCCCTCCTCACCATTTCCCCACGGTTGATCAGTTGACAGTGAAAAGGCCGGAGGCAGGTGTTTAAATGGCTGGATCTTTTCTAAGCTGGGTGTTTGCAGATCAGGGGTTTCCTGCACTTTGACAAGTGTTCTAAAGCAATATGGCAAACAGGAAGCTCCAGGTTGAGCCTCTGTAAAGATGAATCGAATCACCTTTTGAAGTCACTGGTTTCCATATATCCCTATAGCTGCATCCTTCATTGTACATAGAAATCACAGAAAACAGAGGTTAACATACCAGGATTACTAGTGATTTGCTATGTTGACCTTTGAAATGCTCTTTAACCTCTTTGGACTTCAGTGTTCTCATCAATTATAATAAGTGAACCCATTCTAATTACTGCATAGGTCGCTAGGCCCATCATGTGAGAAAAGGTGTATAAAGAACTTACACAAGAGAAAAGTAGTATATTTAAAAAATCACTACTATGACTATACCTAGATATTAAAAGAGGACAAGATTAGCTAGCATAACCTACTTTTCTTAGCAATTAACACTGAGTCAATGTATTTATAATGAGAAAAATTCGATTTGCTTAAAAACAAAATTCTATTTAAACCAAGAAGGAACCATAGAAAGAAAGTTTAATGAATTGCTATAATAGATTATGAATATTGCTCCAGTTGCTTTCATAATGCCCTGAGCTCCTGACCTTTTCAGTGAATATTCAGAACATACAGACTAAAGGACATATTGGGGATGCTACCAAATCAAAATGGTTTTCCTTTGTGATTGGTGGTAGGAATTGAGGCTACTGATAGAACACCCACCCCTTCTCCTCAACATGAGCACTTGGTCATTATTTAACTGTGAGCAAATGGTCTCAGTGACTCTTAGCAAATCCTGAACATGTGTAATTTCCATTCCCACCACCAATTTCGATCAAGGCTGTTCTGAAGTGTAGCAAATGAATTTAAGTACAGGGTTGACACTGCACAGAAGACTCCCACTTTTCCTGCTCCAGAGGAAGATGAATGTAAATGCCTGAAAAAACCCAGTCGAGAGAATAATTGAAAATGGGTTCAATGTCTTCATCCTCCGAGAATACGTATGTGCATGTGCGTACTTGTAGTCACTCTTTCATAAAATGTGTATGTGTCTGTTTTGATTCTGATGCTTCCCTCTGCTGTGGGTAGGTTTCACAGAGGGGTTCCAGCTTGTAAAGGTTAACCGTGCAGAAATCAAGGCTTTGTGCATTTTTGCAAAGGTCACACTCATCAGCGGTTCCGGAAAGACTGCTGGGCAGGGCCATGGTAACCACCCTACGGCTGAACCATGGCTCTGGGTTTCATTTCCTTAAGAACACGGCTCCAGTCCCTGGTTGTGTTACCAAGAGATAAAGAGGCTGCTCAGTCACTTGAAATTCAATTTGTACATTCCTCACATTGAGCCCACCTCTTTCCTTCATGGTGTTTGGCAGCTGCTTGCTGGCACTCTGCATTTCAAATGTCTGAGCTGCAGGAAGCTATTTAATAAATGGGATAGGTTTTGATTAATGTAACAAGCTGAAAATAGACCATGATGTAATGCATATCTCAGCAGGAATCACAGATCAAATTGGATGGTTTCAAGGGACCATGCTGTAGCAGAGTTTTTTCCAAAGAAACGTATTTATGTTTTTAGAGCACCTTGAAGGGTCAAACTGTAAAAGGCATACATTTTGGACTTGGAAGTCTGCCCTGTGGCTCTTTGAATAGCAATTACAGGTGACCACACAAGAAGCTCTGGAGAAACCTAGAAATCTGACATTGACTTGGGTCTGACAAGGGTCATCTTTGCTTCACTAAAACCTCTGTTATTACTAAAAAAATGAAATAGAATAAAATGTCTGGCAATGTCTATAAACTCAGTTATTTAAGAAACATGTTCAGTTTCAGTTAATGATCTACAAGACACATGTAGTCCTATGCATAAAGATACTGACTTCAACTTCTCCTTTCTCTGTGGATAAAATAATTGGGATTCATGTTGTTTCGTTCAGGGGAGAAAGATCAGCAAAAAGAAAATAAATACCCTTGTATGCCAAGAGCCTCTTCCATTTGCTGAGGAATGTTAAAACAGAGTCTGGAATGTACTAAAAGGGAGAAATAAAGGAAATAAGTTCATTGATTCTCATTACTGTGTACTAAAGGTAGGCATTGTAAGTTACTCAAAAATCATCTTTGGTGTTCAAAATATGGTGTGTATGTGTTGGTATATGGTATACTGACAGGGAAAAGGTGGGGACAATCATTTTCTTTTGCTACAAATAGAAATTTGTTTATAGACAAAAAAAATTATAATGATAGAGCACGTGTTTAGCATGCACCCTACTCTAGGTTCAATCCCCAACACCAAAAGACAAAAATAGAAGAGAGGAATAATTATATATGTGTATGTGAATATTTCCCTATGATACATTTTACCTTCCCACTATGAAAACTTGTGTCATGTATCATTTATGAATAGATCCACACTCTGGTTACTGTAAAGGTGTTGACTTATTACATTGCCTACCAGGAAAAGCCAAAGTTAATACTGTTGAGCACTTGAGTTAGATTTTTTTTTTTTCCTAGTAAGCTGGCTTGTCCAATCAAAGCACTTTTCTCATGGAATATGCAACTAATACAACCAAGATAAAAGATTCCAGGAGAATAAATTAATTTTAAGCAGAGCAAAACTCTCTCAGCCACTGACCAGAGTCTTAACCCAATCAGCCACTTAACAGGAGAGTATCAGCAATTAAGTAAAAGTAAAACCATCATCATTATTCTCTGACAAACAGCAAAAATTATTCAAACCATACTATTGTATGTTGCATAACGCCCTCAAAAATGTATGTCTCCAGAGAGCAGAAGGAAGTGAGAATTTGTTTTTCAATGGGCACAGTTTCAGTTATACAAGATGAGTAATTCTGAAGATCTGCTGTTCATTGTGCCTGTGGTCAGTGTACTACATTGTGCACTTAAAAACATGTTAAGAGAGCATATCTTGCATGACATCTTTTTATCACAATTTAAATCTGTAAATTGTTTCCTGGAACTTGTAAATGTGGCCTTATTTGGAAAAGAGGATCTTTGTATCTTCTTCAATTAAGTGTCTTGAGATGAGGTCCTATGGGTTAAGGTGTGTCCTTATAGAGAAGAAAAGGGGAGAAGACACATGGACAAAGAAGAATTTAATGTGAAGACAGATGCAGAGACTGGAGTGATGTGTAAGGAATGCCAATGACTGCTACAGCCCCAGGAACCCCCAGAATCTGGGAGAGAGGCAGGGAAGGGATAATCCCTCAATATTTCCAAAAGAAATCAACTCTCCCAAAGCTTGATTTTGGACTTCTGTTCTCCCAAACTATAAACAAATGCATTTCTGCTGTTTTAAATCAACCAGTTTTGTGGTAATTTGTTACAGCAGTTCTGGAAAACTAAAACACATAACCAAGAGCATTATCTTTGTGTGCAAAGAGGAGAGACCAAGCTAGTGAAAAAAATGTGAATTGATAATATGTTGTGAGGGGGATCCACAAGCATCAGCCTCTTTAAACATATATTATTTCTTGTTTTTACACTGATCACTTACAACATGTTTCTTGATTAACAGAATAAAACCAAAAGCAAAGCAATAATATAAAGGGGGAAAGGAGAAAAAGAAAATTTACCTGAGAACTCCAGCCTAGAACAAACTACAGAAGCTGAGACAAAAATGTAGCCAAGAAAAAAAGGGGAGGCAGAATTGAGGTTACAGTAATCTCAATATCTAATAAAAATTGTAAATTTTTCAGTGCATTGAGTATAAAATTTATTTGAAAGGCAGTAATTCAAATCAATAAGTGAGTGTATAAATAAGTACATACACTTAGAAGTGAAATGTAGTTCTTTCCACTACATGTGTTTCTCTGAAGGGAATAAGATCATCCATGATTGGAAATACGAAAATGATGCTAGTATAATATAGAAGTTGGCTCTTGTGTGATTTTCCCCAGCACATCAATGTCTCATATCCCCAGGTAACAGGAGCTGAACACAGCAAGCCACTGAAGTGTTCTTGACATGATGCCCGTTGGCTGCACACTCTTCCTGTTGGCTCTGCTTAGTCGTGAACTTCATGTTGCTGCATATGGCTTCCTTCTTCACCAATCTTTGTGCATTTCACCCTTATCTCTATAACTCAGCAGCCTCAGTTCTTTCTTAGATTCTCTTCTACTGAATACCCTTCACCTATTTTTTAGGATTATTTTTGAGTCCTCAGTTCTCTGATTGCAAAGTTGCATAAGTCTGAATGTGTGACCCAATCCTATTTTCCCAACAGTCCCTATTATATTTAGTACACATTTTTCAAAATATGAAGTTTTCCAAGGACATGTGCATTGCATAATAGCAAAATGTGTGCATATGGCACCACACTTTTAGACATTTTTCTTCTATACTGTAGGCAAGCAAATGGTCTCATTTTAGTATTGCTAATCCTTTCCACATCAATAATCTCTACTCTTTCTGAGTCACTAGCTACAAAAACTCTACCTCTTGCCAATCTGATTATTCAGGGACTATAATATTGGACTTATCTTTCTGGACACCATTAGGGTTGTGGTCATCATCTGAGTACACCCACTCAAGGACTAGATCCTTACCATGCCTATAAAGTTGATCTTTACAAACTTCTCTTAAAGGTCATCAAACTGAGAAATTGTACTGACCTAAGCCCCATACCAATCCATGCTAGACTGTCAACTTTGCTTTACCAGGACTGGCATGATAAATACAGAGAATTACTATCACTTTCTTTAAAGTTCACTTTAAAGAATCAGGGTTTTCATCACTATATTCATCTGATTATCTCACATTCCATTTGAAAAGCACTAAAAAAGATGTGGTCTCAAATATGGATGGGATTAAATTTCCATCAGTGTGATTAAAATAGTGATAATAAAACTATAATAGACAAGATGCTCGTGGCAGACAAGTTTATGTAAACGTAATCAGAAACTATGCCAAATCATCTGATAACTAGAATTTTGCATAAGAATTACATTCAAACTTTCATGGGAAAAAGGTGCATACATACAATGTATTTTTCGTGATTGCTCTTTGCTGCAAGCAAAATAAAATATGGCCATTTAAATGCCTGCCTGACCATATAGGCCTGAAAAAAACAATCCTCAGCCAAAACTAATCATTGTCGCAATACTCACGCTTTGTGGACTCAGTCAAAGAAATGTGTATTCAGACTTGATGGCCTTTGTGTTTATTGGGGCTTTTCCTCTCCTTTCTCCGGGTCCTGCAGAGCTGACCTTAACCTCTTTTGAAGTCTGTGATTACCCTGGGTCAGATCAGATGCATTGGAGTGAGTTGGGCAAGAAAAGAGAAGAGAGCTCATTACGTGTTCACATTTTCATACCATTTTCAGTGGATTACAATGATTGCTAAAAGAGTTTTAGGTCTCCATTCACAGATTTAAAAGTTAATATTTAAGATGTCAACTTATTGCTGTAGGAACATGGATGCTAGCACCCTGAAAGGGAGTAAAAAGGTTTTCCGGCATTAAAAATAATTGTATCATTGAATTATACAAACATAATTATTTCAAAATGTACTTAATATATCCCTTTCTCCTTTTCAAGATCTGTTTATGTTCCTGAGCACATGGCCCTCTATTCTTGTGCACACTGTACTTAACATACCATGCTGCCCAGGGGTTTGAATTTTATTCATTTATTCATTAAGTTATTGAATGCCTTCTGTGTGCCAGGTTCATTATGCTAGGAACTTGAGATGGAGCAATGAGTAAGATACTTTATGCTAAGGAGACAGAACAAGTAAGAAAATGAATGAGAATTTCAGCATGCACTCAGGACTATGGAAAAAAAATAAGACAAATCAATGGGATAAATAGAAAACATGAACATTTGCTTCACATATGGTGGCCATGGAAGGCCTTTCCGAGTGGGCACCATTTGGGCAGAGGCCTAAGGAAGCCAGCAATGCAGACATTCAGGTAAAAGTAACAGCAAGAACTTGACAAAAGCACTGTTATGGTTTGGGTTTTTAATGTCTCCCCCAAAGTTCACATGTTAGGCAATGCAGGGAACATTCAGAGGTAAAATTATTATGAGAACAGTAACCTAGTCTGTGAAAAATTCCATTTGATTAATAATTCAGATTAATAATTTAATAGACTACTGAGTGATAGCAATAGGCAGGTGCTGTGTGCCTGGAGGAAGTAGGTCACTGAGGGCATGACTTGGATTATATTTGTCCAAGTTCCTTTCCCTTTGCTTTCCCAGTGCCATGAGGTAAGCACTTCCTCCACCACGCCCTTCTGCCGTGATGTCTCCCTTACCTCAGAGGGCCCCATAGCCATGGAGTCAGCCAACCACAGGCTGAGACCTCTGAAACTGTAAGCCTCAAATAAACTTTTCCTTCTCTGAGATATAAGGTATTTTGGTCACAGTAATGAAAAGCTAACATAAGCACAAGTTTTATTTTGTAATTATAGGTTTCTGGGCCCTATCTACCAATATTAGAAGGAAAGGTATGATATTGTTTCAGAGTAGCAATTATATGTTTATAAATAAATAAGTGATAACAATATCATCATTATCAACGGCTAGCATCTATTGCTCTCAATACACTCCAGAAAAATATTTTAAGTGCTTTGCCTACGTTAGCAGATTTAATTCTCACAACAGCCTTATGAGGTAGATTAGGAAATTGAGGGTCAAGATGGGTAAGTAAATCGTGCAGGGTTATACAGCTGATATATTTAGCTGGCTGATCTGGAATTTGAACTCAGGTACTCTGGAAGCTACCTGCCTCCACAGTTAACCACCTCCATAGTTAGCCACTTGTTAAGATTGAATCACCTCCCGACCCCAGCACACCAAATTCATATTCTAAAGTCCCCAGGACCTCAGAATGTAATTGTATTGGAAATATGATTTTCAAAAAGAAGTAATTAAGTTAAAATAAGGTCCTTAGAGTGAGCTCTTATCAGATATGACTAGTATCCTTATAAGAAGAGGAAATTTGGAGGAAAATACACCCAGTGGGAAGACACAGGAAGATCACATCCATTATCTATCAGTCACAGAGAGAAGCCTCAGAAGAAACCAATGTTGGCAGTACCCTAATCTCAAACTTCTGACCCCCCAAACTGTGAGAAAATAAGTTTATTTAATAAGCCACCTAGTTTATAGTAGTTTGTTATGGCAGCCCTAGCAGACTAACAGTACTGACCTGCTAGGGTAGCAGAAAAGAAATGAAGAACATTGGTGTAACAGCAAATTTTATTAAAATGAAGAATGAATTGGCTTTACTCCAGGTCTCTTATATAAGTGTGTATAATTCTGCAATATACAAAAATCTAAAAAGAAAGCTCTGTTTATTCATTGTCCATGGTTTAACATCATTGCTAGAACATCATGTAAATGATACAAGAGGACTGATTTAGAATTTTAAGTCAAGTGGTGGGTATTTCCTACACAGCTGCCATTTGAACTGTTTCTCTAAATAATTATCTCATGAAGATACAGGAGAACAAAAAATGACTCACATGTTTAAATTTTCATCTTAAAGGATTGTAATGATTCTAAATCTAATCTTCTGCCCGTTACTGATTTATCCCCTTTCTACTCCAAACTCAACCATTTTGCCTGCTCTTTGACAATGGATCTGAGCCCTTTAAATATTTTCCCTTTGCCAACAGGTGTGAGTAAAGCTTTGTCAGGAGAGGGTACTGGAGTTCATTGCAAAGGAAAAGGGTTTTGCATCCTAGTTCAAGTGTCCTTGCTCCTCTTGCTCCTGGCCATGGGTACTTTCTCCAGCATCTGTCAACTGCAACATGGTGGCTTCTCTAGCACCAGTGCTGACAGGTCTCCAGTGCACAGTCCATGCCACTTCCCCCGCACTCACTTCAGGAGATCTTGTACTGGAATGTTTCCAGTGAGACATCCTAATGCTTCCAGGGAGACAGCTGGCTTTGGCATCCTAGAGGGCAGATTTCCAGCAAGTTCCACTAGACATTTTTCTGTCATTTGGCAACTCATGGTTTTTCCTTCTCCGATAAGTCTAGATCTCAGCTCAGGCCTGACAATCTTCCCTGTCTTAGATGTAGTGACTATTATTATATTTATTATATCAAAGAATATAATATTATATATGCTATTCCTACTTTCTTTAGAGGTCTTTTTAATTCCTACTACCCATACCTTGTTAGTACCATTTCTTCTATAATTAATAATTCTTTAATATTAATCTTTCTCTGTTCCAATGACCATGACTTCTTTCTCCTAATTGGACCCTGATATACTACTGAATAGCCTCTCTCAAAGTTTTGTTTCATGCTTCAATTTATAAAGGCAAGAATCATTATGACATCACTATTTTTCTTTTTGAGGGCAATAAAAGCCACCTTCCTCCCACACTTATAATTGTGAAGAATGTTAACATAGGATCACAGATTCTTTGATTAACTTTCCTATACTCTATAGCACAGTCCATGGTTCAAAGTGTTTGTGAAACTGATGTTCCCTAGGGGAGGGGAGGGGAGGGGAGGGGGGATAGTAGAGGATAGGAAAGGCAGCAGAATACAACATATACTAGTATGGCAGTATGTAAAAAAGTGGATGTGTAACCGATGTGAATCTGCAATATGTATACGGGGTAAAAATGGGAGTTCATAATCTGCTTGAATCAAATGTATGAAATATGTTATGTCAAAAGCCTTGTAATGTTTTAAACAACTAATAATAAAAAAATTTTTAAAAAAAGAAACTGATGTTCCCAAAACCGTGAGATTAGACTCCAGTTCTGACAGTTCATCCCACCTACCTCTGACCCACACACCCTCACATAATTCCCCAGCTGTCTCACTCCCATAGTAAAAGAGTCTTTAAAAGCTAGAAAGTCTGTTGTCTTCTGAACTTCATTCATCTCTGTGATTATTTTGACTATGCCAGAAAGAATTCTTTTTTTTTCTTAATCCTAATTTGTACTCCCATCCTCTGTTCATCATGAGTTCTTGCTTCATATTCCAGAACTATGAAGTTATATCTATATATATGCATGTGTACATTTATACATGTATCTTATAAACATAAAAATATATATGCATATATAAATAAATGCATATTATTTTTCATTTTATTTCCGTTTATTTGTGACTGTATATGGGCCCTCCTTTCCTAATATTATTTCTTACAGATGTCTGTATTTTAAAAGCTCTGAGGAGCTGGAGCTTCTAGCTCTATTTCTCTCCTCCTGATGTTCATGGTTGCAGGTTGCTTTAAACACAAATCTATTATTTGAATCAGAATGAGTTTGGTATATTACATAAGGTTGATCTGAAATTGCCATGTCTTTTTGCCAAATGCCATCAGTTTCACTTGTGCTACATTTATGATGGTTTTAACATGAAAAATATCTTAGAAAATATGATATCACTCCATGCCTAACTTACTCAAGCTCCTGTTTAATGTCAAGTGTTGGGTATGTTTAACACTGAACATATCAGTCCCTTCTATCTTTTAGTATAAATTTATTCCTCTGAGTCCAGGAAAATGATATAAATTCTCATTAAAGAAAACACTATATTATGACAGCACTAAATGAATCATCTGCAATCTCTTTTAAAAGGCTTGATTTATTTCCTGCACTTGGGAGACAACATGTTGTAAAAATATTTTCACTAACAAGTATGAAATATTGCAATATATATATTTTTATACATACTACATTTGGCTATGTAATATATTTCATTTTTGTGAGTATTTGCACATAAGCACATATCTATAGTGGGCCCTCCAAGTAATTTCTTGGTCACATTTTCTTCCTTAATAAAAAAAAAAAAGGAGAAGAAAGAAAGGAAAACAAATTGGCCAAGCAGCTCAGACAACATCAAATTTATCACAGCTGAAGATAATATTTTCCTGAAGTGATTCATACTTGCACCTTCCTGCAGGAATTTTCTCCACCCAGTGACACAGTGAAATGTCACTGAAGTGAAGGCTATTTCACTTAGCCTTGAGCAAACATAGAGGCTAAACTGTGGATATACAGAGTTCTTTTTCTTTCTAGAAGACATGGTTTTTATGCATGTGTAAGTAGAGCTAAGCTGAATCTAGAGAGCCGCTACATGATAAGAGCTTGGTTTGAAAACATGTTGTGTAACCGAGTGACTTGAATAACAAAATCCCCAGCAGAGTGTTTCTGAGCTAACTGCATTTGCACTCTGCAAGGAGATCAATGCTTCCCCTCATTGATTTTCCTCAGTTGCAGAGCCAGGATTATGCACATTGTGAAGCTGTATTCCCACATTCATCCAATCTGATTTCCTAGTCAGCACTAAAAAGGCATAGTGCTCAACTGTAAACTGGAGGTTATAAAAGTATAACTGTATCAAATTTGTACTTCCACTAAGCCTGCATTTTAAACAGAAGCACGATAATGTATTCCTAGTGCGAAGGAAGGACTGCATGGGATGAGACAGATTCTGTTTGTGTGCAGCTTCTAAATAGATGGCAGAGATGCCAAAGATAAATCTGAGATGCCTTGCATGCATTTGCGGAACTCCCGAGACAGTTCCAAATGTACTAGAGCTTCCTTTCTGGCTGACTTGAAATGCGAAGTAAGCATATAAAGAAGTGATTCTCTTCCTAAATTTGGGGACTGACTATTGTCTTCCTGAATTTGAAATTGCCTTAGAATTTATCACTGAGAAGGTGGATAGTTGGAAGATGGTAAAAATCAAGGATCTAAAAAAGAACAAAACAAAACAAACCCAAGGGCATTTTTCATTGTAATCAGCAACTGAAATGTTGATGGGTTTGATTTGCAATTGGCACAAAATCTTATCTTCCCTAAGGTAGTGGAACATTTTGTAATCCAATTTGGCACCAAGAGCCAATTGTAAAAATGAAAATATTCCAAAAAGGTGACTTCAACTCTTTCAAAATGTCAGCCTTTACGTATATGTATATATAAAACCATATCTGTATAGAGCTGATAGATAAGGATGGACAGAGAGAATCTTACTGCTATACTAAATATTGGCTTCTCTGTTCTAAGGATAGAGAGATTAATTTGCTTTTGAGGGGCTAGAGATGTAGCTCAGTGGTAGAGCACTTCCTTAGCATGCAGGAGGCACTGGGTTTGATCCTGAACACTGCAAATATATATATTTATTTTCTACAAGGACAAGGTATAAGACTGCAGAGCTTATTGCCTTTCAAACAGAATTTGCTCAGAACGTGAGCCAGGCCCAGGGCTTCCTTCATTATTAAACAGTCCCATGCTGTCTCACTCCCAGTGTGTGCTGGGCCAGGGAGCTCTGTCATCACCCTTACCCACTCCCCTCCCAAGAATGCTGCTTCCTCTAGGGAAACAGAGTCTGAAGGCCAAGGACATGAGGCTCTACACCAAAGACTTTTAGGTGGATCCATATCCAGAGGAACTGTTTCCACTTCCATGACTTAACATATAAATTGACCTGGCAGATCATCTTAGCGGCTAAGAAATATAAACATGTTTCCAAGTTACCTAATCAGTGGACATTTTCCTAGTAAAAGATTCAACACGTTGTGATCAGTTTCTCAGTGACTAAAGGTAAAAAGCAGATTCTCTGTTCTGAATGCCAATATTTTTTTCCAAAGACTTTTTTCCTCTTTTGAATCATTCACATTGATTTTTTTTAATTAAATAAATATTGTTTCCCAATGTAAACTTAAATGAGACCAGTACAGCTTTACCCACTAAAAACTGACAAACATATCTTGGATTGCTTTTATATTTTTTGCCTGCCATATTGAAAACGAGCATTATATTTTCATACATTGGCAACTAAATGTATTCTTCTATTGATTATTAACTTATTACTTGCAAGTGTCAGAGTTATTTTCAATTAACCATGATGTGGAATTAGTTATATCAATATTTAAATGTCAGTATTCTAAGAAGCATTAATTTTTTTTTAAATAAAGGTAACTCACAACTCTTATGTAGTGATTTTGAGATATTTGGAAGTTAAATTGGAATTGATTTTCTTGAATGTAAAGCAGTGTTTACTGTGTCCCTATCCTAGAGTGTTCTTTTTAATGAAGACTTACTTCTAAGGAAATCCTGTTTTTCTAACTTGGTGCCCTTAATTTAGTGATAGTAGTCTAAATAAACATCATGAAGTAATTTGATTATGAATAAATAGGAGGAGACACCATTGTTTAACCTCCAAACTATGCTAATAAGTAGGGTGATAGACTTGTGCTGAATAATGGAGCTTCCATGCCAGCCCAATGGGACGGCTTCCAGGGCCTCCAAGGAAGATCTGCCAGGCCCTGGCTGTGTGCTGCTCCTGAGGGTGATTTCCATAGCTCCAGGATCTGGTTACAGCACAGTTATCAAAGGAACTCATAATTTGGAAGAAAACCATATTTTCTACTCTTTCAGTAAGAAACGTCCCTGTATGCTACTTTGTTTTTACTTATTCTACCTAGGTTAAACAGAAGCAAAATCTGGAAAGATGGCTGTTAATAAAAAGTAACTATGGCATTGAGAGAATTTCATTCCTTTGAAATACACACTTCAAAGGGACCATTTTAATACAGTAAGCAAACTACACACATATATGCATATATATTTATTTACTTTAAAGCCTGAATAAACTACTATATTATTATACACAGCATCAAGTTAAGGGCATTTGAAAATAGAAAGCATTTGTAGTTATTCAACCCTGAATACTTAGGACATTTCATTTGTTTTTACAGCAACCATATTCAGTTAATAAAAGACCAAATGCTTTTGGTTACTGGACTGAAAAAAATATCAAATCCTCCAAAATCTCAGTACTTGATATTCCCTGCATATTTGCTGTCAGCTATGTATCATTAAATGGACTGATTCACCAGAGAGTCTGTAAATTAAAACAAAGTGCCATTTTCGGTGGGGGAGGGGGCTTATTTTTCATATTCAAAGTCAATGGCACCAAACTGAAACACACTTAAGGCTGGGTTGTTTACAAATGTTTGTCTCACATAGGAGGTGTTCTGCAAAATACATACATATGCTATTATTGGTCAATATTTCCATAGTATCTAATTGGTACTTATGCTATGGTTTGGATGTGCTTTGTCCTCCAAGGGTTCATGTATTGGAAGTGTGGTCCCCAGGGTGGTTATGTTAACCTTGTGATGAGATGTTTAAAATGTGGGGCCTAGAGGAAGACTGGTAGGTAGGTCATCGGGAGCACTGTATGTGGAAGGGATTAAGGCATTCCTTGCCATATTCCAGTTGTTCTCCAGAGAGCAGGTTGTTATAAAAGAGCAAGCCTAACCCACTCCTGCTTCCTGTCTACCACATAATTGCTCCCTCCCACATGCACTCCTACCATGAAGCCATACAACATGTGATGCAGCCAAGGGAATCTTCCCCAGAGCTGAGCAGATGCTGGTGACATGCTCTTGAACCTCCAAAACTGTGAGATAAATAAATCTTTTTTATTTAGGTGTTACCTAGCCTTAGATGTTTTGTTGTAGCAACAGAAAACTGACTAAGATAGACCTCTAGGGAGGAGTGATAGAACCATGAGTAACTGTAACTGGATGAGACCAGGAGGAGATAACTGATGCAAAAGGCAAATGAAGCCAGATAAGTTGAATGTTTGATAATGGCATGATTTACAAGTTTTTATTTAATTTTGTTTATTTTATTTCATATCAGACAAAAATATAGCCTGAGCATGATGGTGCAATCATAGCTACTGGGGAGTCTGAGGCAGGAGGGCCATGAGTTTGAGGCCAACCTCACAACTAGTAAGAAACTGTTTCAAAATTCAAAAATATGAAATAGAATGGGCTGAAGATGGAACTCAGTGGTAGAGTGCTTACCTAGCATGTGTAGACCTTGGATTCAATCTCCAGTGCTGCAAAAAAGGAAGAAAGAAAAAAAAAAAGGAAAGAAAGAAATGCATGGATAGTGTGTATAGTGTTAATCATTATTGTAGGCACTTTATGAAATGAATACTATCACTATTTTCCTGTTAAAGGTAATGGACTGGATCACAAAACTTTACAGAATTAGTAAGCAACAGAGTTAGACCTTGAACCCAGGGCATCTCAGCCCATAGCCTACCCTCTTAACTGTTCTATCAGACTATCTCTTGCCTCTAAGGTATGCTAATTGAGGAACTTTACCAAGGAAACAAAAGTGGAATGCCCAATATATAGTAGTCAAGATATTGATATACCATTTATTTCTTCAGACTTTCCTTAGATCATTTATCTTATTATAATATCTAAATCTAAGAATCTTGACATTCTGGTGCATATTAGTGCTGATTGGTTCATTTTTAACCAGATTTCCATTTGACAAGACACTGGAAATATTACTGATTGAATTTCAGTTTCAAATATTACTTTTCTTTTCCTTTATACCCCAAATCACAGAAGAGATTTCAAACAATTGTTGCCTTAACCAAACCAGGATGGTATTTCAACAAAAGGTCTGCAATATTCTCTAAACAAAAAGCTTGGTTGTAGTGTTAGGTTTTACTAGCATATTTAAGTGTTTCCCTCTTAGGAATATAAACTTATATTGGTTATCTATGAGATTCTTGGGAGCAAAAACCATTTTAAAATTCTCAATCTAAATAAATGTGAATATAAAACACCTAACCCATCACCTCAAAGTAAAATTCACTTACTTAACAACAAATATTTATTGAGCACCCATGAAAGTTATAAAAATGAGCTATATAAAATCCAAGTTGATTTCTTCCAGAATGGACATATAGTCATAAAATTCACAAGGAAACTTAGCAGACTTAGAGTAGGCAAAAGAATCTTGAAAAAGAAGAACAAAATTGGAGGATTCCCGCTTCTAAATGTGAAAACCAACTACAAAGCTATAGTTACCAAGACTTACTGACATGAGGACAGACACATAGATAAATGGAACAGAAGCGAGATCCAGAAATAAACCCTCATAACTATGGTCAATTAGTTTCAATAAAGTACCAAGATAATTCAATGAGGAAAGGCTTGTCTTTTCAACAAATGGTGTTGGGACAATTGCATACGCACATGCAGAAGAATGAGTTGTACCTTTACTCACATTTTATACCACATGTAAAAATTAATTCAAAATAGATTAAAGAACCAGAATACTTGGTGGCATGCATTTGTATTTCCAGCTACTCAAAAGGCTGAAGCAGGAAGATCTCTTGAGCCCAGGAATTTGAGACCAGCATGGGCAATATAGTGAAACCTCATCTCAAAAAAAAAAAAAAAATCAAAGACTTAAATATTAAGGCCAAGTTATAAAACTCTTAATAGGAAACAGATGTGAATCTTCCTAATCTTGGGTCAGTTGATAGTTTTTTTTTTAATGTATGACAACAAAAAGCATAAACAAGAGAAAAAAGAACAGATAACCCTGAACATCATCAAAATTAAAAACACATGTGCATCAAAGACCAGAAATATGAAGTGTGAAGAATGTGTAAAGATAACCCACAGAATGAGAAGAAAATATTTGCACATCATTTATCTAAAAAGTGGTATATCTAGAATATGTGAAGGACTCTTACAACTGAATAATAAATAGACAAATAAAGCCCACACAAAACTTATACACGAATGTCCATAGCAACACTATTTATAGTAGCCGAAAAGGAGAAACAGCCAACGCCCTTCAAAAAACAGTGAGGTTTTTACTTGTGGTCAATTTTTATTCTGCAGCAAAAAGAAATAAAATACTAACATACGTTATGTCACTGATGAACCTTGAAACCACTATGCTAAGTGAAAAAAATAAAGTTACGAAGGATTACATGCTATGTGATTCCATTTATATGAAGTGCTCAGGATAGGTAAACCTATAAAAATAGAAAGTAGTTAGCATTTCCTAAGACACCAGAGAACAGTGAGAATGGGAGATGATGGCCAAGAGGAGAAGAGGTGTTTTGGGAGTGAGAGGCAATGACAATGTCCCAAAATTATATTGTGATAAGAGTTTCACAACTCTATGGATAACTAAAATTTATTGAATAACACATTTTAAATGAGAAAGTTGTATAATGTATGAGCTACATCAGCATCACAATAGAGATTTTTGTTTTTAATAGTGAGCTATACAAGCAAAGTTTCCATTTTCGTGGTGTTTACCTTCTAGTTGGGTAATAGTATGTCAGGTGAGGACAAGTGCCATAAACACAAATATAAGATTGGAATCTGACAAGAGAAGGCCCTGGGAGATGTCATATGACACAGGGCACAGGGAAGGCCTTTCTATGAGCTGAATGGTCTGATCCTAGATGTAAACAGACCATCATGTGCACTTTGTTTTATTTGGGATGAGCCTTTAGAGGGGCAAGTGCAAAGAACTGACCAGCTATAATTTCTATTTAAAAAGATCATACCTTTGGCTATGTTAAGAACAAGTTATAGGTGGGCAAGAGAGGAAGCAATGAGACTAATTAAGAAGCTACTTCAATAATCTAGACAGAAATAAAGGTGAGTCAGAAGACTCCAGAGGTTTTCAACCTAAACCACTCAAAATATGGAGTCAACATTTACTTAGATACTTCCTATAGTTAGGATTAGGATAAAAGAGTGGAGAAAAGATAACATTAAAATAACAAATTGCAGCAAAAAAAAATTATGGCATAATCAAATAAAATCAATACAGTTACACCAAACTTAGAGAAAACTCAATCACTACAAAATTCCTGAAAATAATGTCATTTTAGAGCACTTTTTAAAATTCATGCTTTACAAATTATAAAAGTAATATATGTTTTTTAAAGTTTATGCAATGTAAAAACATATAAGGCAAAATATTAGTCTTTCTCTTCCCCTAAAAAGAATAACCACTTTTAACAAGTTTATGTATTATACTTACTCATCTTTTAATAAACATATATTCAAGTGTTATGTATTAAAGGATATTTAATAACACAAAAATGCAAGAATGTTACAGAATTTTTCCAATGTACTAAGAAGATGAATATTTATAAAAACTCATTTGTCTCACAACTTACAGGAAAATAATCATTGAATAGAATTAGGCCAAGCAAAGAATATAAAACATGTCAGATTTTATTCATATGGCCAAAGTCTGCTCTGATAGTTTCCAACCTAATGATAAATTCAGTTCTTTACACCGTTACAGATGGCTGGTGAATTATAGGTCTCTTCACCTTTTGTTGTAGTCAACTTTTCTTCAATGTGACCAAAAACAACCTGAGAAGAACAACTTAGAGGAGGAAAAGTTTAGTTTGGCTCACAGTTGCAGACCTTCAGTTGGCCAACTCCATGGCTCTGGACCCAGAGTGAGGCAGAACATCATGGCAGAATGGCATAGTGGAGGAAAGCTGCTCAAGACACGGCAACCAGGAAGCAGAGAGAGAGTTCTGCTCTTCAAGGACAAAATATAAACCCCAAAGCATGCCCCCAATGATCTACTTCTCCAACCACACCCTATATGCCTTCAGTTACCACCCAGTCTATTCAAGTGAATTAATCCACAAATTAGGTTACAATTACCATCTAATCATTTCACCTCTGAACATTTTTGCATTGTCTCAAACATGAATTTTGGGGGAGACACCTCAGATCTAAACCATAACACCTTTTTTTTTCCTTTTTTTCTTTATAATACTAGAGACCAACCTCAGTGCCTTGAGCATGCTAAGCAAATGCTCTTCCCCTGAGCTACATCCCCAGCCCAACCTTATTGATCTTTTTAATTGTTTCAATAGTTTTGCCTTTTCCAGAATGTAATATAGGTGGAAACATAACGTGTAGCCTTTTCAGATTGGCTTCTTTCACATGATAATACATAATTAATGTTTCTCTGTATCTTTTCATAGCTTTACAACCCATTTCTTTTAAGTGCTAAGTAATACTTCATTATATGAAAATACCACAACTTATCATTCACCTTCCCAAGGGTATCTTGGTTGTTTTCAAGTTTTGACAATAATGATAAATCTGCTAAATATCTATGTGCAGGTTTTTGCATGGACTTAAGTTTTCAATGCATTTGGGTAAATATCAAAGAACATGATTACTGGATTCTATAGTAAAAGTAGGTTTAATTTTGTACAAAATAGGCAAGCTCTTTTCCAAAGTGATATATCATTCCCACCAGCAACGAATGACAGTTCTTATTGCTACACATCTTCATCAATATTTGGTGTTGTCAGTATTTTGGATTTTGGCCATTCTCACAGAAATGTGGTGATATCTCATTATTATTTTAATTTATAATTCCCTACTGACACATGACATTGAACATATATTCATATGCTTATTGCCAATTGTATGTATTGCTTGGTGATATATCTGTTTGGATCTGTTGCCTGTTTTTTTAGACCTGTTTTTCTTATTGTTGAGTTATAAGAGGTCTAAATACATTTAGGATAATGGTCCTTTTAAGATATGTCTTGTAAATATATTCTCTTAGTCTGTGCTTTGTTTTCTCATTTTCTTTGTGCCTTTTGGTCATCTGAGTTTAAGACAATTGGTTCACTGAAGTGTTATTGGAATTAGAAAATTTAAAATTTTTACCATAAAATCTCATTTCCCCCCTTAGGTATTCATTCAAGTCTTGCTAGTCCCAGTCTCCATCCAGTCTCCCAAGCTTAGGTCCTTAAACTGCCTAGAGTAATTTTACTTAGAGTCTGGGTAACTAGATTTTTCATATAAGAACAGGCCAATTATACGTTGCCCTTTGAACCTTGAATTTCTGATATAAACTCTGAGGAAATCTCTTCACTTTTATCCACCTTATATTCTTTTTTTTTAATTTCCTTTTCTTGAAACAGTTTCCCACTTGCTCTAGCAGTTACCCTATTCCCTGCAGAGCTATAAAGTAAAATGTGTACCTTAATTTCACAACCAAGGGGGGAAAGGGAATTAGATACAGTTGCTTTCACATGGAATACAGTGCTATAGCCAGCAGCAAAGAAAATTCATTTGCTCATTCATATAATCATTTTCAAGTATTAACACCTTATTTATTAACAAAGGATTCAAGAAAGTTGGTGGAGACGGCGTTTGCATGGAGATATTTATTTAGCTTTTCAAATAGTTTGAAAAATTAAAGCTAAGTCGAATGTTCAGTGTCAAAGCTCTGTTTTCCAGGTGTGCCTGCAGAAATGATTAGACATATGGAATTACAAGATCTCCTGCTTGTTTAGGGTGTTCAAGGAAATCAAAGAGCTGTGGAAACCATTATTGTCCAGGAAACAATGTTGTCTTTGAAAGCCTCATCGCCCAAGACATGTCTCTGAAGTAGATGAAAAGACCAATCCAGGCATGGTGGAGCCCAGATGTCTCACATGTTCAGCATGAGCTAGAAGACACTATTCAAATAAAATCTACTGAAGCCAACCTGCCAAAAGAGTTTGCATTTCAGTTTCTGAAAATTTTCTCATTCAACAGACATTTATACATTCCCTACTCTGAAAAAAAAAAAAAGCTCATGAAGCAAGAAAAACATTCAGATGGATACATAATAGAAATAGCTAAATGACACCGAAGGCACAAAAGTAATTTTAAAAGAATTAGAAGGAAAGAGCACTCTCCACTTAGCAGGTGTGATCAGAAAGGCTTTCAGGGGGAGGCTTGGCATGAGCCGGACCTTGACCAAGGTGAGGATGTTGGCAGGTGAACATAGGAGGAAAGGGTAGTTTGGATGGGAGAGTATCCTAAGGAAAAGGTATGAAAGCCAGAGTCTGGGTTTTTTGGCCCTGATTGAGAAAAGAGCACTACTGTGGTTTGGCTGTAGATTAAACACGTATCATGAATGATACGAGGGAATGGGGAAAGATATGTGGGAAGCAAACATCAGGACTTCTGTATTTTCTATTTGTTGCAGCAAAACCAGTTACCCATAACCTAACAGCTTAGGGCAAAAATTCTTACTTTATAGTTTCTGAGGGTCAGGAATCCTGGAGTAACTTAGTTGGACTGCAGCTGTTAACCAAAGACCTCAGATCACTTCCAGGTGGGCCTTTGCAAGGCAGCTCGCTTCCCTGAGAGCTAGGAGACAGAAGACAGAGAGAGGGAGAGAAGAGAAGCTGCAATTTTCCTTGTAACATGGTCTTGGAAATGATATGTCATCAGTTCTGCCACATCATATTGGTCACACAGATCAACCCTCTTGCAATATATGGGGGGAACATAGGGCATGAATGCCAGGAGGTGGGACTTTTAGGGTCCATCTTAGGGTCTAACTACTACAACTACCATTTTGGTTTAGCAAATGAGACCATGCACATCTCTAAGGGGGTTATTCATATTGTATTCATCACAGAAAAATTTCTGAGCAGTAGAATATATTAAAAGAAAAAACTTTATGCCTCACTATGATGTAATTAGTGAAAAATAAACATATATATAGTGATGAATGGTAGAGTGAGTAAACATCAGGATGAACAGCTGGAAAGAAACCATAGGTCTACATGCCTCAGCTAGAATGGAAGCAGTGGGATGGAGGAGAACAGCCAGATGCTCAAATTAATAGCACAAAGGCTGAATCAACAGAACTTGGTGTCTACCAGCAGAGGTTTGATGAGATCTTCAATTTTTCAGCAAATGTGCTATATGTTGGACACTTTGATAAGGATTAGGGGTAAGAACTGACAAAGGGCATGACTTCTTTTTCTCTTTGGGGAAAAAAGAAGTAAATAGGTTACAAGTCCATGCAATAAGTACATTCCTGGGGAACAGAAAAGGGCATCTTCCCCAGACCAGGAACTTAAAAAATGAGTCATCACTTTAGTCGGTGGCTATGCCAAGAAGAGAGGGCTCTTTAACTGAGTAAGGAAAGATAAGATTGAGAAGATGATCCACAAGAACGTTTCAGGAAGAGAGAATTTGCTCAAATTCAAGAAATCCAGAGCTTAAAGAAACAGCCTTTAGCAGACCAGCATGAGTCTTAGTGGATACAATAAAAGATGAGTCTGAAAGTTGAAGTGTGCCACGTTCTGACCTCCAGACGCTGTGTTTTATTCCACATGTATTGAACAAGATGTTCATAGCACAAGTCTCATGTTTAAGAACTATTGGGCAGCTGTGTGGAAGCTAAGTTAGAGGGGGAAACTGGAAGAACCATACTAGAAGAGTAATCTAGCTGAAAACACAAATAAATTAATTTCTATTCAAAGGTTGCTAATGCCTGGAGGGAAAGGAACACATTTAAGAGATACTTTTGAAGTAGAATTGATAGAATTATGTCATTGATTGGATGTGAGTCATGAAGGAGAGGAAGGAGTCTGAGATCACTCTGGCTTTGTTGAATGAGAGTTGTCCTACTCAGGGAAGCTGATAATACAGGCAGGGAAATAGTCTGGGGAGAGAAACAATGAGTATGGTTTGGGAGATGGTATATTTGCAAAGCACATGTTGGTCTGGTGGAACAGTGCTGAATCTCAGAAGAGAGACGTGAGCTGGATAAATTGCCACAAGAATTATCTGAAGGAGTTTCAGTGCAGGTGAACTTACTTGCCATGGTAGATATGACTGCCCTGGGAGAATACATCATATGGAAAGAGAAGACATGGACAGATGAGGGACACTAACCAGTAGACAGGTGCAAAAAGAGAAAGTTGGAACAGAGAGTGAGAAATTTGAAGAGTTGGAAAAAGTGGTGACAGAGAGACTAAGGGAGAAACTGGTGGTGAGAACCAAGGATTTATAGACAGGAGTTAGTTACAGACAGTGTCAAATTTGTCAGAGAAGGGAAACAAGATAAGGATGAGAAGATGTCTACTGGTTTCATACAATGGGCTGTCTGGCCACATTGGTAAAAGCAGATTCAAGCATAGTACAGAAGTTTACAAGTGAACATAAGGAAAGAGACTGTAGCAATTCATCAAAGAATGTGACAGTGAAAGGAAGGAGACAGAAGGTCCTATACTGAAGCAACACATGGGTTTGCTAGAAACTGCAGTATCTGCAGAATAGATAATAACAGAAGCAATGTTATTGGGAGACAAGAAAATATGGACTCCAGATCTCATGTGGGAGACTGGCTTTTATGTATGAGAGCAAGAGAAATGGAGGGTAAACAACAACAACAAACAGAAAAAATTTTTAAAGCTTCCTTATCGAAGAAGTGGGTTTGTCTTGTGCATGAGCTGCTGGGATAGGAATAGGTACAAAAAAGAGAAGTTTAAAAATAACTTGTGCATAGTTAAGTAGAAAGGAAGCGTCTGGGGCTAGATAGAAGAAAGGACTACAGAGCAGAACTGAGGGACCATCCAACTTCTGAATTTATGATGGCACCAATTACTTGGTTGATTAATTGAATAAATATTTATTGAATACTTTCTATGTTTTAGGTTATGTTGGTATTGAGGATTCACTAAGGACTAATAAGAAAAAAATTAAACAAGAAAACGATGATAGTCTTAAGGTACAAGATTTTACCTCAGAAGGAAACAGAAAACTGTCATACTAAGCAAAGGCCAAAAAATTCAGGGGAAGCTTTGCTGAGGTAAAGTGTGAGCTGTCAAAACATGCATACATAGCACGATAACATGCCAGCCGCTATTTTGGCTGTTGGTAAATACAGTCACCCTCTGTGCTTCTGCCTCTGCAATTCCTTTTGTCCCCTTTCAGTACTGCCCTCTGCGGGTTCCCCACCATCACCTTGAAAACACTGGGGAAAGAGTTATCTGTACCAAATGTGTGTAGATTTTTCTCTTGTCATTAGTCCTTAAACAATAAAACAACTATGTAAATAGCACTTGCATTATATTAGCTATTTTAAGTAATCTGCAGATGATTTAAAGTAGACAGGAGGATATGCATAGGTTATATGCAAATGCAACCACATTTTACATAAGGCATTTGAGCATCCTTGAATTTTGGTATCTGAGATTTCTGGAGCCAATCCCCTGTGGGTACTGAGGGAGGACAACTTAAGATTTTTCTATTTGAACTAATTTGCTTGCTGTATGCACTGATGTGAAAGGTACTAAATATTTAATATTTAGACAGCTGGCAAATAGAGAAATAATATTTTTATAAAGACCTATACAAAAATAGTATAGTTTCAAGAACGGGCAATTATAAAGTCATTTCCTCCCTACCTCAGGAGGTATGCAGTGTCATGAAAGCCAAAAAAAAGAAGGAATGGAATACAATGTGCTCTTTCCAGTCACTTTGCTCATAACCAGCATATTTCATTCCTCACCTGCTCAGAAAGCCAGTAAGCAACCAACCTCTGGGCCCAGGGACTGCCATCCACCCCAGTCCTTGGAAGGGATTCAGACCAATTACAGGTTGTAGAGACACGGCAGGTTGTTTGAAAATATTAAGTAGGTCAAGTCCTCCTGTGAAATGCAGGCTGCCAATTTCTTTATTAGTAAGACTGTTTATTCAATTATTCACGTAATTGACATGGGTTTCTTGAGTTCGAGGCAGTTTCATAGAGATTTTGAGTTTTACCAAAATGAATCAGAGACACTGTTCACCAGGGAACTACGGTCTCTGGGAAGATAGACACAAGGGCTAACACAGGGCTGGAATGTTCTTTACCACACAATACAAATTTCACAATAACACAGCTGAAACAGCCCGTCTCTTTCTTGATCTCCCACTGGCAGCAAAGTTCAGAAGCAATAAAGAAAAAAAATGCCAACATTTCCTGGCTAGCAATCAGTTGCTGAGCGGGCTCACAACAGGACACCTATAGTTTAGGTGTCCCCAAACCATGCTTTAAGAATATGAAATGGCACATTCTCACACATATATGGCACACACATACTTTTCAAAAAATCATATTCAGAAATATTAGCTAACGTGTAACTGGAAACAATGAAAGTCATCCACTGATCCAGAGGCATCTGATCAAAAATGCCAGAGTGCCAAGATGGGAAATCACAGTGCAGTTAAAATTCAGGGTCAAGGGCTGGGTTGTGGCTCAAGCGGTAGCGTGCTCGCCTGGCATGCGCGGGGCGCTGGGTTCGATCCTCAGCACCACATAAAAATAAAGATGTTGTGTCCACCGAAAACTAAAAAATAAATATTAAAAAAATTCTCTCTCTCTTAAAAAAAAAATCAGGGTCAAGGTTATGCCAGTCCATAGGTAACCAGAGCCAAGCATTGGTGATCAGATTGATGAGTACAGGCAGCTCCTCTGTGAACAAGCTGAGCTTCAACAGGGCAGTAAATCAGCAGAGGCTCAGATAGTGAAGAGAATTGTAAGTACAAGAATGACCATTTCTACAGTCACAAGACATTTCAGCTTACAGAGAGATGCTATTGGCAAAGTCTTTACCCAAGACATACAAACTGAGGAGCCAGTAACTATACTAGTAGCAGGACCTAAGTAATGCTATGTGGTATAGAAGTATAGTCAGCATGGCTTTGTGTGTCATCAGGAAAAGAGGAAAGGCACCAGAAATCTTAATTTGTTCCTACAGCTCTAGATTGAGGGAGGAAATCACCACCACCAGGTAAATGCACTTTGTGGGAAACCTCTAAGCAAACCAATTAGGTTGCTCTTATAGCACAGGCTTGCAATTGCTGCTTCCTTGCATATGTCCCCTGCCTAGACTATAATTTCATTTAAGTATCAATTATTTATCTACTTTGATTACCTAGACAGTATTTAGTATATAGGTATCATTAAATGTTTGCTAAATGAGATAGTGATTGGACGGCTTGTTGAGTTTTGTTGGTATATAGGATAAAGGAGTTGGGGTAACAGGACATTAAATCAGTAAGATAGAGTGAATCCTAGTGACTATCCTTTGCCCAGCATCTAAATCACCTCCCTTTTTCTTTGAGGAATTCCCAGGTTGCTTTCACTGAAGTCCTGGAAGGAGGCAAATCTCACCTACCAGTAAAGATGGCCTATCTGCCAAATGATCTTTCCCAACCCCTCTTGCATCTGGGTATGGGCATGTGACCTAAGTTCCAATGATCAGATACACTGACCCCACCCCCACCCCCACCCCAGGTTTTGAATAAAAAAACAGTGATGCAAGACACAAATACAGAAAAAAAAAAAAGAAGTTAACTGTGATATTGGTGACAGAATCAAGTACTTGGGGCATTAGCAAGGTTGTTGTTCCAGAAAGCACTGCCCCAGTGAGCACCTCAGTGATGACAACTGTCTTGGCTACCACTCAGCAGCAGTGGCAGTGATACTCTCATCCAGCCAGTTTCATGGCATGATTTTGAGAATTCATCCTAGCAGCATAAACGTCTAAGTCTGTTATCCTGACCTCCTAGTATGTTTGTGATTTGTCCAGTATCATTTTTAAAACGTTTTTGCTTCAATCAACAACAGTTGTTTTTTGTAATGTGCAATTGGAGTCCTAAATCCTCGCAGATCAGATTAGAACTTCCAAACAGTTATCTGTAGACAGCAGGAAACATTTATGATTTTTAGGGTTATTATAATAAATCACTGAAGTGTTCTAGGAAGATCAATGACAATGGTTTGTAGCACAAACTTGTAGAAGATGACTCTGGAAGAAAAGAGATCAGGTAGGAAGCTTTTGCAGCTATACAGGTGAGAAGTAATGCAGTAATGGAGGACTGAGCTAGGAAATTTATAACTACTCAGGTTGTATGCAAACAGGAAGAGATCTATTTCTAATTCCTTTTCTGATTTTTCTATAGGAACTTGGTCTAGTTAGGGGGAAATTGTGCTTCGAAAAAAAACACATTGTGTAGATCACACCTTCCAAGGTTACCTGCTTCTAATGTTTCATTGTCTTTGAGCTATTTAATAGTTCTACAAAATATAGACAACGAGAAAGCAATGCAAATAATTCTTGCATATAAGCATGTAAATTCTGCCTAGTGAGGTTCAGTCGAGTTTCTTCCCCATTGTGGAAGAGGCCAGTTTTGCCTTCATTTGCACATTCATTTCAATATAAATGTAGCCTGTAAAAAAAAGAAAAATCTCCCTTGAACTGGTTGAAAAATATACCAGTTTCCTCACTAATGAATTAAATAAGACTTGTGTCCATATTTATATCTGTAAGGCTAATGAATTTACCTTTTAAAAAAATTGTAAGTCATCATTTCTTTCTTTGTAATGGCTTCTTGAAACAAAAGTTTCAAAATACAATGAATGATTTCTACGCTTAATATCCTAAGTTGGTATTAGGCAGTAGAGGTAAATGTCTAGTACATGATAGAATTTATCCTTAAAGAGGCTGTAGAGAAAGAAGCTTTCCTTCTGCTAAATTCAGTGACTGAAAACTATCAACTAAACTGACAAATGACAGATTAACAAGAGAAAAGGATCATTCTATATGCATTCAGGCTCTGGGTTAAGGAAAAAAGTGAAAACACCAAAAAGTCGGTTAGAGCTTATGTACCATTTTAACAAATGGTAATAAAATGAGGAGACAAAACTAGAAGAAGGAGAGGGAGATTGGGACTTCTGAGGAGGCTAAGTTGTGGGGAGGAGGTCAGGAAACATGGTTAAACAAAGGTTATTTAGTCAGGTTTGTTACAGAGACTCAAGTCTTTTTAGGTGATTAAGTGTGATCTCCAGAGTCCTTCTCTTCCTAGTGTGGGAGAGAACATCTTTACAAAAATGAAAATTTACTGTACATATGTAGATTGCCTTTACCAAAGGAAAAGTTATGCCCTGCTTTTAGGCAGAGCCGGGGAGGGCAGAGAAATTCTCCTGTGTTAGCTGCTATTTCTCAATTGCCTTCAGTTCAAAAAAATCCTTATGCCAAAAATACATATGTTGAGGTGGCAGATCTGATCCCCCTCAGCTGCCATGACCAAAGCACTATAGACTGGGTGGTTTTCAAAGAGGTGACTGGTTTATACATGAAGTATTTGTTACCCAGTGTCTGAAATGCATAGGAAATTCAGGTTGACCTGAATGAGGGATTAAAATCACTTTTTATCCAATAGTATTCTAAATAGATCTCAATCAATGTGAATGGACGGATGGGTGATTATGTTTATAGTGCTTATCACCATAAGGCTGCATATCAAACGCCTTTCAGTGGACTCCAAGGAAGTGACCCAATTCTGTAGTTATACTAGAATTTCATTATATGAAATTTTGTTTAAAATAAGTGGGCCACCAGCTGAAAATAAGAAATCTTTGAGTCCTGTAGCTATTTCATTGAAATGGGGTTTGATTTGTACCACAATCATAAAATGTAGTCTAGCAGTGCAAGATACCCTTCTATGAGTTCATGAATACTGATTTTTTAAATACAGATTTATCTTAGAAACCAACATTCAGAAATGTGCTCATACAATATGTCACAATATGTTGTTTAACAAAAATATAGAAAAAAGTCATATCTGCCACAAATGAGAAGTGTCATTAATGTATCAGCTGCAAGTTATTCACAGGCTTCTGACTTGGCAGTTGGCTAAAGAGAACCACTTACTTAAGCAATTCCTCACTATGAGATTTTGCTTGTTGCTCTTGGCTTCAGCGCAAAGCTGCTTTCAAAAGCAGGTGACAAAGTGACTTCTATAAAGGCTCAAGTATATGACCTTATTTCAGGTCATTTGTAACTTCACAGATTGTTAGTTTTAAAAAAATATATATGCTTCAAAAAGAGCCTTAATAGGCTTGCAATAGTTTTCTTAACCCATCTGAATAGGGTGGTTCTCAAAAGGAGAACATCCATAATACAAGGGCTCCAGAGCCAGACTGCCTGTGCACAAATTATGGCTCCATCATCTCCTAAGTGATCCTGAGCAAATTACTTAAACCTCTCCTGGTCTTGGTTATTCACCAGTAAATCCCAGAGTCCTTATGAAGAATGAGATTGTAAAGCACTTAGAATGAAGTCTGGTCTATATAAGCATTTGCTGATATTATTAAGATATATTTATTGGTTGAAAAAAAAAGCATTCCTACAAACTACACTGGTTCTGGAGACTTTCCAAGAGAGAGAGCAGCCCTCAACCTTGCCAGCAGCTGGAGGAGACCAAGATGACTGGCTATTCGCTTTTCCATTCTAGTATTTCCTCTCTCCCCTCCACGTTTCCCACATTTCTGGGAATAGTGCCCAATAATGAGAACAATTTGTTTGCAGTAGCCTCCCATGAGATGTGAAAGGGAAGGTACCTGGTCTGGAGCCCATTCTTTAAGGGAAATTCCCTGATTTTTTTTTTTCTCAGTAGGAACAGTCAAAATTTCTTTAGATAATTTTTCTCTGCTAGTTGTAGTAATTTTTTCATCCTAAATTGCAAACACAATAAATGTGGAAGCGTCTTCTTTTATCTCTCTTACTCAATAGGTGGGGGGTCTGAAAAAGGTCTTTATAGCCAGCCTCTGCTTCTTCTTCAGGGGTCAGTCCTAAAGGAAGTCTGCAGACTTCCTGCTCCTGAAGCAGGCCGCCAAGGGTCAGCATTCTGCTGGTGACTCTGCGGGGAAATAGGCAATGCCTGGTAGGGTACCATTACCCTCAGCAGCAGGAACCCGGGAGCCAGCGAGGCTTGGGCAGCATTAACTCAGAGCATGAATGGGTCACATAACTTTGTGTAACTTGCAACACGGCCTTTGGTTAATATTCAATAAGATTACAGAGAGAGGGAGAGAAAGAGAGAAAAACTTTAAGTAAGCTATGGTGAAGACAGCCTAAAGGTCAAAATTGTAATATTAAATAAATCTTACAAGATTTTATAAACCCTAATTTATTGTCTATGTGCAACTGACATTTTAGCTCTTGGTTTAATACCAGACACTTCAAAGTATTCTTGTAGAAGAATGGTTGATAACCCTCTTACACAGTATAATTGGAATTCTGCATGTTAGAACATTTGGTTTCTGAAAGATTTTTGTAAATGTTAATAGCTGTCTTTTAAAATGGTGTAAGTGTGAAATGCTATGAAAAGCAAAGGTTTAAATGTCACTCTGTCTATAATTTTTGTATTGTAAAAACTAAGTAAGTTTTTTAAAAATGGAAAACCTAAAAGCCTACTGCAAGTTTGAAGATACCAATGCATTCATTCTTTCTTTTTGAAATAGATATGACATTTAACTAAATGGGCCAAATTTAGAATTAGAGGTCATCTGTTTTTTTTTTCTAAAATTTACTATTAAATGTTTAGCCTAAATTGAAAATCAGTTATAGCTACAGAGTCCCCCACTTCTCCCCACATTGCATGAGACTGTGATTAAAGATTTATCTGTAAGGAAGATGCAGAGTCACTGTCATCAGTTTTCATTCTTGACTCTAAACAGTCTGACTGAGGCAGAGTTCAGGCTCCGAGTGTGGTTGGTAGGGCCAATTTAGTGCTTTCCAGTGTGAAAAGAATCAAAATAGTGGCCACAGTGAAAATCAAAACTACTTTCCCCCCTTTTGCTTTCTTCTGTTTTGTTCTTCTCTTTGGTTGGCTTTCTCTTCTTTTTAAATATTTTACTAGGTAAGGGGTCCACACTGAGTTTCTTCTGTTACCTCTACTTGGAAATCTGAATTCTTTGTCAGATTGAGCACAGACGTCAAGAATGAGCACTGTACAAACAAAAATAAATAAATACATAATCATGCTTCATTCAGAACAGGCTCTTCATTAATAGTGATTTCATTTCATTTTAATTTTTATGGATAAAACTTTTAAGCTCTAATTATTAAGTTATATTAATTGTATAGATTAATGGATTTCTCTATTACATTTCCATATAGCCATATATTGTGTTTCCTTTGAATCATTCATCCCTAGTGCCTCTCTCCCCTCTTTCCCTTCCTCCTCCCCTTCCTCTTCCTTTTTAGTGCTTCATCTACTTTCAGGTTTTTGTTTTGGTTTCCTCAAATGAGAAAACACACTTATCTTTCTGTGTCTATTTTTTTTTCCTTTAACATTATGAACTCCAGTTCCATCTGTTTTCCTGCAACTTAATTTTATTCTTTTTTATGGCTGAATAATACTCCTGTGTTTGTGTGTGTGTGTGTGTGTGTGTGTAGATGGATGGATAGATAGGTAGATAAAGACAGAGATATACCATATTTTCTTTATTGACTCATCACTTGACAGGCACCTGGGCTGATTCCGTATGTTGGCAATTGTGAATTTTGCTGCAATCAATATGGGTATACTGGTCTCTCTAGTATGCTGACTTAATTTCCTTCTATATCCAAGAGTAGTATAGCTGGATTATATGCATAATAGGGTTTTAAGGTTAATATTCAAACACCATTTTTGCGTAAGTACTGTTGAATGCACTAGTATAACTCCAAAGGATGATGTCAGTTATAGGGATGATACTAGAAATTTGTTATTCTTTATGAAGTTCCAAAGGTTGCAAGGAATAAATTAATAAAAACGTAAATGAAGCCAGGTGTAGTGGCCCACACCCATATTTCTAGCTTACTTGGGAGGCTGACTCACCATCAAGGACAGCCTGGGCAATTTAGTGAGACCCTATCTCAAGGTAAAAAATAAAAAGGACTAAGAATGTAGTTTAGGGCATAAGACCCTGGGATATTCCCCAGTACAGTGGGGGGTGGGGGTGGGGGTCAGGATAAATGAGGTGGCAGGCATTTCAACAATTTCCCTATAATATTCACACTCACCAAATGCAATACTGTTTCAGTGTTTTGCTAATTGAAAGAGAAAGGAACTGTTACAACTCAAATGCTGGGAAGGACACCCCAGTACCACAATTCACTTTTGCTCCTGTAAGCACATACTACCTCACAGCGCCTTCATTGTGTGCAACGGACAAGAGAAAGTTGGTCCAGTACTGCTGGCTTTGTACAGAGGAAGGCTAATTTCAGAGAATCATTTGTAACTTTTATTGATCCTCCCTTAGTCTTTAACTCTGTAGGTAGAAAAATGTTTTAGGCTAAACTGACCCAAGAAGCAGAGTGAGAGGTACAGTGTTGGCCAAATGCAATATTTTCCATTGGAATAACTTAGGGATGTAAGCAGTCTGATCCTTTCATCTTCATTTATATTTTAGTAATGTGATATCACTTTGGCCCAGTAAACTGGACACTTCTCTGAAGAAAAGGAAAAAATAATCATCTTTCTATGTGAATATGTTTGTTTGTTTGTTATATCCTGAGGGGGTCTTAACAAATCATAAGCCCTGTGTTTCACTGTGACACAAGAGCAGCAGTTCTCAAGCTTTAGCAAGCATTAGAATCACCTGCAGGACTTGGGAATACACAGATTGCAATTGCAAGGTCTCATCCCCAGAGTTTCTGATTGAGTAGATCTAGGGTAGATCCGAGAATTTGCATTTCTAACAAGTTCCCAGATGGTACCCATGCTGCTTTTTCTATACTTTGGCAACCACTGAAAAAGTGTGTTTTTCCAGCACCAGAGCCAACAATTAACTGGGTTATAGCTAACAACCCTAAATGGCAAATTCGCTAAGTCACCCAGGGGCATATTTCATATCCTGCTTTCCCTGATTTACTAGAAAGACATACTTACATACCAAAAAAAAAAAAAAATACACAAAACTACACATTCACTAGGTGAAATACAAAAATCATTTCTAATGACATAGATCACAGATTGGTGAAACTGCTTAAAATTTTTCCCACCTGAATTATTTTAGACCTGCTATATTTGGGCTTTGATTGAACATTTATTTCTATTTTTTTCCCTGAAAAACAAAAATTGTAATAACTTCCATTTGTACATTTCTTCCTACAACATTGCTGGCTCTGGACTCATTCCATGGGTTTGCCTCAGACAAACCTCGCCACAGTCCCCACAGAAGCTTTCTCATCCCAATCTGACACATCTGAGGATGTGGCTGGGAGAGATCATGCACATTTGGAAATGCTGCTGTAAATACTCCACAAGTAAACCTTGGAATAAGACAAATTATCAGAGAGCATTGTCACTCCCTGACAGATTTCTTTCATTCCTCTGTGTCTTGGCATGAGGCCATGAGCCACATTGAGAGACCTGGTAAGAAACAACCCTTGTATCTCACTTGCTGTTTTCCGGTAAGGATGTTGTCAGGGACATTATTTACTTCATTACAAAGTATCTTCTTTGTGCTGGAGAAATTTGTCTCGGGTCACAGTGCTGGGAGAGTTGTGTTTCTCCTGAACACTGGGTGTGATCTGATGGACAGTGTAAATCACACACACAGGCATGCCCTCCTTTTGAAGATTCTCAGAACCTGCCTGCGCGTTACTTTTTCATCTTCCAACATTTCCATAATAATGTTTGGATATGACCAAGACAATTTAAGGAAACTGATGATAAACTTTGAGTCAATCTACTTAAGCATGTTTCCTCCAGGAAGATACTACTGTTCACACTAAAATGGAAAAACAATACAAGGAAGTAGGAATAAATATGAGAGGAGAAACTAATGACCTAAGGTCTGTACCCGTTGAAAGAGCAAAACACAATTGGTGCTCATCTAAATTTATTAGGAAATACTTTGTAAACTATCATTATTATGCTCTTAGAATTTCCATTTTCTCCTCATTCTCATATCATTTCTATTCTCCTTTCCGTACCTGTCACCTTCCCCCACAAAAAGGCCTGTGTGAGAGTTATTCCTTGATTATTTTGTCAATGAATGATTAGCTGGTCCTGGATAAAGTGTGGAAGGAAAAAAGACATGATAGATTCTGCACAAAGCTGTACACCCCAGAGTGTGGAAAAATTAGACCTCAAATACATTTAGTCAAAATGTCTGGCTAAACTACTCAAGAAATCTTGGGCCTAAAATTGTAGCTCAGTGGTAGAACAGTTGTCTAGCACGTGCAAGGCTCTGGGTTCTATTCCCTGCACAGAAAAGGAAGGGAAAAAAAGGAGGGAGGAAAGAAGACAGACAGATCACCTCCTAGAACATACTTCCAACAGCTTGCTGTTCATCATGCTGATCACAAACCAATAAAGAAAGAGAAGACTTCCCTTGCAATTTACTTACTAAGTATAAAGGAGAAAACAGCAGCTTTACAGTGAAGATCTCTGGTGGCCACCACCTTGCCCAGTTTAGTGTCATTAATGGTAGGAAGAACAGGTACCATGTGCCTCCTAATATGATATGGAGAAAAGGAAATAGATACCACTTATCTTGTGTTCTAAAAATGAAAGTACATCCTGAATGTAATGATAATGAAACATTAGATAAACCAAAGTTGGGAATATTCTACAGAACAAATGGCCTATCCCCTTCAAAACAATGTAATAAAAGACAAAGTTTAAGGCTAAGATTCTTAACCTTTATTCTCTCTAAGGAGACTAAACAGTCTAAATATAATGTAAAATCCAAGATTAGACTTGGAACCAGGGAAAAATTACTATAAAGGACATTATTGGGACCATTGGCACAATTTGAATAAAGTTTCATAATGGATTGTATTAATTTCAACCTCCTCCTTCTGATCATTGTACCATGTTGTAAGTGACTGTTCATGTTCTATGGACACACACACAGAACTATTTAGGAAGTAGAAAGGAACTTGCTTACATTTTACTCTTAAATGGTTCAGGAAAATACAATAATAGGGGCTGGGGCTCCCTGGTAGAGTGCTTGCCTAGCACGTGTGAGGCACTGGGTCCGATTCTCAGCAACACATGAAATAAATAAGTAAATAAAATAAAGGTATTGAATTCATCTACAACTAAAAAAAAATATTTAAAAAGAAAATACAATCATATAATCATATACAGATAGATAGGGATACAGATATATGTTTATCCCATGTTCAGTATGCAGCAGAGTAAACACTGATAGGATGTGTGGATGGATAAATGGATGGAGAGAGGGAGAGAGCAGAATTTTAAAGCAAAATGTTTTTTAAAATGATGCAAAAATGTTAAAAATTGTTTAATCTGGTGAGGAGTACACAGTAGTTTTTGTACTATTACTGCAAATTTTTGTATGCTTGAAATTATCACACACACACACAAAAAAAAAATTAATGGAAATAGCCACAGAGTATCCCTTCCCTAAGCTAGAGTAGATGAAGTTTTGTTTGTGATGTGGCAAAGCGCATAGCTGCAAAATAAAGTCATTCACATAACAAGAATAGTCATCTTTAAAGTATGATGCCTAGTGAAAACCACTTCCTTTCATGTGTAGACTTGGCTAAATCCTTTACAAACATTTTTTTTTAAGTACTAAAGTTTATTATTCACACCACAGAGTTCTCATGTGGTAGCAATGTTAAGCACGCCATCTTTAAAACATGCTTAGACCTCAAGAAGCTCTTTCCTCTCTCCTCTAGAAAACATCAGAACATAGCAGAGCATAGGAGTTTCCAGCTGGAGTCATATATTGTGTTTTCTCTGACAAGGGCAACACCATTATAATCCAATAGGCCCAAGTGAATGTGCAGCAAACATTAGCGCCAATTTTTATTGTGGAGCATGGCAGAAAAGAACATTTGTTCCTTTTCATTCCTGAATGTTTTCATGGTGACATTTCTCAATCTCTGTGTGTGTGTGCGTGTGTGTGTGTGTGTGTGTGTGTGTGTGTGTGTTATACTGCTTTCTTTTCCCTCAAAGAGATCAACCAGTGACCTTGAAATCTGCACTGGCATTTTGTTGGCAGGAAGGGAAGCTCTCTCTTCTCATTTGCAAAATGAATAACAATTTGATCATCCTTAAACTTCTAAAAGGTTAATTATGCTCTCTCCATGAGTATGGAATGAAAACCTGTTTTATCTCTGCCCAAATGAAGCCCACAGGGCTCACCCCCCCCCTCTAACTCTGCCAGGAGACAAAGTCCTTCGGGCTGTCAATTAACCATTATCAACTCTAGATCTGCATGAGCTGCAGTAGATTTTTCTCATCCCAAAACTATGACCGCCCTTATTTGCTAGGGTTGTGTGGTGACTTTAAATTTTTTTTCAGCAGGAAAGTATTATCTGGCTTTGGTCATGATGGAAAGAAAAAAGGGAAGCAAGAGAGAAAGAAAAAGATAAGAATGTTGGATCACTGAAACTTTTCAGTGGTTCCCATCAGAAGAATAAAATGATAAAACAAAAATCTAAGGGTAAAGATAATAAAAACATCATAAAAAAATTAAAAGCAAATTTAAAGTATTTAAGCTCTGGACTTGGAAGCATTTAGATCTTTGCTGATCTATCATTTTCTAGAGAAGTTACACGTTTGTATGTATGCTCAGTGACTGGAGCCCCTGCCGGCTGGCACTCAGGATGGGGACTCAAACTTTGTATGGAAAGGTTCAATATATGCCCTTCTTCTCCTTTAAAATTTCTGAGCTGCTACTCTTTGTGGTCATAAACAGCCTCTTTAGTCATAAGCCAGACATCATATCTTAAAAGGCAAGCCTAAGAGAGTTACATTTCATTTTTATTACAAGAAAACCTCGTCTTTCAAAGGAAAGTAATAGCAGAAAATTACCGCGGTGCCAGGATGGGTGCAGGAAATGTTGCTTCTGCCTGATATTCATGGCTCCTGGTTTTAATAACTTGTACAATTTCATATAAGCCAACCAACCTTTATTACACGTGAAAACAAAGAAAAAAACCTGGAATGAGCTCTCTCTCTCTCTCTCTCTCTCTCTCTCTCTATATATATATATATATATATATATATATATATATACATTATATGTGTATATATATATATACATTATATGTATGTATGTGTATATATATTTTTTGTCTTAATGAAATGTGTTCCCACAACAAAAGCTCAAATGTTTTAAGAGTAATGTAATTACCAAGACACGGCACAGAACCCAATCTTCAACAAAAATGACCTGTGTTACTATGGTGTACAGAAGAGGCCCTGTGTAGCTTTACCCTATTTTCTCTAAAATGCAGAGTAACTACCACTAGGGATGGGTCAGAGCTTCTCTTATTTCTATAGCAACGCCTCTATATGAAGACCCAGAGGAGTCTACAACTTTCTGATGATTTTATGAAAAATGAAATAATTTTCACCAAAAAACACTATTGCTAAGTGTATAGTTTTGTTGTTCTTCTTCTTGGAGTGATGTGTGTGTATATGTGTGGGTATGTATTAGAATCTACATAACAAGCCATGTATGCTGGTGCACACCTGTAATCCCAGCAACTCAGGAGGCTGAAACAGAATTGCAAGTTCAAGGCCAGCCTCAGCAACTAAGGGAGTCCCTAAGCAATTTAATAAGACCTTGTTTCAGAATAAAAAAAAAAAAAAATTAAAAGGACTGGAGATGTGGCTCAGTGGTAAAGCCAAATACCTGGTACAAAAAAAAAAAAAATCTACATAACAAAAACTTACCACTTTACCATTTAAGTGTATGGTTTAGTGGCTTTAATTCATATGATTGCATAACTACCCCCAATTATCCATCTGCAGAGTATTTTCAGCATCCCAGTAACTCTGTGAGCCCTTCCCCTGGCTCTGGTAATCTCTATTCTACTTTGTATCTCTATAGAGTTACTGCTCTAGGTGCCTCAGATAAATGAAATCATACTGTATCCTTTTGTGTCTGGCCCATTTCAGTTAGCATAATGTTCTCAAGATTCAGTCATGTTATAGCAGGCATCAGAATCACATTCTTTTTTTAAAGCTGAATATATTTCATTGTATTGTGTGTACCACATTTTGTTTACCTGTTTATCCACTGGTGAATATTTGAGTTTTTTCCACATTTTGATTCCTATGAATAATGCTGCTGTGACCACTGGTTTTGCAAGTTTCTGAGTCCTATGTTCAATTATTTGGGGTATATACCTAGAAATAGAATTATAAAATATATATAGTTTTTATGTACAATAACTATGTTAGCTAAAGTGTTATCAAATGTAAGGCAAAACATAGAAAAAAAAATGGTCAGGCATAGTGCTGCATGCCTATAATCCCAGTGATTCAGGAGGCTGAAACAGGAGGATCACAGTTTGAGGGTCAGTCTCAGTAATTTAGCAATAATCTCACAAATTTAATAAGACCTTGTCTCAAAAAACATTTTTTTTAAGGGCTAGAGATACAGCTCATTGGTTAAGCATCCCTGGGTTTAATCCCTAGTACTAGATAGATAGATAGATAGATAGATAGATAGATAGATAGATAGATAAAGTTTGACTTAGCAAACATTGGATATTAGTGTGCTTGCGTTCCATTCCCTCATTTTTTTTGCTGTTCTTTGTCATTGAATTATTTGAATGTTTATAAGAAGATTTTGAAACTAGGAAATGGGAAAAGAAACTAAATCTATTCTCCTTAGAATTTTCTCATAGCAAATATATAATTTAGATCCATACTAAAGTACTAACATGGGCAATGACTATCTTCCCCTGAGTAATGGATAAAGCAGGACTATTACATATATATAGTACTGAGAATTGAACCAGCGTCTCACACTACAACCCTCCTACTGGGCTGCATCCCCAGTTCTACATTTCTTAAGAATTATCATTAGGAGGGAGAAGTGATAAGTGTTGCCCCTCCAGACCCTGTATGTCTCTTTTCTCCCTGCTCTGGGAAGGTCTTTCACTGCCATCCACTTCCCTTTCTCTCTTCTTTCCTCCTTCCAATCCACTGTACCCATTATGAACCAGGTAATCCTACTATTCTGTTCTCAGCTAATGCTGATTTTTGTAGAGATAGGCAACTAATCCGAGGAGGGTCTGCTGACTGGCTAGTCGCATGTGGCCTGCAGGTTTTGAACTGCAAACATGAGCAGAACTAATTGAGCTCCTATCTCAGAAAATGAGAATCAGGAAATGGAATAAATAATGTGCTCACGAAGAAGGGGCAGAAATTGCACTAAGACTGCCATGAGGTGGAGTCAAGTTGGGAGGAGTCACATAAACCAAAGTCACATGCAAGCTGCAGTTTTAAAGGTAAAGAGAAAAAATGGGTCAGATATAGTCTGAGGAGCGTGTCCATCACATGAGGTCCTAGGACCTGGGAGGTACAGAGCCGCTTTGAAGAGCTGCCCTTGCTGCTGAGGCCATTTCCAGTTCTCTTCGTGTGTTTATTTACCTGCGGGCCCTTTGGTTGGGTTAACTAGAGTGGGTCTCTGTTTCCCAAAGTTTGTCTTACCTGATTGAAGCTGTCTTCTCTGTTCATTTTTCCTGTATCTATCTCCTTCTGATGTTTCTTGTCTTTCTGAGTTTCTCTTCTATTTTCCTTTTCCTTCCCCCTGAGCCTGTCTAGGTTCACTGTTAGGGCTCATCTCTAAAGAAGACCCCCCTCCAAAATTGAAAAATAATACAGTATTGTTATTTTTAAAAATAGTAGTTTTATTGAGACATAATTCACATACAGTAACACTCAGCAATTGAAAGTACATGGTTCAGTGATTTATTCGTGGAGTCTACAGTCATCATGACTCCCAGATTTTGGAACATTTTCAGTTTCCCAAAAAGAAAGCTGGTACCCACTCACAGTCATTCCTCATTCCTTCCTGGCCTTTCTCCCAGGCAGCCCACTCATCTATTTTCTGTCTCTCTGGAGTTGTCTATTCTGGACTTTTCGTATGTATGGGGCAGGTATGTGTATGTGTCTCTGGATATAAAGTGTATATAATACTATAAATACAATATGAAGCCACTTCATCACTCGGTGCATTTTCCTGTCCATTCATGCCTTTCCCTGCATGGCCATTGCACTCCCTCTTATCATTGAATGGCGTTCCATTATAAGGACACACCACATTTTGTTAATCATTAGCTTCCTCAGTTGTCAGACTTTTGGGGTCATTTCTGCTTGGGGGATGTTATGAATAAATCTGCTATAAACCCGTGTGTACAGGTTTTTGTGAGGACACGTTTGAAGCTCTCTTGGGTGCACACTAGGAGTGGAATTACTGGATCCTAAGGTAGAAGGCAAAGGAGAGAGCCATCCTGCCTTTGTTCCCTTTTCTTCTCTGACCTATATTAACAGTTTCTGCATGCTTTGCTGCTATCCCCATTTTTCTTTGTATTTTCTCTTTACATTGAGGCTTTCAGCTCACCTTTCCACTTTTATCTTCTCACATTTGCTTTTATCCTATTATTTGAGTTCAATTTTAAATATTCATCCTTAAATCACTGTCCCTTGTGGCTTTTCTTGTGTTTCCTTTACAATACCCTCCTTCCTTCTCCCTGTCTCTGTAAGGCTTAAGCAAAGTGTGCTTTGCCTAGAGGTTAAGGCTGTTGTGGATTGAAAAATCACAAGTCATTCTACAGCGAGAACTTCAGAAACAGAAGGAGATGCTCACAGGTGCCTAGACAGAAAAGTACAATTGCTCAGAAGTAAATGACTGTTGTGGTCTTACTTTTATCCCTGTATTTGCCAAGTCTAAACAAAAAAAAATTTAATGTTGTTCTGCAGTCTCTTCCACGTACCCATCCAAATAAACTGCAAGTATAATGTGACTCCCAGGTAATTGCTGCAGCCACAGCTGTGGAGTATGTCACCCCCAGCAGCCCTAACCCTTTGCCTCAGGCACAATATGGACAGTGACAAGAGAATCCTCCTGATGAGATGAGGAACTGTGATGAGATGAGGAACTGTGAGCAAATTGAGGAGGCCTTTGACTTGTCTCAGCCCCACTCCCTCCCAATCGGACACACCTCTGTCTCATTTCCAACTGTACACTGAAGTTGGAAGCCAAAAAGTACTGATTGTGCTCAAGGAGATGAGTCAGTATTTTCCAAGTTTTTGACAGCTAACGAATTAAAACCCACTGTTAACAAGCTCTAACTAAAAGCCAGGATTTAGAGCAATAGGAAGCACCAGAGCACCTTCTACCCTACCATGCTCAGAGAGAAATTCAATGATTATCACAATTATGAGGATGAACCTGATGAACTTGGGGATCCTGGGAGGATTCAAATCATTAACTTGGATATAGCAAATTCTATTACTTCAAAACATCTCCAGTGAGTTTCTTACTCCATTCAGTATTATTATTTTTGCCTTCAAATTTCTGATATTTTATCAAATTTCAGTTAATGATTTGAATCTTGACTAGTGTCCCCTTAAAATAGTCATTGTCATCGTGATTATCACTGAATGTTTCCCACACTCCTACAGAGCATGGCCTTATGTTAGATAAAGCAATATCGCTGATTTCACATGTAACTTCAAAAGCATAGTTTCAACAAGTTTTTGTCAAACCATGGAAAAGCTACCATTACTAAAATATTTGCTAACCAGCACTTTGTTCAGCCTTTCAGTCTGTGAATAGGGAAGTCTGGATATGTTTCAAAGGGGAAAACTACATAAACACATTGATACTGTTTGCATAAAAGGTATCCCCCCAAAAGCTCCTGTGTTAATGTAGGAATTTGGAGAGGTGAAATGAACATACTATGAGAGCTATGACCCAACAAGTCCAGCCCTAGTTTGAATGAACTAACTGGGTAGTAATTGTAGGCAGGTGGGATATGGCTGGAAGAAGTTGGGTTATTGGAAGGGTTAGTCTTCCTTGATGCCTTTCACTCTTTCTAATTCTCAGCCTCCATAAGCAGAGCCACTTTCTCTTCACCACGCCTTTCTGCCATGATATTCTGCCTCACCTTGGAACCAGAGAGTTGGCCAACCAGGGACTGAACCTCTGAAACTGTGAGTGAAAATAAGCTTTTCTCCTTCTAAGTTGTTCTTCCTGGGTATTAAAATTCATTAAAGCCACCATTTTGTAAAAGTCACTGGTGATTTCTCAGGAATAAGAGTGACATAAAGAAAGTTGAACTCTAAAGTTTACAGTTCTGATAAATATTCAGTGTGTCGGACAATTGGACTTTTGTGGGTATAGTGGATGTGAACAGTCATGAGGACTTTTCTGTTAGGTTGGAGCTCTTTATTAGCAAATATACCAAACCCCTTTCCAAATAAAGAGCTGGAGCCAAAATAATCAGGGAATTTTGAACCATGAGTGCATTCTTCTTTCCTGTGAGTGAGACAGGCCTGGCGGGGTGGGGGGGGACTGGGGGAGGTTGCTGGACTTTAGAATCAAACTGCTACAAAAAGTGCATATTACAGAAGTTTTGGAGGGCACAACATGCTTCAAATTGCTACCATATGCATTTGCTACAAATTTCATTCCTTATGGTGCCCCGTGGATCTCAGCAGAGGTGGCAGGAATGACATCACCAATACTGTGACTTGAGCTACCCTCAGGAAAACACAACTGAGGGAACAGCCCCAGTGGTAGCTACGTCTAGAGACCCTGCAATACACACGGTATGAGACCAATCAAGAAGCAGTTGCAGGGGTTCTCAGTTTCATTTCTCAAATGTTATAGCTAACCCACATAAAAAATTTATAAGAGAAACTTGGGACATTTTGAGGCAATGAGGGGGAAGTGGCACTGTAAGCAACTTTTTATTTTGTTCTTATCAGAAATGAAAGTTTTCACAGTATCTGTGTTAATAGCAAAGTGGCCCATACAACCAATATAGTTCAAGGTATACTCCATCCATTTCCTAAGCCAAATAACTCTTCCTTTAACATTTTTTTTCTCTTCCCCAAGAGCTTGCAGTGTTGAAATTAGGGAAACCCCCAGTGTTACATGCCAGAATACTGGAACAGACCATGTCTAAATGGTGCCAGACACTGAGAATTTCCATCAAGTACTGGCGTTTTTACAGATCTCTGGAAAAATACCAAAATGTCTTTGGATTTATTTCTGTCACTTGAATCGAGGGCTTTATGTAAGGATAATGTTCACAAGGAGCCAGTCACTGCAGTTGGGGTCCTCAGCGGGGGGTGAGCTAGTGTGGACAGTGAGGCTCTCCAGAATTCTCAACTTCCTCTTTCTCAGCCCAGTGGTTTGCTGACACTCATTCTCTTCACACGCAGACTCAACCCCCACATGACAATAGTCTGACTCTGTTTCCTGTCATTCACAAATATTTATTAAATACTTCCTAAGTATCAGGTACTAGCTAGGTGCTGGGAATAGTCTGCTTAACAAAGCAAACATGATCCTTACCCTCATGTTGTTAATATTTACTTGTAGAGGAAGAGTAAGAGACATCAACCATGCACCACTCAAAAATATACTTACAAGTTAAAAAAAAAAAAAAGTAAACTTCCTTATTCTTATTCTATCCCCCTACTAGCTAATCTCCATATAGCACCCAGAGGAAGTTTACTAAAACATAAGGCAGGAATTTCCCTCCTGCGCTCCAAACCTTCTAAGGAAAGAGCAAATGTCTTTTTCTGGCCCTAAATTCCTAGAAGATTGGGTGCCCTCAATATCTCTGCCTTCCTCACCTACCATTGTGATTCCCATGCGAGCCTCCTGTTCCTCAATAGACCAAGGCCAACCTCTAAGGAACCACCAACGTGTGGTCCTTTTTCCTAGAAGCTCCTGCCCAGATATCTATACAGTGTCCTCCTCTCTCAATGCAGTCTCTACTGAAATGTCAGCTTACCAGGTGCACTCTTTCCACCAATCTTTATAAATGAGCAACGCCACAACACCCTCATGACCTTACTCTGCTTCACTCTTCTCTGTAAGATTTATTATTTCCTATCATTGTGGCATGTTTACTTGTGGTCTATTTTCCCTTGTTCATGTACAAAGTCATAAAAATCTGGAGCAAACTGGACTAACACTCTAAGGAAAAGTCAAGCAGAGGGAACAGCAAGCCGTTGAGAAGTCCTGAGACAGACAGATCTTGGTGTGCTGTGCTATGGATAGTAAAATCCAGGAAGTATCACTGATTCCTCTACATAAATATCCCCTGATATGGAAGCAGAATCCATTCTAAAAGAATCAGTAATTTTTCCTGAGACTTGAAATAGGAGTGAGCATCACAAAGGTGGAAATTGAAGGGGGACCCTCAGGAGGAGGGAGCCAAGGAGCAAAGCCCTGCAGACACAAGAGCAAGAAGTCCCAGAGGAACCTCAGGTAAAAGAGGAGTCCTCTAATTAGGTGTATCAGGGTCAGGTCATGAGTGAGCTACAACTTTAAAAATTAGAACAGAAATTATACAAAAAAAAATACTTTAACTTATCTTAAAGAAAATGTGGTATATATACACAGTGGGATAGTACCCAGCAATAAAAGAGAATAAAATCATGGCATTTGCAGGTACATGGATGGAGTTGGAGAATATAATGCTAAGTAAAGTTAGCCAATCCCAAAAAACAAATGCCAAATGTTTTCTCTGATATAAGAAGGCTCATTCATAGTGGGGTTGGGATGGGGAGCATGGGAGGAATAGATGAACTCTAGATAGGGCAGAGGGATGGAAGGGGAAGAGAGGGGAATGGGGGTGAAAAAGATGGTGGAATGAGATGGACATCATTATCCTAAGTATATGTATGAAGATATGAATGGTGTGAATATATTTTTTATACAACCAGAGATATGAAAATTTGTGTTCTATGTGTGTAATATGAATTGTAATGCATTCTGCTATTATATATAACAAATTAAAATTTAAAAATATATATATTTATCTCAAATCTTTTAATACTCATTTGCCTTAAAAAAAATAACAAACTGAGATAAAAGAGCACCACACTGACTTTCCCTCTACCAGCACCCCCCTATACACACACACATATGCACATACAACTATATATATATACAGTGTTGTATGTGCATGTGTGTGTATATATATTAGTGTTGTGTGTGTGTGTTGCAAGGGATTGAACTTGGGACCTTACACAAGCTAGGCAAGCAATCTACTACTGTGCTATGCACTCAGCCCAAAACACTGACTTTCTTACATAAGTCACACCCAAAATATGTCATCAATTTTCTTTTCTGCAGAATAAACTTAAATACATTCATGAAGCTATCTGAAAGCAAAGTATTTCTAGATTTCTAGAGTCCCCTTCACCTGTACTCATAGTTGTTTCCACCATACCTCAGGCTTTTGAGAAACTCCATGTATCTCATGTTTCTAACATTTTTAACTTAGTTTTCATTAAAATACCAAGGTTTTAAAAAATTTATATTATATTGGTTTTATAAATTTAATTAAAATTTTTAATAATAATAGCAACTAAAACATGCATAAAGAGATTCAGGGAATAATGTAACCAAAGTCATGAATCATGCAACTTCACCAGTGGGATAAGAGTATAGGCCACAGTGTAACTAGTGTCAATCCTAAACTAACCATGTTAATGGTGCTTCTTTTTGGCATTTAGCACTAAAAACTTAGATACTGTTGACACTCTTATCAAGAGGTTATAAACAACCTAACATCTTCTCTTACATCTCAGTCAATTCACCACATGTACTTATACTTACTATGTGCAAAGATTACAAGATATTCAGCAGGAGGAATTTAAAAATAAAGTGAAAGAGTGAAATCCATGGGCTGGGGCTGGGGTTCACCTATAGAGCACTCGTCTAGCATGTGTGAGCCACTGGGTTCCATCCTCAGCACCACATAAATAAAAATTTTAAAAAAGGTATTGTGTCCACCTACAACTGAAAAGTTATTTTAAAAAAAAGTGAAATCCAAATTTTATTGCTTTCTACTTAGCTTAACATGCCTTCCTCTTTCAATTTTTTTTTTAATTTTTAAGAATTGTTTTAGTTATAGATTGACACAATAACTTTAGTTTATTTATTTTTTTACTGTGATGCTGAGGATCAAACCCAGTGCTTCACATGTGCTACCAAGTGCTCGATCACTGTGCTGCATCCCCAGCCCCTCTTCTTTCAATTTTTAAGGACACTGAGTAGAAAAAAGAACGAACAAGGCAAGTTAAAAAAAAAAAAAAGGCAAAACAAGAAGTGGTGGTCATGAGCAACTTCTAAAATGTCATTAATTTGGAACAACCATTTGTTTGACCCAGCTATCTGTAGAAGCAACCTAGATGCCCTTCAATAGCTGAATGAATAAAGAAACTGTGGTATATATATGCAATGGAATATTACTCAGCATTAAAAAAGAATAAAATTATGACATTTGTAGGTAAATAAATGGAGTTGGAGAATACCATGCTAAGTGAAGTAAGCCAATTCCAAAAAATCGAAGGCCGAATGTTCTTTCTGATAAGTGGATGCTGATCCATAATGGGGAGAGGGGTCATGAGGAAAATGGAGGAACTTTGATTGGGCAAAGGGGAGAGAGGTATGGGGAGGGGACATGGGGACAGAAAAGATGGTGGAATGAGATGGACAGCATTACCCTAGGTGCCTGTATGACTGCACGTATGGCTACATTGTATACAAACAGAGAAATGAAAAGTTGGGGATGGGGTTATGGCTCAGTGGTACAGCACTTGCCTAGCACATGTGAGGAACTGGGTTCGATCCTCAGCTCCATATAAAAATGAATAAATAAAACAAAGTATAAAAAAAGAAAAAGAAATGGAAAGTTGTGCTACAATTGTGTACAGTGAATCAAAATGCATTCTTCTGTCATGTATACCTAATTAAAATTAATTAATTAATTAATTAAAAATTTTTAAAAAGATGTCATTAATTGAAAACCAGATTTTTTTAATGATGATAAAAATGTCATCCATTGCACTTATAGTTTTACGGTAGATAACATATAGTCATTGTGAATAATTCCAATAGTATAGAAAAGCATGACACGAAATAAAAGCATGGAAAGCCCCTACCCAGTGACAAACACCATTAACATTAATTTATACACAATATTCTACATGTATATGTAAAATTTTGATGTCATACTGACTTAATTCTCTAAGAAATTATCTTTGGATTTTCACCTTCTGGAAGGAATAGATGTATCCATACCAGCTGGGAGGCTCCATCCTGAGGGTGTTTCGGGAACTCCTCCCCACAAATCCAATTATGAGTAAAGCAAACCCTTTGATGCAGATATAATGACGTCATGTGGAAAAAGCCTTGACATTTAGACATAGTCTCTTATATGTGTCCCTTGGGTGCATACAGATGTGGTCCCCAAATACAAATGACTTCTTTTTGTACCACCTCTGAAGAGTTGATCAGTGTTTAATTAAATTGAATTCCATTGATTTATTGCAGTGAGCTGAATTGAGTTGAATTAAGGAGAGTCAAATGGGAATTGTCTAACAGTTGTTAAAACATTTTTCTACTCTTATGACAATGCAGTGCCTTTGTGGACTCAACAATAAAATAAAAAGACTTATAATCCTTTAAGGCAGCAAAATCTTCTAGTTCCAATGAACAATGTACTGTGTTATCCAAATGTCCGAAATAAATAAATTACAGCACCATGAGACTCTGTAGTTGAATGAATGAGAGAAAATAATTCTTTTTTTAATATTCTTTGTAGGTATATCTATTATCTTTATTTTTAGAATTACCACTTCCTCATTCCTTAATCTGTGCCTGACCCAATCCTTTCTAAGAATGGAACTACAGCTAATAAATATTTTAAATACTGAAACCCATTGTTAAGAGAACTCAGGAAATTTAGAATAAAATACTCTAATAGTTAAGCCTGCTATGCCTTCTCATTGATGGGTCACAGGCATTACTGAACAGGGAGATGTTTTGGGATTCTGGTTCTTTGGGAGAATAGCAGAAGGAAGTCATCCTTCCCTTTGAAACAGAAGAGCCTCCTATACCTGCTAAAGTTAGGTAGGAGTTTAGGGACACCAAAATGCAGAGGCAAGGAGACAATCATGTCCCTGTCCACAAGTCCCTGTTTACAATAAGTCTGATTACCATGACAATTCCTGCTACTGAGGACTTTTCAACATAACAACTCCCATCACAAGTTCAGTATTTTAAAATGACCAATGGAGACAAAGTGGGCTGTATACTAATTAGGTTTTCTGAAGTCACCAGTGGGGGAAAACTGGAAAATATTCTAATCAGGTATCAGAAGATGACCAATGGGGGTGGGGGATGGAATAAGGTCTTCACTTCATCAGGTCTGTATAGCGCCTCACAGCTAAGCATATAAGACACTAATTTTCAGAAATCAGGGTCTTGAGCTCCTCTCTCTTGTTTGGCTCACTTGGTTCTACTTAACTGGATGTTATTTCCACCTTCACCTTCAATAAATCTACTTTGCCTGTTACTTGTGTGTGTCTTGTTCAACTCTTTGCTCAGGACACCAAGTACCTGGACCACAACTAGGCATCCTGACAATAACAGTAATTGCCATTAACAATCCCTAACATGGCATTCTTTATGAGGCAAGGAGGTTTTAGAATAATTTATTATTATTATTAATTTAATTATTATTAATAATTTTTTATTACAGAACAGATGATATTCACAGATGATTTTCAGTGGTATGGCATTTTTAAAAAATCCTTCTCCACACAAAAACCAGAGCTCTTTTATACATAGCATGATCAGGCAACTGAAAGGTATCCCTACAAGGGATCCACATCTGAAGAGCAACATGATACTCTTCAGAAATAAACAAGTATACAATATGGTGGAAGACAGGCATATCCTACAAGAAAAGCAATTTTGCTAAATAGAATGAGGACTCGAATTGAAAAGATAAATCAAAGTCCCTTCATCTATATAATCAGACAAAAGCAGTGGAGAAAATGTAAATCCCTATGGCTGGTAACTGGCCACCATCTGGCTTCCATAAATCCCTTGGAAATGGAGAAAGCCTTTCAGGAGGCAAATGGGACAAAAATGACAGCCCATATGTTAAAATCAGCGCTTACAAAGAGCCACACCCTCAATTACAGTTATCTGCAAATGGAAGCAGGACAATTGCTTTCTTCTCAGTGTCACTCTTCCCTTTCCCAGTATCAAAAGCCTGACTTCATTTGGAGGCATCCATGAACGCTTTCTTGTGAAGTTCTGGCCAAGAACATGAAACCAAACAGTTGTGTAGTACTCAATGGAGCTTACCTGAAAAGGCAGGAAGTAATTTTTTCTCTCTTATCTTGAATGTGAACAGATGGATACCTCCTAGGAAAAGGTGGAGAAGAAACCCTACCAGCTTGACTCACTACCTCTGGATCTTTTAAGAGAATTGAACTTTTATATAGTTTAAGCCACTGTTATTTGAAAGTTCACTGCTGTTTGCAACTGAAGTTAATCCCAACTAATACAGATTAGAAAGAAACACAGATTTATCTAATGCTCAAGATGAACTGGCAGTGCAGAGGAATCAGCTGAAGTTTACACAGACAAATTGAAATGAGCTCAGTGTAGGTGTGTGAGTCAGGAAAAAAGAAGAAAGGGGACAAGGAGTGGCAGGACCACCTGTTAGGAAGACAATTGCAGTACTCCCCTCCCACTGGGCCTTAACACAGCCTCATGAAACTTCTCAAGGCCATGAAAATTCAAGGTCACCACTACCAATTATTTGAACCAGACATAAGTCAAAGAGACTTATTACAGGAAGGTTTGCAGAAATGTTTCTCAACTTTTATTTCACACCACTTCTGGTAAACACAAAAAGCTTGGAGCCCTTGCCCTCGAGATAATGATACATCCCTGGAGGGTTGGTACCCAAATCTCCCCTCTGGTGCCCACTGAGAATAATAGAGCAGAGCTCTCATCAGCTGCTAGGTGCTGCTGAAGGTACTCATTAAGGGGTTTTGTTCTTTGTGTATAAAGCAGTTGTCAACTTTTTTTTTTTCTGCTTCAAGAAACAGAACAGATGATATTCACAATGTGAAACACCCATGGGCATGCCCAGAGAGAGAAGAAATTCCCAGCTTGCCAACTGTAACTCCATCATTTTCTATCCCACTTGAGAAAGCACATAGGAATCATAGTGAGAATGACATTATTATAAACGATGGAATGATGTGACAACTTTGAATTTGCTTTACTATATAAAGATATTAAAGCATATCAAATATTCATAAATAACTAGTCTTACTTAAAGATATTTGTCACAGTCCTCATAAAAACAGATTCAACATGCTGCGACAGCTCTGAGAAAGTCACTCATTTATGAAGATTTTCCTCAATGATTTCCAAGCCTGACAGGGGCTCCCAGCATAGAAAACCATTCACCAGGTAAATAGTCAAGCAAGCTGCCTCATGCAAATGAGTTCTGAGTAAAAAATCTCTTTAATGATAATAATGAGGATGCTGATCAGAGCCAATTATTTCAAGCTTCATAATTTGTATATTAACTAAACATCCTCATAATTAAGCAAGTTAGCCTAGGGAAATACCATTCATTAAAGGCTCTAGTGTTTTCAGCTTCTGAATTTTCTGCTGTAAAATATTACTGTGAACAGGATGTGAACTTGTCTATATATAACAGAAAGCTGAAAAGGAGGGACTTTCACAAATTAGGCCATTATTAATATTATTTTAACTAAAGCCAGAAATCTGGAGGTAAGCTGTGCAGAGTTAATAATGTGTCCCCAAGAAGCAGGTAGGGATTCAGGCTTTTTTAAACTTCAGTATGTCCTTAGGGTGAGCTCATCTCCTTAAGATCCCAATATGGCTGCTCCACTCCATGACCCCATTTTGAACAGGAAGAAGGGGAAAGTAAAGGGCAAAGGGAGTATTAAACTGAGCAGTTCCCTTTCTACAGAGCTTGCCTAGAAGCTCTACCCAGCAACATCCATTTACATATCAGTGACCCCAACTGTCACAGGGCAGCCTCTGGCTACAAAGTGTAGTGGTGATTGGGAAGTGTGGCCAGGAGGAGGGTGTGAGGTGGGAGAAGACAGCCGTAACAAGAAATAGATTTTTAGCAGGGCAGAATTCTCCCCCAATCAAAGTCATATTAGAAAGGCAGGTGGGAAATATTGACACTGGGTAAGCAACCAGCATTGTCTTTTATCTCCTAAGAACTCTGAAGGTTAAAGGAAGATTGAAATTGAGTAATTCTAGAAGCCTCTTTAAAAAAAAAAAAAAATCTGGCTGGGCGCAATGGCACACACCTGTAATCCCAGCAGCTCAGGAGACTAAGGCAGGAGGATTGCAAGTTCAAAGCCAGCCTCAGCAGCAGTGAGGCACTAAAAAACTCAGCGAGACCCTGTCTCTAAATAAAATACAAAATAGGGCTGGGGATGAGGCTTAGTGGTTGAGTGCCTCTGAGTTAAATACCTGTAACTGCCCCCTTTAAAAGAAAAAAATCTACACTCAAGTTCTCCAATGATTCCAATACCTTACTTGGAAAATAATCCCAAAACCTTATTTAGAAAATAATCCATAACATGAGATGCACGCTTGTCTCACTTCAGAACTGAATCAAAAAGTGAGAATTCATATCTGGAAATGCCCAGAAAAAATGCAGCATAGATGAACCTGACATACAGTTAAGCTGCCTTTAGCAATATAACAAATGGGGAAATGGTGTTTGTTTGTTTGTTTGTTTCCTAAAATGATGAAAGAAGACTGAAATGTAATTCTTGTTATATTAAGCTCTTATTTTTTGTTTGGCCCTAAAGCATGCTTGTTCTTTTTACTTGAAGTTCTGTTTTCTCCCATTCTTATTTATGATTAAAAAAAAAAATTAAAAGGAAAAGTTGCCCTAATTGTGTTTTTCTTTATATATATTTTTTTGACCTGCAATGTTTGAATCAGGTGGGCCGATCTTTACAAGTCAAATTGTGCAGGATTTTTATTTGTCAGTGATGGAAACACAGCTTGGCATCTGACAGTCAGGCTCAGTCCTTTCTGCTTTGCATATCACAACTGGAACAATTCTGGAATTAGTGCTTTGCTGTCAGTATTGTTAATGATGTCTGAGGCAAAGAGGAACACAACCTACTCTTCTGGGAATATGATAAATTGACTCTGCAGAGCTAACAACAGTAAAATGTTGATTTAATGCCAAATCTGCCTTTCAGATATGTCATAACTTCTAAATATTTGAGAAAAGAATTAATAGAACTTAAACTTATCAAATTTTGAAAAGCTAAATTTAAATATTGGCTTAATAAAAGATTTTTTAAAAAATTGTTATTAATCATTCAAAAATTTTCATTCCAGGTGACATAAATAAATGAACAGAAATTCTTTGTTCTCACATAGCTTTTTCCCATCTAAAATAAAATTTACAATTCACTGATGTTTACAATCACTCCTGAAACAATGCCTAGAGATTACCCAATTTTTTAAAATAAATTGACATAGTTATTGAAAATGGCCAACGAAAGTCATGTAGTTTCATCACTTTTCTGTAGAAAAATGACTCATCTCATGGTCTGTGATTTCCATGCTATAATTTGACATGTTAAAGCAGCACAGAATAATGGATGGTTTTCTTATCATGAGAACATAGATTGAAGAATTAGAACTTAGACTCCATCTCCCTTGTTAGAATTTCTAACTGCCAATTTGACAATGGAATAACTCAGTGCATATCATGTTTTTCCTTGAAACTTTGTTAGCAAGCATGGTTTTTGTTTTGTTTTGTTTTTTTTCCCCAAAAGCATAAATGCAATGAGAACAAGCATCCAGCTCTGGAAAGAGGATCTTACGTTCTTAAACTTTCATGCTGTCTGTCCACTAAAATAAATACACTCCTTTTCCCTTTTATCAAATAGATTTGATAAATCTAAAAAGTAAACTACTTGACGAATCAAGTACATATTCAATCTTATGGGACAGTTTCGTATGCTAAAAGCACTATTCTCATGAAAACATGTTTAAAAGCATATCAAACAGGTATGGTGGTGCAGACTTGACCATAATCCCAGCCTCTTCAAAGGTTGAAGCAGGAAATTCACAAATTCAAGGCCAGCCTGGGCAACTTATAGAGACCCCGTCTCAAAATAAAATTTTTCAAAAGGGCTGGGAGTAGAGGACAGTGGTAGGGTGAGTTTGGCTCTGAGTTCAATTCCTGTGCCACAAAAAAAAAAAAAATTATAAAATGTTGTCTTAAAGAATAAAACAATGGTACAATCATAAGGACTTCTCAACCTTTTCCACCTAGAAAAAAAATTAGCATTTTCCCAGGTATTTTTAACTATGGTTAAATGCATGTAACATAAAAATTCATCATTTTAATCATTTTCAATATGTAGTCTGTGGCATTAAGCACATTTAAGTTATTGTGCAACCATCACCAACATCCATCTCCAGATCTTTCTCATCTCCCCCAGTGGAAATTCTACCCATTAAACAATTATTTCCATTTCCCTCCTTTTCTCAGTGCCTAGCAAACACCATTTTGCTTTCTGTGACCACTTTGTAAGTGGAATCATACAGTATTTATCCTTTTGTGTTGAGTTTAATGTACTTAATGTCCTCAAGATTCATCTACATTGTGATAGGTGTTAGAATTTCCTTCCTTTTTAAGGCTCCAAAATATTCCGTTTTCTGTATATGCTGCATTTGGCTTATCCATTATCCATCAATAAATACTTGGGCTGCCTCCAATTTTGGGCTATTGTTAAGTAATGTTGCTATAAACATGGGTGTACAAATCTCTCTCTGTGTCCCTATTTTCCATTCTTTTGTTTACCATGTGATTTTTGCTTTTATATTTTCTTTTTTTATTGATTCTTTTTGTGTTATACACAACAATAGAATTTATTTTGACATAATCATAAAAGCATGGAATACAATTTGTTCCCATGTATTTTTAAATAGTAAAACCAAGTAATAGTGCTCATTTTATATGTGGGGGGAAACATTTGAGGAAAAAAAATCAATACTAGTATGTAGCAGAGAAAGAGCTAAAGAGTAGGAAGAATAGACCCCTCTCTGTGACTTCCCAGCTTTGTGACCTTGTAAAAGTTCATTGTGCTCTCATTTTCTCATGTGTAAAATAAAACCCCCTAATTATGTGACAACATATTAAGTCTTCATACCAATTCTAAAATTCCATGATTTAATGACTTTAATCACCTCAAGACTTTGACTCCAAAGCTTATATGAAGTGCATGATGGTCCAGGGTGGGATCCAAAGTTTGAAACATGTCTTTCTAAGTTTACTCTTTAAATTCTGAAATTTATCTTCCCAGTTGTAGAGAAGGAGAAATTAATAAGATTCAATTAGAAAACAGTTGAGGTTTCTTTTTGTTTTGTTTTGTTTCAAGTAGTTGCTAGGAAAATGAGTGCCCCAATGCACAATTCCTGCAGTTTATGTTCTTTCTGAAAAGAGAAACATATTTACTTGTAGAAGACTGTAAGATGTGAGAATTGGCAATATATTAAAAAGTGTTGTTTTTCAAAATTGCCCACAGCCTTGCTCTTCTTAAAATACAGTTTAACTAAAAGAATCTCAACAATTATGTTATCCCTTTATCCAAGAGAGGTTTCTCAAATTACGTTTTTACTCCAATAAGATTCCCCCCCACACACACTGCCTCTCTCAGAAAGGAGTTGGGGGGGATATATAGGCCATTAAATTATACTGTGAACATCTTCCCCATAGTTACTATTTCATGTCAGAGAGTTGAATTACCCAGTTTGGATGACTACTTGGTTCAAATAAGCTACATAATTGCAAACTTTCCACTTCGTTTTCTGTTGAGTAATCAGAGTTTGTGTAAGTCTGTGGGTTTTTTAACACCACTGAGCCCACCCTTCTGTCCTGGCACAGAGGACAGCGATGCCCTGCCTCTGGGGTTTGGCAGAGCAGCAGGGCAAGGAGAGTCAACTTGGAGTGGTGAAACAAATTCCTGCAGCTGTTTTTCTCAGGGTTGGGGGATGTAGCAATTTGCTTTACTGTAGCCTTTCATATTCTATGATTGATTGGCATCCTTGAAGGAAGCTTGTAGGAAGCATTCTTATTGGAGCACAAAATGAACCTATGTGCTGCAAACTTTATGCTTTGTCTAAACCCATGATTCTACCCCACCTTTCAGCTTCCTATAGCTTGCCTGCCTGCTCAGCCATTTAAATCCCCGCCTGCTGGCTTCATCTTAACCTGTGGGCCATAGTTTTTTCTTCTGCAAAATTGGAATTACAATAGTACCCCTCCATGAGAGTTGTGTGAAGATAAGTGAATTAATAAAAGGAAAGTATTGGCTCTGCTCCTGGCACTTGGTGGATGCAGGCATGTGTTCATACTATTACTCCCTTACAATACCTTGGTGGCCTTGACCATCTCCAGGGCTTATCCCACTACCTTGCTGCTACTGGAACACACAAGTGCACTCTGATTCTGGGCCTCTTCTCTGGCTCCAGGTCCTCGCAGCCTGCCCAGGGCTTTGGGGGAATTAATTCCAGAGTCAACCAACTTCCATATCAAGCACCTACCATTCTTATCACACTCTCCCAGGCCTCCACCCCACATCCCTGACCAGCTGCCCCACTCAGTTCCCACACTAACATTCAAGGTTTGGTTTTATAAAAGCTCTCTTTTGACAGCCTGACCTGAGGGGAGATCGGCAATGGTGCATTGAGGTTTGGATATTGTCTGCTGGATAACCTTCCTAATCTTATGAAAAATGAGAAGCCTGGAGCCGTGTAAAAGCCTCGCACTCCTCTCCCCCCAGGTCTGCTCAGTAATGAGCGTGGGGCCGAAACCACGGCTCTTGCCCTGAATCATACAGGATGTCAGTTACAGAGCCAGAAATCAGGGCCAGCTCTCAACTTTCCCATGATTATATGCTACCCACTCAACTATAATGCTTAAAAAAAAAAAAAAAAAGAAAGACACCACAGACATTTCATCAACCTGTCTCTTCTGTCAAAATGCGTTATTCTCAAATTGTGTAAGCCTTATGTAAACAATATCGCTTCACACATGGGGTTCCATAAGTACATTTGCTGCGTGGTTCTCACACAGCAGGTTTCTCTATGGATGGGTATATAAAAAGTGCCAAGATTTCAAACTTAAGAAAACACTTCAAGGGCAGCCATCCAGCAGCATTACAGTCAGTTTTTGCCCCCAGGCATGGGAGCATAAGTTCTCTGTGGTCAGCAGTCTAAGTGGTACTCCCTACCCAGGGCTTCCCATCCAGCAGGATCGAGAACCTCCTTCTACGGTTCTGGGAGAACTAAGGGCTGATGGATTTGACTGACTTTTGAGGCATATTCTTTCATACTTCCTTGTTCCATTTTTCTTCTTTCTTTTTCTCCTTCTCTTCTAGTCACTCTTGTGCTCCCTCACTATCTCACTTTTCTGAATAACTATTCTGAATGATCATTCCCTCCTTCTATGCCCATCCTCTCTCAACCCCTAGTATTACAAGTCCGCATGTGTTTATTTGAAATGATTATGTCTGGGGAAAGAGAGTCTCTTTTCAGCCTTCCTAAAAACACCCAAATTCCTTCCATAAAAATAGTCCTATCTATCTGATGTATATTTATGAGGTTGCTGAATTTTTATTGTATTTTGTGCAAAAGATGGAATCTCCTCCTACTGGTTACTAGTGAAAGAGTCATGAAATTTGCTTTCACTATAATAAAATACAAGCATTAACTTGATTGTTAAATAATTTAAACCAGGCTCACTTAGGTATATTGCCACAGTTTAATACGTTGTAGCATAAAATAAGAATGGCAAAACCCTGACAAAGAACAGCTTTAGAATTCAGCAGCAGATATTATAATTTATATATATTATGCCAATTAAGATATTATGTTAAAAAAATAGACTTTCCTGTCTCCATTCTCTTGTCTCTGCAATCTATCTAACCTACAGTTGCCACCTTAATCTTCCGGAAACATCACTTTGCATTCCTTTCGGAAATCTTCTGTGGCTTACTATAATTGAGAGCCTTGGTTTCTCCAGTGAGCATCAAAATCACCTGGAGGCCTTATTAAAACAGATTGCCAGGCCCAGCCCAGAGTCTCAGATCACAGGACTGGGGCAAGGCCAGGTAATTTACATATCTAACAAGTTCCCAGGTGAGGCTGAAGCAGCTGGTCTAGAGACCACAACTTGGAGAAACATTGATATTAAAACCCAAACTTTTAGTTTGATTTTCAAGGTCTTTCTATTTCAAATAGATATCCATGAATCCCTCCTTCAAAAGAACCCACTACTGTGGTAAAATTCCCAGAATGGATACTCTTATTGATATGATTTCTGCTACTTAAAAATATAAACCTGTCCTTGCTATAAAATTCAATTCCACCATTTTCACAAAATCTTCCCCCGGCCCCACAGGATTTTGAGACTTCTTCCATCCTGATTGTAGCAGCATTGGTTTTTCTCAGCTATCAGTTTATCCATGGTGTAAACAACTTCATATTATTACTTATTCGCCCACTAATGTGATCAAACGGACTAGTTTGCAGTGTGATACAACCAATACATTTGGAGATCTTCATCCTTGTTTATATAACAAAATCAAAATTAGGCACTTTTAAATTTAGTTGGTTTTTATTGTTTTTAATAGCCATAATAATGGTTGATCTCCCAGTAGCTTACAGATTGTATCAGCAGTCCTTCAGATAGAATTGAATTAGACATGTGGTGACTCCACAAGTCACCCTGCCATGCTAAGCAAAGATTCTTTATCACCCAGGTGTGGTGGTCCAATCCTATAATCCCAGCTACTCAGGAGGGAGGCTGAGGCAGGAAGATCACAAGTTTGAGGCCAGCCATGGCCACTTAGTGAGACCTTGTCTCTAAATAAAAATAAAAAGGTTTGGATATGTAGGTCAGTGGTAGAGGGCCCCTGGGTTAAATCCCCAGTACAAAAAATGATGGATATCTTTTAATGATACATCAATATGATTATACCATTTTCTCCTAGTGCTCTTTCTACATAACAGAACTAAATAATAAAACTAATTTTCAGGGTTGGGTTTGTGACTCAGTGGTAGAGCACTTGCCTAGCACATGTGAGGCACTGGGTTTGATCCTCAGCACCACATTTAAAAAATGAATAAATTTATTGTGTCTATCTACAACTAAAAATATTTTTTAAAAAACTAACTTTCATAAGTTGTGTACAATTCAATCACACTACATTCTGATAGGTAGGTTACTATAGACTCATGTCCAAGTTTTGCTATGCATTTAAGTATAGAGTTCAATTTACCATAAAGGTAATAACAATTAATGTTCAGGCTCATCATTTACATCATGGAGTAAGCTCCTTCTATGGCCCATAGAAGAGCTCTAATTTTGAGTTCATGTGGTCATCTAAATTTTGCAAAAGTAAAACATTTTTTAAACTTTTTTCCTAAAGAGGCATAAAAACCTGCCTAACATGGGTCTATCCCTAGAGAAGTCAATGTTTATAGGTCTAAAATAAGTAAGCAACCAAAACAGAAGCAGATTTATGGTCTCAAAAAGAAATGATCACTCTGTTCTTAGTTCTCTCTCTCTCTCTAAATCCATTAATATAACTCTACAACTATGTAATCAAATGAAGACATGTGCCTTGCTATTTGAAAACTGGCAGCCATCTTATTCATCTGTGAAAATGGACAATATTAATTTGTATTCTCATTGATTTTATGTGATTCTTATTATAAATATCTTTACTTGGAATACAGACAATTATAATTTTAATAGCATTTACCTTTGTAAATCAATGTAGATCTTGTTTGAGGAAAAAGTTTTTTTAATTCATTTTAAGAATCATGTAAAGGGGGGGTGACTCAAAGTGAAGTAGGGAGGGAGAGCATGGGAGGAAGATTATTTCTACATAGGGAAGAGGGGTGGGAGGGAAAAGGAGGGGGAAGGGGATTAGCAAGGATGGTGGAATGTGATGGTCATCATTATACAAAATACATGTATGAAGATTTGAATTTGGTGTCAACATACCTCATATATAAACAGAGATATGAAAAATTGTGGTATATATGTGTATTAAGAATTGTAATACCAAAAAAAAGAGTACAAGTATAATGGCATAATTTGGTGTGAACATACTTTATATAGAGAGTTACAAAAAATTGTGCTATATATGGGTCATAATGAGTGTAATGCATTTCACAATTGTCATGTATTTTAAAAATGAATAAATAAATAAATAATCATGTTGTGGAGTTGTGGCTTAGTGGTAGAGTACTCACCTAGCATGCATGAAGCACTGGGTTTGATCCTCAGCACTACATAAAAATAAAATAAAGATATTGTGTCCACCTAAAGCTAAAAAATAAATATTAAAAAAAAGAATCATGTTAAAACTATGAAGATGAACTAGAAGAAATGTTTGGACAATTCCACATCTTTTTTTGTTTGTTTGTTTTTTCTTTCTTTTGTACCAGGGATTGAACCCAGGGATACTTAACCACGGAGCCACATTCCTAGCCCTTTTTATTTTTTTATTTTTTATTTTGGGGCCTTGCTAAATTGCCAAGGCTGGCTTTGAACTTGTGATACTCCTGCCTCAACCTCCTGAGCCACTGGGATCACAGGGTGCACCACCACACACAGCTTGAGCAATCCTACATCTGTTAAAGGAAGAATCAAGGAAAAAAAAAACCTCATGTTTTTGGTACCAGTTTGAAGAACTACAAAACATAAACCAATCAGCAAAGCGTTGCATGTTTGTTTAGGAAGGATACGTGAGGGAGAGATGTTTCAGTAACAATGATAACATTGCTCAGCTCTGTGCTGCCACAAAGAACATAGGAAGAGGGTTTACAAAGACCCAAAAGGCACAAGCTAAGATGAAACTGGGACATTTGAGTTCATAGTTAGAGAGTATGATTTACAGATACTGGAATATGTCTAGTTCTTACAAAAATTATTTCAAACCCAAAAAGTAGTGTTTTCTTTTGAAGCAATTCATTGTGAGCAATTTGTCATCACAATGAGCTTCTGGCATTTGACCAATTCTTTCAGACACTTGCTTTAAAACAAATGGCCATTAAAATCTTACAATGTCACAATAGAAAATTCTTACTATGATCTGTTCTTAATGAAAAATTTGCTTAAATTACTATATTCATTGAGAGAGATTGCCAAACTTTGTTCCATAAACAAAGTCATTTTCATAAGCAGTAAATCATAATTTAAATTTCTCTTTACTTTCATCAGATGGGCTTTTGTTTTCCCATGTGTAAGATGCTAATTGTTTTTCTTCAAGCAGTAAGTAATTTCTAAGAACAAAGATTTTAATTTTTAACCCTCATTCCTTGAAGAAATGATGGAAATAAAACAAAATGTACATTATTTGTTACAATTAAAATTAGGGTTACATTTTTAAGGCCAAGAAAGAAAATGTCAAAGCTAAGCCTCATAAGAAGTATTTAGCAAATCCCATTATAACTTAAATTAAAGGGCCACTATTAAATAATCACTATGTGCAAAATCCTTGGCACAGGAAAATCCCTCCATAAATGCTACTTGAATGAATGACAAACAGATGTGTAAATTACCAGAGATGAAAATTTTCAGATGTTGATCATATTAATGAAACCGAAAAGGCTTTAACACATTAATAAATGGAAGATAGCCGTTCATTTAAGTTAAACTTTTCTATATATCATTTTTGGGGAAAAAATCTTTCTTCATATTCATATGTATCTGTAACAGAAATAGATATAGACACAATGTAAATATAGATAGCATATAGCTATTAATACAGGCTTAAACAGATAAAGAATAAAACCTGGAAAACAATTCTAAAGGTAAGCTGTGGTCATCTTTTGGTGGTGTTTCCAAGATATTTTATTCTCTTCTTCTTGCTTATAATTCATAATTTTTTTTTACTTTTTTTATATTATTGCAGTACTAGGGATTGAATCCAGGGGTACTCTACCATTGAGCCATATCTCCAACCCTTTTTAATTTTATTTTTGAAGCAGGGTCTTAATAAGCTGCTCAGGCTGTCCTTGAACTTGCTATGCTTTTGCTTCAGCCTCCTGAATGAGGAAGATTACAGGTATACAGCACTGCATCCAGCTTATAATATGATTTCTTAAATGAAATCAAATATAAACAAAACATTTTAAAATTCACTTTCAAAGGCAAATAATCTCCATTTGCACAGATCCATTTTATATTAGAAATACAGTACTGAAGTTGATTTTTTACTTGCATTCTGCTCGCCTATTTGAAATTTCCACCTTTTACTGAAATATGTTTGAGTGCCCTTTAAAGTCACCAAAACCTTCTCAGAAGACTTGCATTCAAAAAGAAGAGGAAAAGGAAGGAGGAGAGGGAATAAGGAGAAGAGATAGCCTGTGCCCCATCTGTAGAGATTCTGATTCCATTTCTGGGTTTGAGCCATGCCATCAGTGTATTAAAAAAGAAACAAACATTGTCATCATCAACAAGAACAACAAACTCTCTACACCGTGCAAATATGTAGCTAAGGAACTGATAACAGCAGCTGAAATGGAATAGTTCCTTCAGCTCTGTTTAACAATTGCCCAAATAAAAGGTTAAGTATTTTTGATGCCCCAAAAAAATAAGTCTCAATCTAACCTTGAAAAGTGGATGAAGATACTAGAGAAAAGTGAGGTTTCAAGAAGTTTCCTTTTCGGGGTGACCTTATGACCAAAGAGTTCCTTCCTCACAAATAATTGTGAATTAGAGACTACCCACCCCCAATGTGGGTGATAACAATGTGAGATCTTATACATGTTAAATTTCCCATATATGATGGTGGTTCTTTCCCAAATGTTAGTTTCAAGACTCTAAGGCCTGAAGTTTTAGCCTAGAATGAACACTCTCTGAGGGACTTTTGCAAAAATGAGATAGAGCTGAATTAGCCACAAACTAAAACACAGACTGGCCAAGGCTATCCCCACTCAGAATACCCGGGGCGAAAGGGCAGGGATTGTGTGGGTAGGGATTTTCTGTGTATTCTGATTTCAAAAGGTTTGTTCTATATTTTGTTTAAGGCCATAAGCAATAAACACACCATTTTCTTTTCAAGAAGAGTCTGTAGTGCTTGACTCCCTTGAGATTAGTGTTTGCTTGAATTCAAAATGGGTTCCTACAGGGCTTCCGCAGGCAAAAATCCCATTTGTCCTGGATCCGATAAGAATAAAAAAGGTGGTCCAGTCTAGGCCATGTGGGTGGTGGAAGTGACTCTAGCAAATCTAAACAATGGCATCAAGGGTCTGCACCTAGACCAGTGGTTCTTAAGCCTCCTGTGTTCCAGGATCTAATACGTGGTTCCTGGCATCTGCAGTCAGATTTCTGTTCAGTTGCTTTGAGATGTGGCTTAGAAGCTTCCCAGATGTGGTACCACCTGTTCCCTAGAAATGCAGAGTGTCAGGCCTCCCATGCAGACCTGCTGAATCAGTCTGCATTATAACATTCCCCCTCAGGTGACAGTATGGACAATGAAGTTTAAAAAAACATTGCTGAAGGTGATCAGAATGTGCTCCTCCAAAATGCCACTTAAGCAGAAGGATTTTTTTTAGATAAAGGCAATCCAGAAATGGCATTCTGGATTCCCTCTTTCTCCCTTAAATAAGGGCATAAATTTCCCTTTGTAAAGATGTCCCCTTCTCCCTACCAGGGAAAGAACAAATGTGGAAACCATTCTTAGCACAAGAGACAACTTGAGTCTGCACAACAAACTTTACTAAACAGCCCTTATTTACTGTATATTTCCTAGACACCTTCCTACAAAATTTACTACCCCTGGAAGCCCAGACCACTATTTCCTTTATCTTGTCACTTCTCCACAATTTATCAGCCTTTGTTAAAGCTGTATATAACTCCCCACCTTGAGCACACATCTAAACACCACTTTGGGGTTTCACTTCTTTTCCATGAAGCCTCCATGTATATAAAATAAAATTGGTATACCTTTTTTTTTCTTGTTAATCTGTCTTTGTTATCAGTTAATTGAGGGATCTTAGAAAAGTGAAGTTTTTCCTCTCCAACATTGCTTTTGGGATGAGTTTGTGATTTACAAAAGGGTTTAATGACAGAGAACACTTTCAGGATTATTTTATTTAATACTTTAAACCTATGCCAATTAGGAAAAACAAAAATGTTTGCATTGGATACGCATAGGATTATTCACTCTTTCCTAAGAAATTCCTGTACTTTGGAATGAATTAGGACTTCAGCTGAATGTATGAACTCAGCAAGAAATTTTCAAGAAAGTAGAAATCAGGGCCCAGAAGGCAGTAAAAATGGGCCTATGGTTGATCCTTCATATCCATAATTTTACAACCACAGTTTCAGCCCACCACATATGGAAAATATTCAGAAAAAAAAATTGCATTTGTACTGAATATGTCCAGACTTCTTTTTCTTGTTCTTGTTCCCTAAACAATACAGTATGACAACTATTTACATTGCATTGACATTGTATTCGGTATTATAAGTAATCTCAAGTTGATTTCAAGTATACAGGAGGATATGCATAGATTACATGCAAATACTATGCCATTTTCTATAAGGGACTGGAGCATCAGCAGATTTGGGTACGGGGGAGGCTCCTGGAACCAATCCCCCAATGTCACTGGAGAGTGTCTGTACTTGAATAGAGATCATCTCTGAATTTAGAACTGAAGCTGCTGTCTTTCTACTCTTCTAGACTTCCTGCTGGCTAAGAGCATCCCTTTGCCTAGAGATATTGATTATAGCCAGAAACAAATCAGAAACTTCTGTGCCTGCTTGAGCTAAGAGAAATCAGACTTCACACTCTTGACAGCTCTGCCTGGGCGAAGATCTGTGCCCAGCCAACACGAATCATTTATAAACAGAAATGAGAAGGCACTCTCCCAGCAGGGCCACAGTCATTGAAAGCATTAAGCTAAGGCAGAGGCTTAGTCCCAAAATTAGCTGCATCAGCATCACTTGGCCACATCCAGATCTATTTAATCAGAAACTCGGGGGTGGTGGAGCCTAGTAATCAGGGTTTTAACCATCCATCCAGGTGATTCTAATGCAAGCTAATCATTGAGACAGGAAGTTTCTTCCCATGTGTATTGAGCTCTTTCTATGTACCCAGCATATTTCTCTATCAACTCATATAATCTTCACACCAGCCCTACAAGATAGTTTTTATCCCATGTTGCAGATAAAGAAATTAAGGATCAGAGCACATGATTTCACAAAATGAAACCAGTCAAGTGCCTAGCACTGTGTTGTATTAGGCACTTGGACACAATGGGGAAACTGTTGTAGTGGAAACTACGAGAGAGAAGAAACTAAGAACATAATTTAATAAATGAGAAGTATAAGACAACATTTTTTTCTTTTTAGTGTAAACAGGTATCTGAACCATAAAAATGATTCCAAGATGGCTCTCTTACATGGGTAGCAAGGTGTACTAGGTGGTAGTAGGAGGCCTTACTTCTTCTCACAGGCCTACCCCCAAGTCTGCTTGAATGTTCTTAAAACATAGTGAGCAATCGAGAAAAAGATAGTAGGCAAAATGCCCTTTGCAAGCTAACCAGATTTAGCAACCAAAAACATAAGATGCCCACTTCAATCTGAATTTCAGGATAAGCAATCAATAAATGCCTAGTGCAATAAAGGCACATGTAAATTGGGACACACATATGCAAAAGTGTTTTGTTTGGTCATCTAAAATTCAAAGTAACTGGGCATACCATATCTGATTTGACAATCCAACCTTCATGACCTCAGTTCACACACCTCCACTTTTCAATTAGCCACTCCAAAAAGCTCACAAGGGTGTAAATATCAGGAGTTGAAGATGGCCAGAGGCTGACCAAGATACCATACCTGCTACCTCATCACCAAATTTTTTTCAACAAGTATTCATTCAGTTTTCTCAAAATTTTCCCCAAAAAAGTAGTGATCTTTTAGTGTTCATCATCAGAATATTATATTATCCAAACACAGAATAAGAAAAGCAATTCCCCTACAGTATGGGGAAGGTGAACAACATAAGCTTTTTGAAACCACTTGCTCAAGAGGGAGATCAATGTTTGCATGTGTCTGACTTTTTTATTTATTCAAAATTATACCTTTGCTTTTCCAGGCACAGCAATGCTTTTCTGACCTTTCATTCATAGCTTCATTGGTGATTACCATTAGTATTTTCATCATTCTGTATAGATTCTTCTAGAACAAAATGTGATGTCACTTCCCCCTTTCAATATCTCTAAGACAAATGAACATTTTTTTTTCTGGCCTAACAATATTATTATAAGATCAATAACATAGTGTACATATTTTAACTTGGTTTCCTTTTTCTCACTGAATTTTATCCCACCAGAGTACAATCTGAACACAACATTTTATTGAAGGTTTTTAGAAAACAGAATTTACATACTTTGCCTGCTTCATTCTGCCTGGCTATAGGCACTTAAATAAAGCCGGCTATGAGCCAGTCAGAGAAGGGGAAAATGGTAACTTGGTTTCCCTAGTATCTTGGCTTGTATTCTACTAGGTCAAAATCCAAGACTGCCTCCTCCATCAAACTATCCTAAAACCTCTCATTAGGACTTGCACTGACATCTTTTGTAGGAGTATTGCTCTTACAATAGTGTTCCTTACCTATTTTATTCTGCATTTTATAATGTATTATTGTGAATAATAACATTTTTTGTCCCACATCCTAATCCTTGAAAATGAAAAATTGGCTCAGAAACATTGGCTTTTTTGCCCCATTTCACATTAGGAAAACTGAAGCACATAAATGCGTAGTAATTAGTGAGTTTTCAAAATCATTAAATCACATAGTTTTAGCGTGACCCTTGGCAGAGAAGCTTCCCAGGATGTAAGGATTCTGTCAGTCTACCTAGTAGGGTTCTGATGGCTTCAAAGCGAGTGTTCTTTCTATTACTCAACATTTCTCTTCTATGTTGTGTAGTGTCTATTTAACTCCATTACAGTGATGCTAAGCACAGACTTTGTATATAACACTAAGTAAATGTTTATTGAATGAATGAAGGATTGGATAGATAATTTAAATATTTTAAATGTCCAATTAGCTTGAAATAGAAAGATATGTGTATGGAATGCTTACCATCCTTGGGGGCAGGGGAGGAGTGTAACTGGGAGGATGGGAGGGCAAGCATTCCTGAGCTGTAGTGTTGCTGATGTCCCATCATGGTCAATTCCAAGTGACCAAGGATTGTCACCCAACACAGAGTCCGGAAGAGATGATGGCACACCATTTATATTATTAGCAACATTAGTATTTCTACAACACAATAGATGTAAATAGCCTCAAGAGTACAGATAATAGGAAATAATTAGAAAGTAGTAAGTTTTGATGTATGATCTTTGCTTTATTAAAATTTACTTACTTAATTAAAAATATATACAATGTAATTTTTAAGAGTGAAACATTATTTAACTACCATCTCACAACAATCCCAGAAATGAAGCATCTAGTTCTTAGGAACAATTCATTCCATGGTTGAAATGCCCCTAGCTAGGTGGCTATAGAGATTTCTCCCACTGGAGAAATTACAAGGGAATGAGCTGGTTCATGCCATTTTGTGTGTGTGTGTGTGTGTGTGTGTGTGTGAATTAAAAAAAGAGCAAAAGAAAAAAAACTCAGAACAGATATCCCTCTGTTATACAAAAAGAGTAGGGCACATCTTCCAGTGATAAGTAACAAAATTATCAAAGTCAGATTGGAATATGTTAGAAATTTGGTGGGCAATTAGCAATTATAAATATATGTCTAAAGTTAGCTAAGTTTCATAGATAAAAGTAGTCCATATACTTGTTCATCTTTATTTTAGCTGATGAAAATGACTTCAGCCAATTTCTTAGAGAAATGTCATGCTATAGCTTAACCTATTTATTTATAAGTATTCTGAAAGAATATAATTACAACACTGTCAAATTTACTTGCTAAAATATGAATAACTGAAGAAATACATTATGTTTGTGATACTCTGTTCCCTACAACTATTTCCTCAAGTGAATTTCATATCATAAATAAATTCACAATGAATAATAGGAATAATTAGGAAAGAGATACTGTAAATTCTTCTAGTCCAAAGGAGGCTTCACTATCCACAAGTTTCACATCTCTGGATTAAATCCACTGAAGATCAAAAATATTTTTAAAAAATTGCATTTGTACCAAACATGTACAGACTTTTTCTCATTATTCTCAAACAATACAGTACAGCAACTATCTACACAGCATTGACATTGTATTAGATCTTATAAGTAATCTGGAGATGACAGAATATGTGCAGGTTATGCAAATATTATGCCACTTAAGATAAGGGACTTGAGGATCCAGGATTCTGTATCCTTGGGTGCGGGGAGGAAAGTTTTGGAACTACACCCATGGATATCGAGGCAGGACTGCACTGCTGTGTTAAACAATGGCAGTATGCTTTTTCATTGTTGCTTAGTCTGAGCTTTATTTTTCAAGATAATTAACTCTAAAATTGTCTATTCAAATAAAACAAAAACAAATCCCCAAAGCAATTATCCATCTCTAAGCAAAAAAGGAAAACTGAACCATGCTTTTACAAGTGGACCAACTTTGCTCCTTACTTTTTCTAGGATAGCTTCAAGGTAGAAATGTTCTAATGTTTACTGAAGGATATGTCCCTATCACCAAAAAGTTGGGCTTCTAGAGTATTCTGTGACTGCTGAAAGAGGATCTAAAAAAGTCCAACATGGTAGACCACCTCTTGGAACTAATCAATACCTGACAATACCATCAATATCCATAAAGATCTTTAGGGCCACCCAAAGCAGTGAGAATTGCAGGACTTTGACTCCATAGTGACAGCACTGATATGGCCACTTGGGGCTATGCCTAGTAGATTAATAGGGCTCTGCTTATATTCCATCAGCAAGTACAAATGAACCCCAACTCTATGCCTGATAACCTACAGGGCACTAGGATGCTATACTGATTAAGCTGGTACACTTCTTCCCCTATTGCAGTCCAGGGAGACAATGAGACATGACATGGACTTAATATTCTTAAAAAGACTAACATGTCTGCTTCTACCAATAGCCTCCAATATAGTTTTAAAGTCACACGAACACACTGACCAAGATTGCAACCTTTTATTTTGTTTTCCTGGGGACCAACTTTTTGTTAAAGGTTTATTGAGATATAATTTTTATAAAAGTCACCCTTTCATATGAAAATTTGATGACGTCTCACAAATGCATAGATCACTACTGTTATACTACTTCAAGTTTATACCATTCTACGACATACAACCTGTGTACTACATTATGAATGAAACTGTTTTGAATCCTATAATTTTAAAAGTAGCATAGATATGTTAAAATTTCTAAAACATAGAATTTTGCAGATAAAAGCATTAAATTTGTTCAATGGAAGTTTCTAAATATAATTTAATATTTATATACCTTTCATAGTAATTCAGTTTTTAAATTTCACTAGATCTATCAAAAATTCAGGTGGTCCAGTCTCCTATGCTAAGAGGAGTTGGCATGATTATGTGATAAGTTTTGCAGATAGCTAATAAAATTGTCAAAAATAAAGATTATCAGGGTGGTGTGTAGCTCAGCAGTAGAGTGGTTGTTTAGCATGTGTGAAGCCCTGAGATTGATCCCAAGCACCACACAAAAAAAGTAAAAATGTAAAAAATATGAATGCAACATGTTTTTACAAAAAGTTGAATTGAATTTCTCTTGCATTATCCTCAAGATATCCTCTCTCTCTCATTATCATCCCCAAGTATTAAACTGGCAAGGAGTTGAATTGCCTAAAGTAGTATATGAAAGCTAATGGATCTGTACATTCTAAATGTACAGGACACTGGCCATGTTTTATCAGTTCTTCCTGATTTCCCATTTTACCCTCCCGGAAAATGAGTAAGGACACATTTACAGCATGGGACTGAGGTTTTTTAGGCCTGCTGGATGTTTATCACATGGCCATATACCCCCTCAAAGAAATTGGTCTCAGCAAGGGGAGAGAAGGGAAATCAATCAATTGAACAAATAGTCATGAAAAACTCGAGCAACAGTATTTGATAAACAGTTGCAAATATGCATAGCAGTGAAAAGATATAACCTTCAGGTGACTATTTCTCCAATTCAATTCCCAATGAATTCACTATGTTAATTAGAGCTGCATGCTTCATCTTTCCATGCTTAGATGTGCTCCTCTCTGAGATGTAAATCATGCATGTATCCCAGGGGTTCTTGGGAGAAATCAACGAGAATAATCTGCTTACCAAACAGAGTCCCTAGCACCCAGAAAATTCTCAATCATTTTAGTTCCTTCTCTACCTTCTTCCTTGGAAATTAGTTTCAAAATCCATTTGAAGTATTCAAGAATGTTGGTAGGCATCAAACTCCACATTTAAAATGAGTTTGATAAGAAGAGAGTAATGTCAACCTTTAGCCAAAATATCAGACTATCATGAAAACACAGATCCCCTGTATGTGGATCTTGTGTCTCATAGCTTCTTATTTCAAGTAAACAAGAGTCTTCTGTGGTAATCCCTCCCACGTGAGCAATGGGAACAGATTGTCTTCAATCCACAGCAAACCAGAAATTGCCTAAGTAAAGGTAGTGACTGTATGAATTATAAACCACTTTCTCAGATAACAGCCGTTATGTAACTCTGTGTACAAATTTGACAATTTTTATTTCCTTGCCTTTTGACAGCCCTTCAGAAGGGCTTAAGAGAACAAGATTTGACTGCAGCTTTCAAAAATTCATCACTGAATATTTGTTAACCTTGCTCCCTGTGATAGCTGAAGAACTAAGATAATGCCCTTCAAATGGAGATAAATTACAATCTTTCAAAAGATTATCACGGTCTTAATCGAGTTTGCTCTGGCAGCTGAACAGCCTGTGACCTTGTTAGCTACACAACAAACCTATCTGTTACTTTATGCTACTATAGGTAGTAGGGGAGAACCTTTAATCTGTTTTCTGTTTACAGAAAGATAAATTTAAATTTACTCTGTTTAATGCTTTTGTAGATAAAATAAGAGATCAATTTTCTTTTCATTTTTTATTTATTTTTGCAGTGCTAGGGATTGAACCCAGGGCCTTGCACGTGCCTAAGCACATGCTCTACCCCTGAGCCCCACCCCCATCCCTTAGCTATTTTAAAGAATATATTCTGCTAGTTCGGATATGTAGTGCAACTTTAAAAAATGCTTTATGTTGACAACTTAAAAATTACAGGAAAGTTAAGAAAATAACACAAAGACTATCTGAATGCCTCTCAGATTCCTCAAATATTAATCTTTTATAGATGTGTAGTGTGGTTTAAAGGATTAGGAAAATAATTCTAGGCTCTGAAATAGGTTTTATTTTACATAATTCTACATCAGTGTGATATTACACATACGATAAAGGCATAGGGATTTCACAATTAACATTATTCTGGAGAATGGTCAAGAGTTCACATTCTTAATTTCTTTGAAAGAAATTAATTGCCAAATCTTATATATAAATGTAACTAACTGCAGGAATATGAACAAATGCCAACATATGGTCCAGTTTATGAAAACAACCATTACTACATCTTGGGAAATTAAAGAGCTTTTATGTAGAATGCAGTGTTACAACAGCATGGAAATCAGCACACCGGGTGCTCCAGGATGTCAGCACGTCGGTGGTGACACCACAGTGCCAGCTTCTAGAGAAAGGGAGGGAGAGTTTGAATGGTATCAATTATTAAATTGCATTTAATCCTAGACCTTTATTATCTGTGCCAAGAGAAAACATCTGTGGATGCTTAGAACAGACAGATCTGGAGCATTTATACAGACTCTTGTTAGATTTTGATGAAGTTTCCTAGGGCATAAGGTGGTTTGGGAAGCTAAGCTGTGTTCTCCCTCTTCCACTTATAACCTCTCTAGAAACAGATGACTCTGTGATACCAAAAAAGAACTTCATTTATTTTTGTAGTACTGGGGATGGAGCCCAGAACCTTGAAAGTGTTAGGCAAGCACTCTACCTCTGAGCTATGCACTCAGCCCGTTTTATTTATTTTCTAAGTTTTGAGACAGGGCCTCACTAAGTGCCAAGGCTGGCCTTAAACTTATGATCTTCCTGCTTCAGCCTCCTCAGTAGCTGGAATTATAGGCCTATATCACCACACTCTGCCTGAGAAGGACTTATGACTTATCCTGTGTGGCAGAAAGAAAAGGAAAGAAACTATCTTTTCACTTCTGTCTTATCAAGCTACTATGTGTCAAGGAAAGAAAACTCAGTGTCACTGCATAAGCCACTCCAGAGGTGGTTGCCATTGGTATGACAGTACCTGCTGGATCTCTTGCCTGACACCCCTTATCCCTCTGTTGTAGTGTTCTTTGGTAAGCATTCCTGACATTTTGTTTATCTTTCTGTTAAACATTCTGCCTGGATTATGACTGAAAGTGAGAAGAATCTTTTCATTTTTCACTTACTAAATCTGTTGCAAGAGAAATAATTCAGCATCACTCTCAAAACACTAATGACTTTTCAAGATACTAGAAATTCTCCAGTAAGTTGCAATCAGAGCTGAAGTATAAATGTGAAAGGGACAAAATAAACTCTCAAACATGATGATATTGGATAAAATCAAACTTTTAATACATACTCAACTCTCTCCATTGGCAAACAATCTTAAGGAAAACCACATTTTCCACCATTATCTCACAAGTAGACATGTGCTTCTTAATCAAAGAGAGAACTTTTTGAGGTATCTGGAGGACTTTTGCTTTGAAAAAAGAAATTATTATTAATATTATTTTTGATGAACAAAGCAATTGTACACATTTATGAAACACAATGTGATATTTGATATGTGTGTACACTGTGGCTTGCTTATATGCAGCTAATTAATATAGCCATCATTTTCATTATCTATCACCGGTTTTAATGAGACATTTTAGATTTACCCTGTTATTCTGAAATAGATAGAGCAGAATAGCTATGGCTATCCTTGCTACTTCTATGAGATCAATTTTTTAGATTAGATATGGGTGATATCATGCAATACTTGTCTATCTGTGCCTGGCTTACTTCAGTTAACATGATGATCTCCAGTTCCATCCATGCTGTGACAAATGATAGGATTTCATCCTCTTATGGCTGAATAGTATTCCATCATGTTCATAGATCACATTTTCTTTCCCCCTCATTCACTGACTGACAACAGGCTGGATTCCACATCTTGGCCACTGTGAGTAGTGTTGCAATGAGCATGGAGTGCAGGTATTTCTTCAATATATTGTTTTCCGTTCCTTTGAATTGTATCCAAGAGTGGAATTGGTGGATCAGATGGTAGACTATTTTTAATTTTCTTAAAGAAGCTTGGGAGGAGTTTTTGATAAAGTTTTATAACTCCACAAATATGATCCAAGATTTTCTCATCAGAATTTGATTGGTTACAAATATATGACAAGGAAGACTATTTCCCCCTCTTTGGAGCACCTGGAAGACTCCCAGAGCACAAGAACTGAGCAACACTACCACGTGTTCATTTTGTCAGATCAAATGACTTGCCCAGCAATGGATGCCCCAAACAGAGCACATTACCATTCTGTAGTGAAAAAGCTGCAGCTTGTCAACAGAAGGAAGTTTATAAGGAATTTAAAAAAAAAAGAAAGAAAGAAAATATGTTTCACAAAGAAATTTTACAGACTGCTTTTGAATTTTAGACTTAATTCACCATTGTAAATCTGATTTCCATGTTATCAGATTTCTGGTCTATGCTTTTCATTAGCTAGATTGGTTGGATGACCTTCTCCCTTCCCCGGTCTCTGACCTTTCTTTGATCCCTTCTTCTAATATTTGAATCATGGATTTTCTTCTTCTGATTTAGGTATTGCTTAGAAAAAAAAGAAAATGTCCATTAGAATAGCTAGAAATTTACCTGATTCCTATATCATCTATGTATAATACTTATAAATCCATCAACAAAAGTTATACCAGTTCTGCAAACAAGTCTCAACTAAAAAAAAAAAAAAGCATTGCCACTAAAGTAAATTTCTAATCTTTCTTGATACCTGTTTAAATGCTTAAGAATATCCAAGAATGTATTCATTTAAAATGATAAATTTATATTTATTTTCTAAGCCTGTGAACTCTCAAAAACCTCTCACTTTACTGCCTCAACATTAAGCTGTCATCAAAGTATCTTGTCATTGCCCCATATATAGTAAACCATTTCCCAAAAGAATCCCCTAAAGGAATGTTTCTTCTGTTATAGTTTTTTCCACTGAAAGGGTTCATATGGCTTTTATCATTTCTACAACTACAGAACTCGTTAGATGATGAGTTCCAAATGAATCCATGTTAAATGAAATAAACTGTTTCCCTAGTTCTTTTTTCCATCTGCTAGTACAAGTTCCAGAGTTCCATGCAAAGTCCACCAATAAACTCTGAATCCCCAAGGACTGTCCCTGAAATTGTAAACAAGACTCCGTATCAAATAAACATGGGTTGTAAATACACCTTTAACCTACATACTTACATGGTCATTAGCATGCTGTTTCTTGACCTCCTGACTAAGCAGTGGCATCCAAAAATTCGCTTCTATCCTGAACCTCAGAATGTGACCTAATTTGGAAAAAGGATCTATGCAGTTATAATTAAGGAACTGATTAAGATAATGTAATGGATTACAAAAGTGTCCTTAGAGAGATAAAAATGGACATACAGAGACACCAGGAAAAAGATCATGTGAAGGCTAAGGCTGAGTTCAGAGTTATTCTGCCACAAGCCAAGGAATACTAGGAACCTCCTAAGCAGAAATATGCAAGCTAGATATCTTCTCTAGAGCCCTTAAAGGTAACCAGGTCCTTATGACTTCTGGCCTCCAGATCTATGAGGAATTAGTATCTATTTCATGAAAGTACTGTGTAGATTAAAGATAACATATGTGAAGGGCTTGGTACAAGACCACGTTCAAGTGTCTACTTAGTCCCTCTGTAGTGGTAGTAAGGATCTATACCCAATCTCTCTGAGCCTCCATTGTTGTAACTATGTAAAGCAGGGAATAATTTCCACTGACCTTCATTGAAGAGTTTTTGTGAAGAACAAATGAAATCATAAACATGAAAATTACTGGCATATAAGAGACATGCAAGAAATGTGGAAACTTATGCTCTTCTTTCCCCTTTTCCCTCAGATTGTTAGGGATGGTAAAAACAGGCAGAGAAACAAGACAACCTGGGTACAGTTATTTTGATAACGAGAATGACCAGCTGCACATCACACTCCAAAAAATTCTGACCATACCTTCAGGTGGACTTCTGAATCTTTTTAAGCTGTTGTCCTCTAAATATACTTTCAGATTTATATTGACATCACTAATCCAAAACAATCTCTATGTGGATACAATTGTCAACAGTTCCATCAGTTCAACCAATCCAGGCCTCCCTCCCTCCCTCTCTCTCTTCTTTCTTTCCTTTCTGTCAACATTTCTTCCCATCCACTCCCTCTCCATGTTATTACAGTTCTCTGGCATCGTGCTTGGGAATAATTATACCCACTCTGTTCAGGGTGAGTCATCATACCCTAAGCCTAACACTTCAGAGAACATTGTAAATATGTGTTCCTGGACACTGTGTCCATTTCCACTAAAAACTGGGACAGGTTAATTGAGAGAAAACAGAAAAATGCAGCACAGTCATGGGGGAGTTGGTAATTGTGAATAATTCAGTAAGTTGCAATGATCCACAATATCAGGTTAGTGGTTATAACAAGGGCCATCATTTCACTTGTGGTGACCACAAGACCACCCAAGTGCAGTAGGGAAGTAGAGTCAGGCTAAATGTGTGATAAGAACCATCCACTTATTTGGTGACCTTGTGTTTACTACAGTCACCTGGGAGAGGAGAGTCAGACCTTATCACTGGCCTTGAGGAAAAGCATAGGAGCTACCCAGAGATGGAAGCCATAGAACAGCTGCAAGCCCGAGGCTGCTAGGTGATGCTGACCACTTGATCAGCAGAAAGCCAATCTAAGGGGATTGCAGATGTCCAAAAAAAGAGAAAAATGTGCCAGGGAGACCTATGAAGGGTTAACAATGTTTAAGTTGTAGAGGATATGTGGATTTGGAGCTATACAATCATTGGTGTGGATCTGGGTTTAACATATACTTGACTGACCTTGAGAAATTTATTTTTTTAAGCTTCAGTTGCCCCAAATGTAATGTGGAAAAAAAAATAACCTACCTTGCAGGCTTGTTTTAAGATTTAACTGAAATTATATGTGAAAGCACTTTGGAACATCAGACTAGAAAAAAATGGATTCCTTTTTTCCTTCCTTCCTTCCTTCCTTCCTTCCTTCCTTCCTTCCTTTCTTCCCAAGTGCCTGTAAATTCAACTTCCTAGGATAAAGAAGAACTTTTATATTCTATATGAAACAATCTACTACTTATTCTATTAGCATCGTGATGCAAATGGTCCTCTACTTAGTAAAAACTAGAAAGGGGCATCAAAAATGTCTCTTACAAACTAAAATGAACTAATATCTGTATGTACGCTTCCTCTCCATTTATCTCTGGGTAAAGCAACCCCAAACTGTAAAAGAGAGCTAGAGTATGTATATTATTTACACATGCTTCTAAATGTCAATTTTGTGGATGGGCCAAGAGTAGACAGAGAAGAAATAATAAAAATGGCAAATTAATAGTCGTTAAGTTAGCTGAGGGTCATAAAGCTGAAAAACTAAATAGAAAAAAAGATGAGGTAAATGGCCAAGAAACTAATGACAGATACCTGAACACAGGAAATGAAGTAAGATGTTGAATGAAGGACTTAGACTTACAGAGTATAGATTATTTAGGTTGATTTCAGCTTTGCGTAACAGAAAACTCAGCTCAGAATTGCTTAAACAATAGATTTATTGGCTCATATATCAGGAAGTCCAGCTATAGTGAGGGCTTCAGCATTGTTGAATGCTGGGGTTCAATATATTGACACGGGTCCAGGTTCTTTTAGTCTTTCCATTCTGCCTTCAGTGTCAGCTCAGTAGGAAGGTTCATTTCATGTTAATTACAGGATGGCTACAATCGCTGTAAGAGCTATGCATGCTTTCTTGTTCACATTTGGTGGGAGGAAGAAACTGGATTCTCATAGTTAAAAACCTCCAGCAAATCTGTCGGCACCTAATATTAACTACAATTGGGTCACATATCCACTTCTAAAGGGAGAATGACTTATCCCTCATCCATTCTGCTCTCCCATTTGCTGTACGGGAATCAGCTTCCCTGGGGCATTTGGGCTTCCAGGGACTTAGGTATCTGAACAAAATCACATTTTATTAGGAAGAAGAAAGTATGAATGGATACAGAGTAAGTAAGTCATCAACCTATTTCTTTATTTAGAGACTGGGTCTTGCTATGTTGTCTAGACTGGCCTCAAACTTATGACCCTCCTGCCTCTGTCTCCTGAGTAGTTGGAATTACAGATATGCACCACCATGCCCAGTTCATCAGCCCTTTTATACTACAGAATATTAGAGAGGTGAACTTTACAAACTTAATTTAATTGAATCTCCACCTTGTCAAATGTGGAGATAAAATCATATTTTGAAGTATCTGGACTTTTTTCTTAAGTCCCGGTCATAAGTTATTTTGTTGTTTTTATGTTGCTTGTTTTAATTATACACTGCTTCTTAAATAAGGATATATGTTCCTTGATTTAACAATGGAGTTATGACCCAACAAACCTATCATGAGTTGAAAATATCATATGTTGAAAATATATTTAATACTCCTATCTAACCTACTGAACATTATAACTTAGACTAACCTACCTTAAATGTGCTCAGAACACTTTTATTACCCTATAGTTGAGCAAAACCACCTAACACAATGACTATTTTAAAATAAAGTCTTGGTCAGGTGTGGTGATGCACGCCTGTAATCCCAGTGGCTTGGGAGGCTGAGGCAGAAGTATCATAAGTTTAAAGCCAGCCTCAGCAATTTAGCGAGACCCTGTTTCAAAATAAAAATTTTAAAAGGGCTGGAGGTTTGTCTCAGTGGTTAAGCATCCCTAGGTTCAATCCCTTTTACCAAAATAAATAAATAAATAAATAAAGTATTGATTATCTCATGTAATTTATTGACTAGTACACTGTGAAGGGCAGTATTGGTCATTTATCCTCAATACTGACTGAATGGCTGACTGGGAACTGAGACTAGCTGCTATTGCCAGCATCACAAGAGTATAGCATTGAATATTGCTAGCCCAGGGAAAGATCAAATGCAAAATGTAGATGAATTCTAGATAGGGATGAGGGGTGGGAGGGAAATGGAGGGGGCAGGGGATTAGCAAGGATGGTGGAATGTGGTAGACATCATTATCCAAAGTACATGTATGAAGACATGAATTGGGTGTCAACATACTTTATATACAGAGATATGAAAAATTGTGGTATGTATGTGTAGTAAGAATTGTAATGCATTCCACTGTCATTTTTTTAATCAATTTTTAAAAAATGGAATTATGGGTCTGGGGGTGAAGTTCAGTGATAGACCACTTGCCTAGGATACCAGACCCTATGTTCAATTCTCAGCACGCACACACACACACACACACACAATCTAGAAATATGGTCCGTTGAATGCCTGTCACCTTTTTTGTTTGGTACTGGGGATTGAACTTAGGGGCACTCAACCACTGAGCCACATCCCAGCCCTATTTAGTATTTTATTTAGAGACAGAGTCTCACTGAGTTTCTTAGTACCTCACTACAATGCTGAGGCTGGCTTTGAATTCGCCATCCTCCTGCCTCTACCTCCACTTTTTGCTGTATGAAGTTCAACAAAGGTAAAGGTAAGTCAGTAAGGTAAGTCAGTAAGTCAAACCATGCTTAAGTGAAAGACCATTTACAACACAAAACCTCCCACACTAACAATGCATGCAGCAGGGGTTTCTCACCCTGAAGTCTGCCATGATCAGTGTTCATTCCAGCCCATGCATCATGTATGTACCCACTACAGCGGAAACCCTGGGAATTTCAGCACATCACCAAGGTCTGCAGATCCTACCAGCAATAGGATCACTTAGGGAGCTCACTAAAAGTAAGCATGCCAGAAGATAATCACCTAGTAGAATGAGGTGAGATTTGGACATATATCTACCTTTCAGTCCTAAGTGAGAAGAAGTTGGATGCCGCAGCCCGGCTGGCTGGGCAAAATAAGCGGAGGGTGACGAATAACTTGTGTACGTTGATACAGCAGGAGTAGGAGCCGTTTATTGCAGGACAGGAGCAGTATTTATACATTCCACACAGCTTATCTAATTAGCATAAACTAGATACATCAGTCAACCAATCAGGAATCTCTACACCTAATGGCTCGGTTTTGTTACTTCTCAAACCACTCCCTCTGACATTTTGCCAGGCACCATCCAGACTTGTTTACGAACTTTAACATTCCCCTGGCAAAATGCCAGGTGTTATTTTGACTTGTTTACAGACTCTAACAGTTGGAAACTAGAAAAATGAAAGTAGATAAGAGAGCCTCCTTCACTACATACTTCTTTTTATGTTTTAAATTTTGTTTTGCCTTGTTTCGTAATCATTGGGTGTTTGTTTTTAGGCCACCACCATTTCTGAGATATAACCAGGGCTGTGAACTATTAATCTATATGGGTAAATATCAAACCAGATTGGACACTTTAGAGGAAAAGTGTTTAGAAGCGATGTCTGGTGTCCTGTTTGAGCATGTTGCCTCTTGAATGAGAATCCCCTGGGTGCCAGGGTTGAACCCTAAGCAATGGCTATACCATTCAACGACAACCCTGGTCCTCACCAGAGTGTTTTCTTGACAGAAGAAAGGAGAACCCCATAGAAAGCTGTTATGCTTCCTTTTGAAGGGGGAGAGGGGACACAGTGGGACCATGTGTATCTGGAGTCCGCTATGCAGTTTGTCAACCGTCCACTGGCACAGAGACCAGAGCAGGGGAGTGCCGTCTAAGATGCCATGGTAGGAGCACTTTCTAAAGTCTCTTCTGAGGGATCAGAGGACTTGCTCCTCCTTGAATTTCAACTCCAAGAACCAGAAATCGCTAACAGGATGTTTTCAGGCCTCTTACTAGCCATTTAAAGAGATTGGAAGGTTGATGAAGAAAGACACGTTTAGAGATCATTAAAACGGTAGGCATTGCTTTCAGAGAACAGCATGATCTGCTCACCCACTCTATCATGGTTGATAGTGGTCTGAAGGAAATTGACTGCAAATGAAATTCAGTACAGCATAATGGTCATTTTCACAAGAATAGACCAGAGCACTTGTGGGCACAGCAGTTACTCTTTTATTTGTACTTCATGTAGGATATTTTTAACATGTATATAAATTGTCTGATAAATCTCTGTGAATGCCACACATGGCAAATTGTTCTCCCCATAAACCCAAAATCATGGCATGTCCTTAAGGTCTGTGCAGCCATGATATATATATATATATATATATTTTGCTTTTTGACCACTGTTTATGCCTTTTATTCTTGCCCCAGGGCAAGATATAAAAACTAGAATTTCTTTCCCAAAGGTAGATCATAGAAACTTTAATCCTCCCCCACGTTTGTGTCTTAAAGCTGGCCATAAATTTTGTGTTGATAAGACCCCTACTTCAAAAGGTGTCCTGTGTCATGTCCTGGAGGAAAGGATGCTGCACGGAGGGCCAAGAATCATCTGAACAGGCAGGACTTGGGTTGCCCCATCAGTCTATTAGCATTAGGTTTGGTCCTTATTGTTTGATTATTCATCAACACATTTGTCCATGCTTTGATTGTGCCTATGAAACCCCAAAGCACAGGGTTTGGAGACCCTCCCAGGAACTGAGCACATGGCCTGCAATCTCACTGCCCTTCTCCACTCCTCACCCTATGTGTCTCTTCATATGCATCCTTTCTATTCTTTACAATAACCAGTGAATCTATTTCCAAGCTCCATGAGCAACTCAGGCAAATTAATCAAATACGTGGAGGGAGTTTGTGGGAATGCCTGTTTATGGCCAATAGGCCAGTAGCCCAAGTTAAAACAACCTTGGGCTTGTGACTGGCATCTAAAGGTGGGGGAGGGCAGTCTAAAGGACTTAGACCTCAACCTGTGGGACCTCACACTATCTCCCAGGTGCATATTGTCAGTACTAAACTGAATTTCAGGACTCCTAGTTATGTCTAGATACTAACAAGGTAGCAGAAGACAGTCCAACCTTCTCCCCATGTCATTTCCTCAAGAAAAAAGTCAAATGTTCTCTTTTCCAGTGTTTTGTGTGTTTCTTTGTTCCCATAATCCACATGAGCCTTAAATTTCTAAATATACCAGATATGATATGATATGTGTTTGTGTGTGTGTGTGTGCGTGTGCGTGTGTGTGTATGTGTGTGTGTGTGTGTGTGTAGTACTAGGAATTAAACCCAGGGGTAGTCTACCACTGAGCTTCACTCTGGCCCTTTTTATATTTATTTATTTATTCATTCATTCATTCTGTGAAACAGGGTCTCACTATGTTTCCAGTTCTGGCTTTGAATTTACAATCCTCCTGCCTCCGCTTCTGGATTAGCTGGTATTACAAGCATGCACCAATGTCTGGCCCAAACAAGATCATTCTTAACAGCAAACCCAGGATATATAGGACATACATTTTATTAGGTGAAAGTTGATATTTAATACTTTATACTGCCTTAAAAATTAAAGAATATGTTTGCTTTAGTTGAAAAAAGAGGGCAGAAGAGATAATATATTTTTGAGTTCCTATTATGATCCAGAAGCATGTTGGATATTTATGTTATCTGATTTAATCCATATAACTGTCCTGCAAAAATAACTACATTGTATAATTCAGTATTGATACCCAAATTGTGCTTATTGTATACAGTTTCTGTTATAGGAACTCTGATGGGGCTAAAGTCTTGTGATCCCATCAATTACTAGATCTTGTGGGGAAGAGACATTGGAATAACTAATTAACCATACAAAGAGTCAGAATAGACAGACGAAAAGAAGGCTGTGGGAGAATTATTTTAAGATTTTAATTTCTTTAATGTACACACCAATTAAAATGGTAGGCTTACCCCAAAGACATATTTTGAAGTTGCTATAATGGACTCTAATATTTTGATATAATCAACTTACTAAAAATAGACACATAATTAACTGGTAATATAAGCTCATTTTTATCTTTTTCTTTTTCTTTTTTCTTTTTCCTCTAACAGAACTTTGGGGAGATTTCTGAATCACTCTTTTTTTTTTCTAATAAAGTAACTTCAAATGTTTTAAAGAGACTTCATTTACTGTAATGCCAGTTACTCAGGAGGATGAGGCAGAAGGATCACAGTTTAAAAATCAACCTGGGCCACTTATTAAGATGCTTTCTCAAAATAAAAAACAAGATAAATGGATTGAGATGTAACTCAATAGTAGAGCGCTTGCTTGGTATGTACAAAGCCCTATGTTGAAGCCTCAGTACTGCCAAGAGATAGAAAATTTATTCATTTATTCTCCTAGATTATTTTTAAAATGCTTTAGAGTGGCTTGCAAAAATACATACAATAGCACAGAGTCAATAAAAATAGCAGCAAAATGATGGTATCTCTATCAATTTCTCTTATTATCTATTTTCTGTTCCCCACAAATAAGTGTTTCCTTTTTCCTGGTTTCAGTTCTTTATCTAAAGTCACCCTGGCCATCCTGCCCAGCTCTAGATTCCTCTGGAACTGATCAGCGCCTTGCTGAGGTCCCAGATTGCCCTGGCTTGTCTGGCATGAGGTGTGTGGTGCCTCATTCCACAGCACAATTAAGTCTTTAAACTACTTAGCAAGAACTTCTGTCCCAAACCCATCTGTTTATCAGAGAGGGACGGGATCACATGTTATGGAAGCCTCAACAAACAGGATATTCTATCTGAAATTTATGGCTTCTTGGCACACAGGAGAACGCCTCCTGAGGAAGTGAGCCATTCTCAAGAACACCAGGGCGCCACAACCACAGCTGCAGAAGGAAACAGACAGGCATCTGCTCGCTGGCGCTTCCTGGTTGAAGTACAGCAATAAGTACCTTTTTTTTTTCTTTCTTTTTTTTTTTGTATGTGCAGCTTTTGGATTATTAATTCTAGAATGGGAAATCATTAGTGTTCTTAATTTAAAGAGGAAGCCTTTGGACAAGAATGTGCAGCTATAAATCAATAATAAGGATTTTCTCTGACTTATGATGTTTTTACCTGACTCCGAAATTGGATTTTTTTTTCCTTTTTGTTTTTGAGCTTTTGAATTTGACTTAACATATGGACTATGTCAGGTTCCTGTGGTGAATTGATAATGAAATTAGGAGAGACAGGGTCCATTGACTTAGAAGACCTATGCCATTAGTTAAGTCTTTCCTTTGCTTCACAACTGCCTTGACACCCACTTAGTCACCTTGGCTTCGGCACTCGCCTCTGACACTAACACTTAGGAGAGCAGAACTCCGAATGGAGATGAGGAGGAAGCATGGTAAATAGGCAGTATGTAAAAGAAAAGAAAAAGACAGAGAGGGGAAAATCAATATTTCCATTAGCATCTAGAAGCAGACTTTTCAAAGAACATTTATTTGTTTAGCTGACAGTAATGTATCAAGAAGACTAGTTCCTTCAAGGATCACAAATTAGGTGATGGTGTTCTTTTTTCTCTTCATTTTGCTCAGAAATTTTAGCAACAGAATTCAAAACTATAACCAACCAAACAAAAAAAAACTCTGCCTCACAAAAATATTCAAAGAAAGCATACATGTTTCAAATGTACAAATTCTAGTGATATGTACATCAAAAGTACTACTAATGTATAGCAAAATAACTATTCTCTGTCATTGTTATGATAGGCATTGGTTTGCATGCATAGATCATTTACAAGGTCATTACTTTTGTAATGCACATAAGTGAGATACCTGTACTACATTGCATTATAATTTTATGGTATTATACTGTTTTGTTTTCTTTTCAATCTTAATTCTCATCCCCAAATATAGCTTTAATCCCTTGCTATATGACTTTGAGAAGCCAACTTTTAGAATATTCAGCTTCCCATGTGTTGCAATAATACTGGGAGGATTAAATGGTAGGTGCACATAAATGTCTAGCATAGTGCCTGGCACACGAGAGTGTCTTGATACATATTAGTACCCATCTTCCCACCCTGCTTTTCCTTCTTTTCCATTTCTCCTTTGTTGGCACCCTGGCCCCCCTCTCCTACTACACATCCTTAGAGGAGCATCTCTGGGCAAAGGAGATCACAGAAAGTTGATAGCTGTTAATCACTTTGGTTAGGAATTGACCTGGTAGCCTTTGCTCCAGTGTCAGGAGACTAGGTGCCTCTCCTGAGACTAATACCACTCTGTTCCTGTGGCATTCTTTGTTAGCACCTTGCATAGGAGCCAAAGCTTGGTGTAACCACCCACCATCACTGAGCAGTGTAAGATTTTTGACACCTCTTACCTCTAAGAACAGAGGTCCTGGAGTAAATAAAGAGATGTAGAATGACAGCCTCAACTTTAAACAACACAGTTACCCTAAACTTGTTTCTAATCTTCAAGAAAGAGAAGAGGTGCTGAGAACCTTGGAAGAAGATGAGAGCACCATAAAATTTAAATGAGCAAGACAGGGATGCTGAGTTGTATCTGGCATGCATCCTAGATTATGGAAAAGTAAATTTCAAAAGTTCAAAGAAATTATTTTGGTCTCAGGACCAGAGGGTTTTCTAAAAGGATAGAAATGGATCCAGAAAGGGAAGAAAATATCCAGATGAAGTGGCGCATACCTGTAATCCCAGCACCTTGGGAGACTGAGGCAGAAGGATTGAAAATTTAAGGACAGCCTCAGCAATTTAGAGAGGCTCAAAGCCAACTTTTTGTTTGTTTGTTTTTTAAATAAAAAGGGTTGTGGGGGTTGGGACTATAGGTTAGTGGTAGAATGCTTGCCTAGCACCCGTGTGAGGTGCTGTATTCAATCCTCAGCACCACATTAAAAATAAATAAAATACAAGTATTGTGCTCATCTACAACTGAAAAATATATTTAAAAAATAAAAAGTGTTATGGATATAGGTCAATGGTAAAGCACCTTTAGGTTAAATCCTCAGTACAAAAAAAAAGCAGAAAAAAATAAAATTCTAACTATATGATAAAAATTAGCCAGACATGGAAGAAAAACTAAAGAAATCAGTATGCTAATATTATATTATCTTCCATCCTGAAGGATCAAAGAAGTTGGTGAGTTTCTGTGTTTTGTGTGGCATTAACACAGAGAAAGTAGAATTAGTTGACTCCTGCTTTGCGTCTGTCTTCTCCACCAGAAGAATGACATTCAAATTAAAGTTGTAAAGATGCCTGGAAGATGTGCCTAACTACTATAGGCAGGCGTGTTATCTGCCAGGTAGGGAGCCCCTAAGGGATGTTCTGAAGGGGAAGGCAGCAGTGTAAAGGCGACTCAAAGCCAGAAACTGGGCAGTTACAACAAAGGACTGAGAGGACAGAGCAGAGGAGGTAGAGTGCAGAGGGGCTGAGAAGACAGAATAGGCAGAACCACCGAGGGCAAAACTCTAGAAAAGTTCTGGATGTTCATTTGAGGTAAGCATAGAGAATGAAAGCATTCTACATATCTTTGGTGAGAGCAGAAAACAAATAGGATGCAGGAAGTGGAGAATGTGAGGGACGAAAAACCATAGGATCTTAGTCGTGGAGACAGAACGTTGGTGTATGTTTAAGACATAGAGTTCAGATCTACCAGAACCACTATAAAGGGGTGATGGAGGAAGAGCTAAAGAAGAGGTCCAAAGTGTTTCCTACCTGTCAGAAAGTCTAGAACGAGGGCTCCATAGAAGATCTAGAGTTTTTTTTTTAAGTATGAGCCATTTCTGCACCCTCTTCTGCACATACCATGTACTGTAGTCCCCCCTTATCCATGGTTTCACTTTTTGCCATTTATTCACCTATGTTTAACTATGGTCTAAAAATATTAAATAAAAATTCTAGGAATAAAACAGTTCATAAGTTTTAAATAATATTTATTATACAAAGTTGTTATAATTGTTCTATTTTATTTGTTATTGTTGGTTGTCTGTTACAATACCTCACTGATAAATTAAACTTTAGCATAAGTATATATGTATCAGAGAAAAACATGGTATATGTAGGGTCTGGTCCTATCCAAAATTTTAAATATCCACTGAAGATCTTGAAACATATACCCACAGATGGGAAGGTTGCTTAACTATAATTACAATACACTCAAACCTGAAGGATGGAAGGAGTTAGTGAATTTCTTTGTTTCATGTGGGATTAACTGGTTAATAGTTAAACTACTGAAAATGGATGGTACTGCCTGCCCCTCCTTCCCCTATTTTAATAGGCAGGTTATCTGGGTTGCCTTCCTCTTTACTGGGCAAGGTATCTGGGTTATAATTATTTAATTATGGGGTGTTAAAGCTACTAAAGAAAGGATAATAGTACTAGGAGTGTGTAACAAGGCTTCCTGAGGTTGAGCTGGGGTGAGCAAGGGTTTTCCCAAGCAAGTGACACATGGGATGAGAAATTCAGATGAGTAGAATGTGACTTGATGTAATGGTGCACATTTTTGAGCATTAAACTTTTTCGCAGATCTAGGTGTTTCATTTTAAAGAGAAATGTTGCCAAACTGAAATTCTAGAATATGAGAAATCAGAGACAGCTAGCTAAGAGTTATTGGCATAGCCAAAGAGCTGTTTGATAGGTTCTACGTAGACTAAGAGGAAGAATCCATCCCAATCAAAGGCAACCTAGATGCGAGGACAAGCTCAGAGGCCCCAGGCCCCCATGCCAGGGCTGGAATCCTGCTTCTACCATGAATGAAACTACCTCCTATGTATAATAATATCCATCAAAATGGATGCATATTACATAGGACTGTTCGGAGGATTATCTGAATCAATACGTGTCAAGTGCCTAAAATAGCACCTGGAACATAGCTTCACTCAATACATATTAGCTTTTATTATTATCCAGTGAATAGAAGTTGTAGTGAAACAGGTATGCATTGTTATATCAAACTATGTTTTAGCAACTCAAATTATTGAATGAAGTAATCTTAGTTACATTTAAAAAGTGCTTGATGTGTTTACTTGGAGGTTGGATGATCATTAGAAAGAAATAAGGAGTTTGTTCCTGCTTTGAGTAAGCAGATGGATGAGATGGATCTGTTCTTTCTGACTTGCAGAGTCTATAATTTCACATGTAAGAATGGGCATTCCAAGTGTACTTCATTTCAACTAATAGATGTGTTCCTAGTAGCAAATTATTTATTAAATGTCCTGAGGAACTTTCCCTGTCAGGAGGAAATATCTATTTTATAGATTCATAGGATCATAGGTCTTCAGTTAGGAGATGGCTGTGTATTTCAATTTGTGTTGAGTCCAATCCTCAGGAAAGCTCTGCGTTCCTTCTGTAAGGTGGAAAAAAGAATGTGAAATTTTTAATAGGCTTGCATCCCAAAATGTGCAAAGGGGGAATTTTAATTTACTGTCAAAACTGCCACAACCATTTCTCAAACACTTCTTTGTCATTGGTGAACTAATGTACTAAATTGAACTAAAGTACTAATTGTACTTAAATGGAGTCAGCAATAAAAATCAGTTTGGAAGGGCTAGGGATGTGGCTCAAGCGGTAGCGCGCTTGCCTGGCATGTGCGAGGTGCTGGGTTCGATCCTCAGCGCCACATACAAATAAAATGAAGATTTGTGTCCACCGAAAACTAAAAAATAAATAAAAAATTTTTTAAAAAATCAGTTTGGAAGAACAGATTTTTTTCCCCCTTTTCCAGGGCTTTCCTTAAAATTCATGGTCTCAATGAGAAGGCTGATAGTCCCTGAATTTCTGGACTCTCAATGCAGAAAAGAATCAGAAGAGATTTAGAAAGGAGCATTGGCCCATTTTGCTAAGAATTCAGCCAGGCTGATTTGCTCAATGGTTAAAGAGTAGCAGCAACTACATTAAACACCAGAATGGTCAGTGCAATTAATGCAATTAAAGTAATTAGTCCTGGCAGCTGTAAGGTCAAATAGAGGTAGCTCTGTAACAGCAATCTGCCACTGCAAAATTACTGACGTTTCCAACTAAATTATATTCTCTAAATTGTTGCCTTAATGCTAAATAAATAAAGTTATGCTAATGTAGGGACTGATTACAGATTGAAATTAGCACAATTGCTTGTTATACAGTCTGCTAGGGTTAACATTTTTTAAAAACATAATTAATGGCCTTTGCTTACTGTCTCTGGTTATAGATCCTGCAGCTCATTTGCATTCTTTTGCAATATGCTGACAGTGCTAAATGTCTAAGAAGAAAGATCTCATCTGCAGGCGGAAAATGCGTTTTTCACGTCATCAAGCTAAAACTTGTTATGGTTTCAGGGCAGTGTTAATAACAAAGATGACCAGAAAGCGAATGGATAAGAATGAGGCTAGAATCCGTTTTTTCTTTTCAGTCTTGTGATCCAAGCCTTTTCTGGAGTCGATGTGAAATGTAATTGCTCTTTTGACCTCTATCTTCTCTCTCCCCAGGTCTGAGGAAGAGCTACACTGGTTGATTATTGCAGGAATGAAAGGCACTCTGACCTTGTCGACCGAACGCCTTGCTGCTTTCAGTGTTGCCCATTATACTGAAGGCAGGCAACTCCTGGAGAGAGGCGGAATCTACAGGAGAGCTGCTCCCCGGGCAACCTGCCAGAAAAGGCTTCATCAGCAGCAGTTGAGACATGACCAAACAGCTCAGGCAGCGAAGGAAACAGCTAGGGGGAAGAAACAGAGTATATCAAAATATTGTTAGCACACAGTCGAAATTGCTCTCAGGCATCTATGCCATAGAATGCCTTTGCTAATACTGCCCAGCCTCTCGTCCGCCTGAACTGAAGATCCACCTGGGAACATTTGCAGAGGAAGGAAGCAGTAACCTGTGTAAGCATGGCCCCTGATTTACTAGAACAGGCAGCCACTCATTCAAAGGGTTTGAGACAATTTCCTGTGTAAACAGGAATGTAGAGTGATTTTTTCTAGCAGAAAGTAGGTCGGGATACTTAGTTATAACCATTGTTCAAGATTCTAAGTTATTCATTCCACACCCAGTTGGATGATTTTTTAGAATTTACGGTTGATATAAGGATTAGGGTGCAACTCATGATGAAAACAACACGGTCTCTGCCTCCAGCTTCAAGTTATAAAGAGGCTTTATTTAAAATCAGCAGTGTTTTCTGTCTATAACTGCTAATCGTACTTCCATCGGTTCTATGCAACAAAATTTTATCAAGCATTTATTATGTGCTTAAGCATTGGGGGAAACATATGTGACATGTGAAATGTGCCTAAGGATTAATGAGACTGGCTGACTGATCAGACACAGAAATATTTCCATTTTATTGGTCATCCCAGTTCATCCAATGGGAGAGTAGCGGGGGCCTGCATGGTATTGGGTTCTTTGTACTCAAATTTTGTGGCAAAATTTTCAGGTTTGTATTGTTACCCCCCCCCCTTTCAGAAGAGTAAATTTACTATAGTAATGTAGATTTTGAAGTCTAGAATTGGACTTGCATTCATATCTGTCTTAGTCCATTTTCTGTAGCTACAACATAATAGTAAAGACTGGATAATTTATAAAGAAAAGAGGTTTTACTTTGCTCATGGTTCTAGAGGCTAAAAAGTCCAAGAAGGTGTGGCCACATCTGCTTGGCTTCTGGTGAGGGCCTTGTGGCAAAAGGGTAAGCAGGCACACTTGGAAGAGAAGAAAAAGATTCTCCTACAATTGAGAACCCATTCCCATAAGAAAAGTATTAATTCACTCAGGAGGACTTCACTGCCATGACTTAATACCTCTTTAAAAACCCCATCACTTCTCTGTATTGTTACATTGGCAATCAGATTTTAACGTGAATTTTGGTAGGGACAAACCATATTCAATTGCAATACTCAATTCTGGTACTCCTGAAAAAATCTCTGTAATCTTGGAAAATGTCTCAATTTTTCTGGTCTTTGGTTGGCCAAGTTCCTATAATGGAGGAGAGGAGATTAACTTAAAGCATTTTCCATTTTTAGAATTGTATAAAAATATTGTTCAAGCACATGTGCCAGATTTTCTGGGATACCTCAACCTCAAAGTCATGACCCACCATTCCTATAAAAACACCCTCACCAAATTGGGTACTAATTTGGTATCTAAAATATAAAGAGTCATCAGAGGTAAGGGAAATGATGAGCAAAGGCTAGGGAAATAATGTCAAAAAAATGGTTTTCAAAAGAAGGGTAAAATTATGGCCCTCACACAGATGTACAAATAAACACATGTGAAAGGTATGTTTCTAGTCATTAATCAAAGAGGGAACCCAGCAGGTGTGATAACCAGTTCAAGAGAACCTGAAGAAATATATTTAAAGATCAGAAATATTGAAATGAGTATGCAAATATAACAAGACTGGTTTGTTCAGGGGTGGAGGAGGGAAGTCAACTGAATTTCTACCAGACAGGGCAGAATTTGCATGTCTTACAACGTACAGCACAGTGTTGCAGAAGAGCTCAAAGATAATGAAAGGCTAGAATCACATAACAGAAAGGATGTTCTGTACCAGACAAATCATGGTCTGCCCTAGAAGCACAGGGTTTTTTGTTTGTTTGTTTGCTTGCTTTTTTTTTTTTTCTGCCATAGAAACAGCTTTGATGGGGTTCAGAACATGCTATCCGAAAACATGGTATCTTGGCATTCAGCGTGTTTTATGCTGAAGAAATGTGAAGAATTAGCAGAAGTAGGAAGGTATCTCTGACCTTCCCCAGCCTTTCTCCCCTGAAGCAGGTCATAAAAACTTAAAGAGGATTTTCTGACCTTCCTCTGAAGCAGGTATTAAGACCCGCAGGTGAGAAGTGCCCTCTCTGTACCCAGAGGAAAGGAGCATCCTTATCTCTGAATGCACAGGGACACCAATAAGAATTCGAATAAATGCCTTGCTACATCCCTCCCAATCTAATACCATTAGATGATACCCTTTTGTCCCCAAATCGTATTTCTCCACCACTGTATACTTTTCATCAAGCTGAAGCATAAAAATATACAAGTTTAGGGCTGAGAAGGTAGCTCAAGGTTAGGGTGCTTGTCTAGCATGTATAAGACCCTGGGTTTAATACCCAATACTGCAAAAAAAAAAAAAAAAAAAAAAAAA
>NW_026000026.1:87071893-87102721 GCF_001458135.2 Marmota marmota marmota
AAAAAAAAAAAAAAAAAAAAAAAAAATCCCAAGTTTACTTGTTTCTTTGGTCTTCATTTCCTTTTGAAGGTACATGTGTCATATAAAACTTACATAAATAAATTTGCATGCTTGTTAATTTATGCTTTGTTATATGGGTCTCAGCTATGAACTCAGTGATAGATAAGAAAAAAAGGTATTTCTTTTTCCCTACAGAGGTAACTCTCACTCTCAAACACATCACCTCAGTGATGGGAGGCAAAGCTATCTTGACTAAATCTCCTGGGAACTGTGGACACCATGCTTTTTCTGCATGACATAGTACAGATGGCCAGCAAACTCCCTGTGGGCAGTGAATTCACTGTGTTTGGACAAGTCAAAAAAGGTTAAACCAACTAACACCATGAAACAAACGAAAGAATGCTACTTGAGCTTGTGTGAAATCAAGATTTCAAACAAATTGTTTGGTCCAACAGAATAGTTGCTTTCTTTTCATTGTTTTAGCCTAAGGGATAAAGAAAAATAAATCAATGTCAGATTTTTATAAAAAGCTTCTGGTAGCTTAGCTGTCTATTAAAAAAAATAATGAAAATAATCATTTGCTTGTAGGAAAAAGAGAAGAGAAAACCAGTGAAAGTTACAGAAGCATCCCTATGATTGTACACTGATGGGGTTCAGGATACTCTATCCCTAAATATGGCATCTTGGCATACTGAATATTTTAAGACACAGAAATTTGAGAAAACAGCAGAAGCAGGATGGTCTCTCTGACCTTACCCCTGCCTTTCTCTCCCGAAGCAGATCATAAAATGTAGAAAGGATTTTCTGACCTTCCTCTAAAGCAGGTCACAAGAGAGCATGTGAAAGGTGCCCTCCCTGTTCCCAGAAGGAAGGTCAATGCTTATCTCTGAAGACACCAGGGCATCAAAGAGAATTTGAACAAACAAGTATTACTGAGTTCCTCAGTTTACTAACATCAGATCATACCCTCCTGTCCTCCAGTTTTACTTCACAATTACCCACTTCACCAAACCTCATGTGTTAGTCAGCTTCTTGTCCCTTTGACCAAAATACCTGACAAGCACAACTTAGATGAGGGAAAGTTTATTTGGGGATGGAGATTTTAGAGGTCTCAGTCCATAGATGGCCAACTCCATTGCTCTGGGCCCAAGATGAGGCAGCACATTATAGAGGAAAAGCCCATCAGACAAAAGCTCTTTTGTGCTCAAGGTGAGGTCCAGGACACAGGGAGGAGGAAGGGTCCTCAGGGAAGATGAACCCTTTGAGGGCATGCCCCACCTCCTCCAGCCATGCACTACCTGTCCGCAGTTACCACCCCAGTCAATTCATTCAAATCAGGATATACTGATTAGGTTACAGCTCTCATAATCTAATCATTTCACTTCTGAATGTTCCTGCATCAACAGGAGCTTTTGAGGGGACATCTCATATTCAAACCATAACACCTAGTATTAAAAGTACTCAGGTTTTCCTGTTTCTTTGGCTCTTCATTTCCCCTATGAAGGCTCCCACCTGATGTAAAACATTAAATGAATGTGTTTGCTTCCCTGTTTTAAAATTTTTCTTTTGTTATAGGGGCTTCAACCAGGAACCTAAGAATATGTGAGAAAAACCTGTTTTTCCTTCCCTACAACACATTATTTACAAAGGAACTTTAGAGGTATTAGTTCTCTTCTGATCTTCCCCCAAAACTATGATGTTTACAAAATGTACCAGAAGTGCACTCCTTCCAAATGTCATGTTGTACAGTGCGTTATACACACACCTTCCAAGTTTTCAAAATCTCATTCAATATTTTAAATAAAGACAGGTTAGCAGGAATGGACAAAGAACAGAGTGCTAAATATAGCAGTGTAATTACTGTCACATAAATTTCTCCTATTTATAATGTTAGACTCATGAATTAGGAGGTGTCTTGACAAAGTTGGAACAAGTCGAAGAGGTGGAATTGATTCAGAATGGGGGAGAGAGCTGCTTCAATTTCATTTGCATTTGGGGAGTTTTCCACCGGTGCATACACGGCTAGTGAGGTCATAGGTCCCTGCATGTCAGAGAGACTAGAATTATTAATAGTGCAAGGAGGCAGCACAGGGGCAAGAAAGTAAACTACTTCTTCCTTTTCTCACCTAATCTGGATGAATCTGAGTTTTAAATATCTCAATTTTTTTTTCATAGTGATATAGGGCATTTTTCCAAGTTAGATTAAGATATTGCAAATTGAGTTCTACAGATACTTTTTTTCAAAGAACAAATGTGTTGTCATCATGCCAACTGGCTGTTCTCTTCTACCTATTTGTAAGCACTTGTCAGTTAATAGATTGAGGGTTGTTTCATTGAACTGTCACCCTATAGGCATCGGCTGTTGTCCAGGTACTGTAGAAATAATAAACAACACAGAAGTCTTGTCCTTTAAAATAATTCTGAATAGAAAGTTAGAGCCAGGCTCAGCTGTGCAGGCCTATAATTCCATCCATTTGGGAAGCTGAGGCAAGAGGATCACAAGTTTGAGGTTAGCTTGGGCAAGCTAGCCAGACCTTATTCAAAAAAGTAAAATTTTAAAAGGAGTTTGGAGTATTGCTCAGTGGTGAGCACAATGGGCTCAATCCCATACTAAAATAAATAAATAAATAAATAACTTGAGAAAATCAGAAAGCTGTGATTCAAAGAAATGTTTGAATTAATTATTAGGTTAATCAGTGTTATTAGTAGCAGCATGATAAGAACATAGATAGAAACACAGACTAAAGTGAAGGACTAGAGATACTGTAGTTCCTATCTTGTACTGTGTTTAGGTAATGCTGGAATTCACCCAGAGCCCTCAGTGCACAGCAATTTAACTTTCTCTAGCACAAATCAAAGACCAAAAGCCCATAGTGGGTGCTGGAGCTGGGAAACAGAACTGGGGGATTGTCCTAAACTCAAGACTTGGGTAGTTGAGTCTGCTGAAATAAACAGACAATAGGCAGATGAACAGGAGAAAAACCACACAAAGAACATTCGTAGAATGAAAATGACATCCCAGTGAGATTTAGAAGCTTTTTTAACCCACTGTGTACAGAGGAGGGAAAGAGGGACAGGCAATTTTAAAGGAAGAGTAAATGATGTTCAAGGCAGATGAATGGGCTGGAGGAAGAGTCAATAGCCTGGAGCACAATTCTGGGTGTGGTGACAACTCTTGTCTCTTCCTTGTGGAGTCACAACAAAAGTGTCTGCTGGAGGGGGCAGACTCTGAGGTGGATAAGGAGCTTCAGAGAAAGTCCCTCTCTGCACCAGCTGCTCTAGTGGCACCCTACCTTTGAAGTCTAAAGAGGCATATTGTCATCTTCTGAGCCTCAAGAGAGATCTCTGGCAGGCAAACTAGACCTAGACTTGGACCTCCTTTCCTTTCACTGCAGGTTTTCAAAGTCTCTGGAAAAGGGAAACCATGGGCAATGGGAAATGTGGGCCTGATCAGAATTCCATGGCTTAGGTAATCTAGGCATCAAGCACAAACATTCTCCTGCAATGAAAAGGATACAGGGATAGGAATGAGGAAAAGCGAATTTGCTTTGACTTACCTGGGAAATGTTTTAAAGGTGGCTTGGAACCATGAAGCTCTCAGTTGGCTGACCTGACAAGGGAAAGTTAGTATCCCTTCACCAGCAGCCTGTTGCCCTTGGGGTCAAACACTTCCCAGGGATAAAGAGCTGTGAACTCCTGAGTAAGCAGCAATGCGGATAACATGAGGACACTCTGCTCTGGGGCATCCAGAAACACCATCACTCGGAGTGAATGACCAGCCCAGGGGGTGAAGCAGGGGGAATGAAATCTCAGGCTGAGAGAAGATACCTGGGTCTCTTCCCACAGAGAGCTATGAGATACGTATAGTCTCAAAAAGAAAATGGTGGGTTGGTTTCTGTGTTTATTATTGGAAGATTGGGGAGCACTAAGTAGTTGTTACAATGGAAATGTAGTCTCAACAATGAGGACACTCTGGGAGGGCTGTTCCTCCAAAGGTGAAAGTATGTTAATAATCCTGAAACAGAGAAGGTAAGTATGAGGGAAACACACACACACACATTCTTAAATTTGTTTCCACCAAACCATCAGAACATATTCTAAATTAAGAAAAACAAAAGCAGCATCATGCCTCCAGGGGCACTGGCCATTTTTCCACCACAAAATCCCATCCCAGTGAGCCTAGACTAAGGGGGTGGGCATAGGGGTGCAGGGCAAAGAAGATGGAGAGAAGTGAATGGAGCAAAAACTCATGAAGATATACTGGATATGAGCAGAAAAACAGTCAAAAAAAAAATGTATCAAAGACCATCCTGAAATTTCTGAATGGAATGATGGTGCTTTTATTGAGATGGAAACTCTGGACAAAGACTAGGTCTGGAGGATAAAGGCTATGATGGGAAAGATAGAAAGGGAGAGAGAGGGGTCCTGAAAAATTGAGGAAGAGGAGGCCATCACAGACTTGGGCCTGAGAGGACACAGTAAGGACTGATTCCGTGCATATAGGTGAAAGAGTTAATCTTAAAAAGAGGAAAGGACACTTATTTGTCTGAACTAGGGAAATCCTTTTCTCTAAGCTAGGAAATATCCTTTAACTAGAGGACTAGTTTTATTGGTAGTTTGGCATCTACCTGGCATGATGCCCCAGCAAGTTCTCGTATGTTAGGATACTGTTAAAAGAGAGCAGACAGCCACTGATAGCCTTTATTTTCTCTGTCTATAGGACAGAGAAAATTATTTCTCTGGCTGAGATTTTAAAAATAGAGAGTAAGATGAAGATAATGGCTTCATTTGAAAGTGTACCCTGGGGAAGGAGAAAGGAAAACAACTAGAGATAAACAAAACGAATACCGAATAGTAATGAATATTGAAAGCTATATAAGCACAGGTCAACTTCTTAACTTTTTTTAGACAAACTAAATGCCATATTGACATAAGCCATGGTCTATAGCAATTAGAATGGAAGAAAATGCTTTCATTCTAAAATGGTTATATTCTTAAAAAGCTAAGCTGAAAACAATAATTAAGAACATAAAAGTATCTAGCAAATATCTGAATCGCTGCTTGAAAGTATGGAGGATTCTGAAGTTCATGCCCTTCTCAGGTCAATAGGTTAAAACAAGTCTGTGTCAGATTGGTTCACAGTAGTGCAGTATTCCTAAGGGTTTAATTCTACAAATTAGCAAGGCTAGAAGATAGGATTATTACACGACTCCAAGAGTTTTCTTAACATGTGTTTTATGAATCGCTGAGAGGTGCAGTACAGGGGAATAAACAATCAAGTCACATTTCCTGAAAATGTGCTGTATTCTAGCAAAAATTAATTCCAATAAACACTCTCTTAATATCCAGCTAACAAATAGGTTTATTCAATTTAACAACCTTTTAACTTGGAATGGAGATTGGAAGCACAATGGTAGACCCTGAAGAAGGCACAACGAGGATCGTGATGATGGCAGGGACTAAACTTCCTGGGAGGCTTATAGTGCACCCCATGTGTGTGTCCATCTAAATAAGTATCTACAGCTACCTTATATTGTAAGTCAGAGCCTGTGGATTCAGAAACTGAGACACAGGACACTGCTGGTTCCTTGCCTCTGCTCCTGTGACACTCAGGCCAGGGGAAGCCATGCTGTGAGGAAGAGCAATCTACCTCTCCTTATTTCTCCCACTCTCACTGCAAAAGCCTTAGCAGGGAGAATGACCTCAGAAGTCATCAGAGAAATGAAACGGACTCGAATAAAGTCTGAAAGTGAAGAATATGAACCAATTCTACAACATCCTATTAAATCATCTATCAGATTATCTGGGTTGTAATACAGGTGTATTTAGTAGTGTCACAAACAGCCTCAAAAACAGTCTTTTAATTGTTGATTGTTTTGGTTAACAGGTGACTGCTGAAGCCAGCTGGAGGCAGCCACACACATGATGAAATCTCACTTTTTTTTTAACCTTTAAATGTCTGATGGTAGCGTGAGTGCTTCTGATGAAAACACAGGAGTGAATGTGCAAGAAAGTATGTGAAGAGTCACATTTTATTTTAATCTATTCTTAAAAAAAAAAAAGGAAATTATGTCTACTAAGAAATATTGTATATTTATATCCTAAGAGAGTTCAGGAGCTTATCTGCTACTAAGATTTTTAAGAATTATTTCCGTATTACAATCATTCCTTCATTAAAATGTCTAGCTATCATTCCATATAATTGCTGACACTGGACTTTTTTAACCCCATCAAAAACATGTCAGTTACCACTTGCACTTCAAGAGTATATATACATTTGTTACACCATCTTTAGAGGAAAGCTTGTAAATTTTTAAAAGTGTTTATGCTTAGTTTATTAACATTTTTTAAACAGTAACACAACTGGTGTTGATTTGCTGCTGCTACCTTGGAAACATTTAAACATTATTGTAACTTAGCTCCACATTCCAGTTTTATCTCCAAAATTAATGCTTTTAGGCTCAATTTATGCCTGTCAACAAGTAATGATCATAGATGTGAGCTGGCTCATAATCCAGAGGTACTAGGTTACAATGTGTTACCATGGCAACTGTGTTTTATTGCATTTTCTCTTCTTGATTTAAGGCATTTGACAATCATAGCAACTGTTTGCCAGTCTTCCCACATCATAAAAAATTCAAAAACACAAACAACTGATAAGGAAAAAAAAAAGAAAGAAAAGAAAAAAAGGAAAAAAATCCTCAACTGTTCTTGGACCTCACAAGAAACATAAAAAAAGAAATGACAGTCTTATATTTAACATGGATCTTTTGTGAATAGTTTATCTCTCAGAAAGTCCAGGAGTGTTGGAAAATTCAATCAGTGGTTAGTCATCAAATGGACCTGTCTGCCTATGGTTCATTTTGTTTATTGCATCATATATCTTTTATGATCACCGGGACTTTAGCCTGAAACAGCATTTTCTTTAACAAGGCCGTGTTTCCTTTAACATTGTTTATTGCATCTGAAACATTACTCTTTGAAATCAGTGTACATTTTCCACTGAGCAAAGGTCTGCAACTGAATCTTGCATGAATGTGTTTATTCAGGATCTAGAGTTAAAAAAAAAAAAAAAGAAAAAGAAAAGAAAAGAAAAAAAAAAATCCTCATCCAGTTCATGTAACATTAATCACTTTGCCAGTGTTCGGCTGAGGTCATTGCCACATTCCTAGCAGTATTAAGGCAAGTCAAGATTAATCACGTACATTAAACCTTGGAAGGGGAGCACGTGAAAAGGATCTCAAATTAGACATTTCTTAAAAGTCAGAGAAGGGACTGTAGCAAAATGGATTTAGCTTGCTGCCGTTTGTCTTGGACACCACCTACTTGCTTTTACTACCTGTGGTTACATAATTGCTCTGAATCTATAGGCCTCCTTTTGGCTATTTATGGAAGTTTATAGGTTAAATTTAAGCTCTTTCTGAGCATTCCAAATGAAGATTCATTTACCAAACATTTTTGAATATGCAGCCAACATCAGGTACTGCCCTTGCAAAGATGAATGAGACACAGCCCTCCTTCTCCTGCTTCCTCTAAAAAGTGCCTGAATCACCCAGAAAGATAGTGCCAGGTGTGCACAATGGAAACAGGGTTTGGTGGGAGTACAGAAAAGAGAATGACTGATTGTGATGGGAAGTCAGAAAATACCTCACTAATGTTAACTTTAGAGGGGGAGAAAGATGAGAAAAACAACCCAGGCATGGGAAACAACACAATGGCCCTGTGAGTGTTCACAGACCTTTCACATAAAAGAGGCAGGAGCAGAAAGCTCCAGTGGGAGACTTGAAGGGAGTGTCCAAAGATGAGATTATTCAATAGGTAAAAGCCAGATTGCAAAAGTCTCTAAATGTGTACTTTATTTGAAAAGCAATGAGAAGTCTGTGAAGAATTTTAAGTGGGAAAATTAGAATAACCAGATTGTATTATAAACTGATTATAATTTGGGGCAAGGGCCAATTGGATGACAAATAAGTTGGTAACAAACTAGACTCACTGTCTCTAAAATGGGGGAAAATACAATCATTCCAAAAAGTTGTGATAATCACTTAAACTTGATCAAAAAAAAAGAAATATTGTGGAACCTGGAGAGATTGGATGTCACCTAAGTTCCTGAAAGGAGTTAGAGGGTGGTTGATGGATAAAAAACCAATCCAAAAGGATGCCAAGGGATTTTGTTGGGTTGAATCTGCAAATGATATGCCATTGACCATATAGCATGTGTGGTCATGGTAATATTTAAATGTTGATTTCTATTAGAACATTGGGCACTGATGAGTGACAGGAGGGCTGGATACATTGACCTACATTTGATTGGGAAATATGAGAATGACAAAGACAAGAAAGTAGAAAAAGAAGGAAAGAGTCTAGGGAAGAATTTGTGAAAAAGAAACTATTTTCCATTTATGTGATAGTTCTTACATTAAGACAAAAAAATTGGAGACAAGGGGTTTTTATGTTTTTCTCTATATAAAATGTAAAATAGGTATATAGGACAGTAATTTCTAAAAAATAAAACTCAAGAAAAAATCTTAGATTAAAAACATGCTTACACTGGTGGCTTCTATATGTATAAGGCAGCCCGTATTTAAGATGATAGTAGGCTCATATTTACCAAGTAATGTTTCACATAAAAGGCTTAACATTATTTTGAGCCACTGCAGCTTTAAATGTTCATAATATGCATATTTAAATATGTATTTATATTATATATGACAAATTCACACACTTCCTATGTCAACCATCATACACTTTCATTAAAGATTTATTTATTTTCAAAAATAGATGTTATGCTCTCATAAAAAGGCAATATAAAATCATAAAAATACACACAAAGTTGGTGTTTACAGTTTAACTACAACTCACAGAAGAACCTTCAGAATCAGTAGTTGTCTCTCACTTGTTAAGTGTGGAGAGGAGTTCCAGGAAACAGTTTTCTGTTCCCAGAGCATTATAATTAATAAATAATTTTTCTACACATCTACATGTAATAAGTGGGAGGTACAAATATGTCACTTTCTAACAGAGCAGAAGACTAAAATTGTGTTTATCTGTGTTTGGCCTCACCTTCATTAATATTGAAAATTTAAGAATTGGTTGTCATCCAGTAGCAAGAAATTTTTAGAAAATCAGTACTGTGAAGCTCAGATAAGAGATGTACGCACTCCAGCAAGTTTTCTGTATGCTTATACAATAAATAATTCATTCATTCAATGAGTACTTACTGAGTAACTGTGATGTGCCAGACTCCATGAGTAGGTAGATACAGGATAGAGACAGTCTTTATACTTGAGGTCTTTTTGCTTTGGGTAAGGGATAAAGTACATCCTTAGGTTGCTATTATGATTGGCTGTCTTATCTGTGTTCTGCATAACTCCATGGGGAACCATTCACAGACCCTGAGCAACCCCAATCCAATTGGCTTATGCATCTTCCTGGCCACTGTGAAATCTCAGAAATGGGCATGTCACCCAATCAGAGCCAGTGAGATATGAAGAAATATTTGCTCACACTTTTGGGGTAGGGGGAATTCCATCTCTTCTAAGGGCTGTCAAAGAAGATCTGGATAATGTAGTGTGAGAATGTGAGGTTAAGAATTGCTTCAGAGGTCTTGTTGCCATCTAAAACTATGCAGCTGGAGTGGAGCCTGAGAAGGAAGGCAAAAAATGTGGCAGGCAGAAAGGAGGATGAAGCGCCTGAGGACATCATGAGACCAAGGAATAGAGCCTCTTCCAAACTCAGAACTATCTCATTTGCATAAACCCAGGAGTTCTCCTTTTGGCTTATTCCAGATTGCATGGGATTTCTTAAAACAGAAGAATCCTGCCACATTCACCAACTATTAATATCTGCCTTATGTATGTGCCTGTTTGGGTATCTACTGGTTCATGTCCCTCTAGATATATATTTCAGCTTGGAGTAAAGTGGAACCTAGTTGAATCAAAGAGAGAATATGTAAGCCTGTCTTCTTTGAGAGCTGACCTAAGCACTGAGGTGGAACCAACGGCTTTCTAATCCATCACTCTCATTCAACCTGATATGGAGATGAGGACAAAGAAAATATATACTAAAATAAAGTATTTGACATTTCATGCTGACTTGACACTATATTCCTAGATTTGAAGGCTTTTTGTCTTTCATATCCTCAGGAGAATATAGGAAAGAGCTCAGCATTTATGTGATGCTTAATAAAGATATGCTTTAATTTTTTTTTTATTTTGATAAAGCATACATAATAAATTTTAATATATTAACCATTTTAAGGGTATCATTTAGGGCATTAAATGCAATCACGATGTTGTGCAACCATCTGTCTACCTCGGGAAATTTTTCATCATACCAAACTGAAACTGTATACCCATTAAACAATACAATATAACTTCCCATTCCCCACCCCCATCCCCCTGACCTCTGACATTGCTCTATTTAACAAGAAAACAGCATTGCCACATATCCAGTTCTGAAAATTGTTACTCTAAGTTTGGATCTCTGTTAAATGTATAATCATGAATGTGTCACTCACATATATTTAAACACTATGGATGACTTTCTGGGGATATGTCGGAGATAGTGTATATTCTGGCAAAACCATGAATGGTACAGTCCGCAGACCCATGTTGCACTCAGCATCAACAATTTCCTTCCTGTGAGATTGCAAGCAACTCTCTAAACCCTCCTCTAGCAACTATTCACTCATGGTTGTGTAACAAAGTAGTCACAAATTCAGTAGATTTAAAATAATGGCCTTTATACACTCATACATTGCTGGTGGCACTACAAATTGGTGCAACATGCCCTTCCTCCCATCAACAGTATGGAAATTCCTTAGAAAACTTGGAATGGAACCACCTTTTGACCCAGCTATCCCTCTCCATGATCTATACCCAAAGGACTTAAAATCAGCATATTATAGTGACACAGCCACATTAATGTTCGTAGCAGCTCAATTCACAATAGCTAAATTGTGGAACCAACCTAGATGCCCTTCAATAGATGAATGCATAAAGAAACTGTGGTGTATACACAAAATGGACTATTACTCAGGATCAAAAGAGAATAAAATTATGGCACTTGCTATGCTGAGTGAAGTAAGCCAATCCTCAAAACTCAAAGGCTGAAGTTTCTCTCTGATAAGTGGATACTGATACATAAAGGGGGAGGGGTAGAATGGAAGAACTTTGGGGAAAGGGGAGGGAGAGATGGGTAAGGGATATGGAGGCAGGAAAGATGGTGGAATGAGATGGACATCATCGCCCTAGGTACATGTATGACTGTACATATGGTGTGACTCTACATTGTGTACAACCGGAGAAATGAAAAGTTGTCCTTTATTTGTGTACAATGAATCAAAATGCATTCTGCTGTCATGTGTAACTAATTAGAACAAATTAAAAAATTTCTAATAAAAAATACAGCCAACTAAAAAAAATAATAATGGCCTTTATATTTACTATGATTTACTTATGATTATATGGTTCAACAATTTGGACTAGACTCCATGACCTCCCAAGATCAGACATGAGAATACAGTCTTTCCATGAGTAGACTGGACCTGCCTGATCTAAGGTGGGCTCTCTCACATTGTCTGGGCACCTCAGTTCTCCTCATATCCAACAAACTAGCTTAGGCTTATTCACACAATGCTCTCAGGGTTGCAATCAAAAGCAAAAGAGAAATACTTTTTAAATCTGTACTTGTATCACATTTGCTAACGTCTCATTGGGGCAAAGCCAGTCTAAAAGGGTAAAGAAAAACAACTGTACCTGTTGATGGGAGGAAAGGCAAAGTCACATTGTAAAAGAGCAAGTGTAGGAATGCAAGGAATTATTGCTGTCATCTTAAAAACTTCTATCTCTATGAAACGGAGAAAACAATATATGAAATATAACATTATTGTGAGCACTAAACTAATTTCCCCCTCTTTGTTGGCTAGATCCCTAGGACACAGGAAGGGAAAGAGTATAGGATATAGTAGATTTACACCTCAAGATGGAAGGTCCTGAGTGCTCAATTGAGACATCCATACTTATCTTAAGCAGCAAAGGGGACTTAATGATACTCATGTACATTCATGTTGAATGATATGATCTGAATTTATTTAACAATTTAACAATTATATATAAAAAACAATAACAATTTAACAATTATATATAAAAAAAAAGATTGGAGGCTGGAAATCAGGTAGATCATGGGTAACACAGACAATTCTAAGGAAGAAAATGGAAAGAGATAATGGAAAAAAATCACTGGCAGCAGGACTTAGAACAAAAGCAGTGATTACTGAAGCAATCAGTGTTGGGTTAGAGAAAGGGAACAATCAGAGGAACCCTCTGTTGCCTGAGAGGGTAGTGGTCTCATAAGCATAAAAAGAAGCCAGAATAAGAGGTGATTGTTTGGTGGGGAGATTGGGCATGGTATAGGATACCTAGGAGATCCCGAGACCCCAAAGTAGCCCCTCTGTGAAGAAGAATTCAAAATGTGAAGTTTCCATTTGAAAGGATTTTAGACCTGGGTGCAGCAAGTCTCAAGTTTCACATTCAGTATTGAATTAATGTCTTAATAGGGTAATAACATTTTATTGTACAGAATCTTTTTTTCAGATCTGTTCATTTTTAATATGTGTGGGTTGATCATTTTTCCCACCCAGATTTAACATTTTTTGTCATGAAAGAAGGCATATATGCAATCTGCATGCCGTGTGCTTTTTCACCTGAAGTTTTTTCCTTTGCTTTGCTTTTTTCCAATGCCTTTTTCAGTGATTATAGTTATTATTGGATTTTCAGGTTCTGTTGGCAAGAGCTGAAAACTGCCAGCACACATTCTGGAACATTACAGTTTTTATAGGTCCTTATCAATACCATCAAAATCCAGGCCACCATTAACCCTCCCTTGGATCGCGGCTCTGACCTCCTCCCTTATCTCCTATCTCATCTCATTATATCATCTTCTCCTCCACCTCCTGAATTATCCATTCTCTAGATAAAAGCCTGACAGATATTTTTAAAGCACAACTCAGATCCTATCCATTCCTTGTTATGGTTTGGATCTGGAACATCCCCCAAAAGCTCATGTGTTGAAAGCTTGGTCCCCAATACAACAAGGTTTAGAGGTGGGGCTTTGGGGACATGACTGGATCATGAGGGTCTGACCTCATACGTGGATTAATCTACTGATCCATGAATAGACTACTGAGAGGTGAGATCTAGCTAGGGGAAGGAGGTCACTTTGGTGTGACCTAGAAGCACTTGTCTTCTCCCTAGTCCCCTCCTTTCTTTCTCTATGTCTGCTTCCTGGGCTTCCATGAGCCAAGCAGCCCCCTCGGCCATGTTTTCCAGCCACCATGATGTTCTACCTCACTTCAGACCCAAAGCAATGGAGCTGGCCAACCAAGCACTGGAACCTCTGAAACCATGAGCCTAAATAAACCTTTTCTCCTCCAAGTTGTTTGTGTCCAATATCCACAGTGATAAAAAGCTGACTAATACATCTTCTTAGTACTTTCCTATGAGTTTTCTTCTCTCTTAGACTGAACTCTAAACTCAACTTTGATCTTAAAGGAGCCTAAATGACCTCATTCCTGCCCAAATCTCTGACAACTTTGTTCCCCTCTCTACTTTGATTACTTTGGTCCTATTCCTCTTTCCCCAAGGCACTAAGTTCATTCTTACCTCATTGCTTTTGCATATGCTGTACCTTCTACACAGAATGCTTTTACTCCAGATTATAAACAGTTCACTTCTAGCCATTCCATTTTTAACTTCAATGCTCCATCCTTGGAAAGATGTTCTCTGACCTCTCTGTCGAATATCAACTGCCCAACCTCTCTCTGTTCCTCTCCCATTATCTTGTCTTATTTTCTTCATAGAAATTGGATGTTTAGAAGTATCTGTTTCATTTATTTCTTCACTTATTTATTATCTATTTCCAAAACTCAATTTTAAGTACCATGAAACAGAACAAGGATTTTGGTTTTCCACTCTGCCCACATATAAAGCTCCATCTGGCTCAAGAAACATTTGTGTGATTGAATGTGGTGCAGGTCACGTTAGAGTCCTCCTATTTTATGGTTTTCAGCTTTCTTATCACTCAACTATTTCTCAATGCACAATATTGCCTAGTCTTCAACATCCTCTCATACTGTAAATAATTCTTCTAGTACATTCAATAATTAGAGAAATACAGAAGCATCTCTCGATCTGATTAATTCACATTTACTGATGCAGGCTAAGAAGGGACTTTTGGTTTGTATGGAATTTGTAGGCAACTAAAACTAGAATTTTCTTCTACAGAATGCTCCTAATCCAAATCTCAATTTTATTCACACTCCAAATTGTTACTAAAAATAAATTTTGCATGTATGAATTTGTCAGGATAAACCCAACTACTAAGGATAACTATAAAGCTCTATATTTTAAAATCACAAAAAAATTATTTTTGAATATCATGAATTATACAGGCTTTGTCTTATTCAGTTTTCTCTTCAGTTTTTGGCCCAGGATTCTAATTTGTCAGGACTTTTCTGAATCCACATTATGTCACAAACCACATTAACTTGCCTTCCCAGTTTTGTGCCAAATTCAAATTTGACAGGCATGTTTCCCCGGTCTTCTGCAAAGTAGATGATAAAATGTCCAAAAAGAGATCTGCCATTGCTATACTGCTAGAAATCTCTATCTGGGTTTAGCCTGTGACACTCCTACTTCACTCCCCTATTCTCCAGTTTTCTTCATATCTCTACTCTTTCTGAGCCTGTCCTTGACCATTTGTCTTAAGTCTTCTTGAAATTAAGGTATCAAATATTTATAGCAGACCTTTTTCTCTGCGTTGAAGCAATCCTATCTTTTAAAATGAGGGTTGAAGTGTAGTTCAGTGGCAGAACCCATGCTGAGCATGTACTAGGCCATGGACCCAATCTTCAGCACTGGGTGAAAAAGGAATGAGCTTGTTGTGGCTTGCTTTCATCTTCCTGTTGACTAATCTGCACCTTTACCTCTTTTTACTAGAAGAAAACTTCCTTAATTCAACCAATGTTACACTCTTTACTAGGACTTCCTCTAGTATCTCCTTGCAGACTCCAGGCATCTCCTGTCTTCTGGAACATCAGTCTCTGTTCTTCACTTGGTCGTAGCCCTCACTATTGCAGTATTGGTCTCAAACTTGATTTGGTTTCAGAATTACCCAAAGGCCTCAATAAAATCCAGAATGCTGCATCTCTTTCCTAGAATTTCCAACACAGCTGGGGTAGAAACCAACACTTTGCATTCCTAATAAATGATTAACTGATGCTAATTATGCTGGTCTAGGGACCACACTTCGAAAACCACCAACCTAGCATATCCCAACTTCAAAAAAGTAAAGCAAACAAAAAACACCAAAACTTTCCTCTGATTTTATAAATACCTCCACAAATGTGGCTCAGTTTTCTCTTTCCCCCTTTCATAGCCAAATTTCCTTAGAATATTCCCTAACCTTCCACTTTGTCATGTTCACCCTGACACCACTGAAGCATCTTTTAGTAAGTCCATGAATGCTTTTCTTGTTGCCAGATTTAAAGGTCACTTCTCTGACCTACTCTTATCATGCTAAAAATTTCTTTCTTAAAATGCTTTTCTTCTAATAGTTTTCAAGATGTCATGCTTTTATGCTTCACCTCCTCTCTTGCTAGTTCCACCTACCCGACCAATTTCTAAATGCTGGAGGGCAGTAGGGTTTAGTCATGGATTTTTTTTCTCTTGTTACTCTTATTGCAATTTATCTATTACCATTCTTTAAAACACCATGATTCTCAACATTTGTACCTATTAACCTATCTTGTAAACTTTAGACAGATGCAAGTAGATTCAACTGTCCACATGACAGTCCACTTGGATGTTTTTCAAGCATTCATATTTAAATCTTTTTTTTTTATTGTTGGTTGTTCAAAACATTACATAGTTCTTGATATATCATATTTCACACTTTGCTTCAAGTGGGTTATGAACTCCCATTTTTAGCCCATATACAGATTGCAGAATCACATCAAATACACATCCATTGATTTACATCATATTTAAATCTTAATTTCTTCTGTCTTTTTATTTTTTTTAATCCTTTGGCTCAAATCCAGAGCCTCATGCATGCTAGACAAGAGCTCTACCACTGATCTGTATCCCCATCCCTTAATTTTCTGTCTTAAACTTACTTCTCCCTATCGTCTCCATGGACAAAAGATATCCACATATTGATTCCTGAAACATGTATATATGTCACCTTAGATGTCAAAAGGCACTATATGTGGCAAAAGAAACTTTGCAGGTGTGTTTGAGGTTAAGGATGTTGAGATAGGGAGACTACTCTGGATTATCTGAGCTGACCCACTATAATCACAAAGGTCTTAAAAGTGGAAGAGTGAGGCAGGAGAGTGAAGGTGTGATCATAGAAATGAGATGGCAGTGTGGTTATCCAAGTGGACCCAATCTAATTCTGAAAAACAAAGAAATCTTTCCCATGAAGAAGACATGATAATGGAAAGAATCTCAGAGATATTAGATGCCAAAGCCTCCTTTGATTACATTGAAGATGAGGAAAGGGGGCTGAGTTTAAAAACACTCGTTAGGGGCTGGTGTTATAGCTCAGTGGTAGAGCGCTTGCCAGGCATGTGTGAGGCCCTGGGTTCAATCCTCAGCACCACATATAAATGAATAAATAAATAGACAATCCATTGACGACTAAAAAATTTTAAAAAATTAAAAAAAAAAAAAAAACGCTAGTTGGTCCTTAGAATCTAGAATTAGCAAGGAAATAGGTTCTCCCCTGGAGCCTCCTGAAAGGAACATGGTATTGTCAGCACTTGGATTTTAGCCTACTGGGATTCATGTCAGACTTCTGACACATAGATGTAAATAGATTTGTGTTGTTTTAAGCAGCTTAACATGTGGTAAGTTTTTACAACAGCAAGAGAAAATTAATGCAAGCCTCATCTCTAGAAGTGACACCAGTATCTGCCCAGTGGGCCTAGCAGAAACTACAGGTGTAGTCCCTGGTGCTTCCCTTTCATCTACCTTCTACCCATTTAATCCATCAACAGATTCTGATGGTCGTGCAGAACAGATCTTGAATCTGTCCATTTCTCCCCATGTTCATGCCAAGGTCCTAATCCCACCATCAACATTTTGCATCTGAACTTCCATTGCAGCCTGATAAATGGTCTCTTTGTTTCTACAATGCCTCCTTCCAATTGATTCTCCATAAGCAACAATGATCTTTTGAAAAGTGCACATCACTTATCTGCTAAAAATTCTGTAGTATCTTCCCACCACAATTATAATAAGATCTAAGTTCCTGAACATGGCGTACAGAGGCCTGTGTGACTTGGCTCCTGCTTACTTTCCTGATTCCTCCATATATATTTATCTCAACTTATTTTATTTACCATATTAGACAACTTTCTTTTTCTATTCTACCATAAACTCATGACTTTGTATTTGGGTTTTGGTTTTTTTTTTTTTTTTTGCTCCTCCAGTAATTTTCTATGTATAGCTTCTTATTTTTTTCATGTCTGAACTTAAATATCTATCACCTCCTTAGAAAGGCCTTCATTGACCTCTCCAACTAAAGCACCCCAAACCAACCAACTGAGTCATTAAAGGTAATTGTTTGTAATTATCAAGTTTGTTTGTTTTGCTCTTTTGCTTTGTTCACTGGCTGGACTACAAACTCCGTGAGGCTTGTTGAACTGATTCAGCATTACATACCCAGTGCCTACTGCAGTGCTTGATATGTTTCGTGGCAAATAGATGCTCTCTGTAGTCACAAATGCAAGTGAGTGAGTGATGAGATCAAGTTTTATGAAATATGCATAACGTGTACAATTAACAACTTTAAAGTGAAGAATTCCGTGGGCATCTAGCATGTTCACAATGTTGTTCAACTACCCCTTCTAGTTTCAAAACATTCTCATCTCTCCAAAATAAAACCCCATGCCTATTAAGAAATTAGATCCCATTCTTTCCTCCCCCAGTCCCTGAAGACTATCACTCTGCTTTCTATGACCATGGATTTACCTATTCTAAATATTTCACGTTAATGAAATCATATAACATAGGACCTTTTATGCCGGGTTTCTTTCATAATGTTAACACAATGTTTTTGCAGTTCATCTTCACTACAGCATGATCAGTACTTTGTTCCCTGTGCAGCTGAATAATATCTCGCCATGCATATATCCTGTGATCTGTTTAACCATGCCTCTCTTGATAAACACGTGGGCGGCTTCCACCTTTCAGCCACTGTGAACAGTGCTGTTCTGAATGTGTCCGTTCCCTTTTAACAGGTCACAAACTCCATTTTGGAATTCGGATGCAGACAGTCATTTCTTGAGCACACGCTCATTAAATTCTTGCCTGTTTTTTATTTTCTAGCATGTCTTTCATGCCCCAGGATTTCTCAGAGTCACTGAGAGTAGCTTTATGATCATATCTGCTTAATCATCATAGAATCCTTAATTAACTTGTTTACTCTGCAGATTCATGCAGCAGGTCCTGAACTTAATATGGCTAGGCAGGAAGAGATTCAGGGGAAGGATAGGAGGAGTGGCTAAAACTAGGACTTTTAAAAAAATATGCACATTGCAAAATAATCAATTTACTCATCCAGTGATGAACTCTGTTTCCCTCAGAAGTGTGAGTAGCTGCCAAATCTTTCTGAATTAAGCACTTGGAGTCCCTTGGTAGTATGTTCAATGCCATCTCCAGCATTAGAAAGTTTTAATCTGCAATTAGATATATATTAAGCCATTAAAATATCATTGCATTTTAATGATTTGAATCTATGAAAATATGTAAATTAGTAATGGCTTATTAAACTTTCCAGTTTCGGGTTATTGTAAAAAAAGATCTGTACATATAAAATGTTAGGGGAGAAAGCTTTTTTGTGTATTTTATTACATCATTCTTCAGTGAGGATGACAAGAATGAAAATGTTCATGCAATTAATAATTTTTAAAAATAAGTGTATTAGCTATCATGAATAGAAACGATTTTCATGAAAGCTGAGTACAAACAGTTGTTTAGGTCTAAGCACTTTATCTCGATCCCTGGCACTCTATTTTGTGCTTTGGAAAGCTCCACTCAATTCAGAACATAAAATTAGAAAAGGTTTCCTCCCCCGAAAACTCCTGAAAGCCTGTAGTTATGGTGGTTACTTAAATATTATTTCCATAGCTACGCTGGCTTTAAGCTACTGCTGAAATGCATATCAACAAGCTTGGTGTGAAAATGGGAAGGGAGGGGAAAAAATAGGGGAGACAGAGGACACTAATTTTCCTTCTTCGGAGTAGGAGGTATAATGTCTTTATAAAGTAATAATTAAAAGAAAAACAATTACTGGAATCTTATCTGGACCGTGCAGCTGTACTTCCTCCTTTTGCATTAGCAGTGTTTCTAAGGTTATGACAAACCATGAAAATTGCATCTTTAGAGGAGTTTTATTCCTTTTCCTATGATTTGATTGAAACAGACAGCTACATTTTGTGTATATATAATTAGGCAGTAAAATGGGCTTTGAAGGCAGGTTCCCATTTAGTATGTGAGTCACACGCACAACAGCTTTTCATTCACCAGCCAAAGACTGATCTTTTTAATGCCTCGACTGCCTCAACATGTTTTCTGAATGCTACAGCTTGCACTGGGGGAAAAGAGGGAAAGAAAAAAAAAGTCAGCTTTTAGCCCATATTTCTTTCTTTCTTTCTTTTTTTTTTCATCTTCTTTCCAAAGGAAAAACAATCTGAAAAGCCAATCTAGGAAGTCTTTGGTGATTTAACCTTACAACAAACTGATTTTTATCATCTTTTTTCCAGATTGTGGTCCGGGGCACGGCGAATGCTGCACCAGTTCTTGGTGTATCTAATCCCTCTCATAAAAGGCCATTGTGGCAGTAAAACTGAGACCAATGGCTTTCATTCTCCACCTCTCAGCTCTCCAAAGTAATGGCACTGGGTCTCCTCATCGTGTTTTTCCTTTCAGATGCATAGTTTCTCCCTTTAACAAGGTTTTTATAAAGGGAAGGATGAGGAGGGAGGAACAAGAAGGGGAGAAGAAACACAATCCCATTTTCTCAATGCTGTCCCCATATGTGGCACTAAGTGATTTTTTTTTTTTTCCTGAACCTAAATTAGGAAGGGCTTTAACATGGTGGTTATTTGAGATGCAGCCTGTTTTTATGAAAGAGATTTTCCTCTGAGATTTTGTGAGCACAATGAGAACAACCCTGGGTGTATTTTTTTTTTCTTGTAATAGAAATCAGGCCTATCAACTGTGCATCATCATGCCTTATCTGATTAAAAAGCAGTCGCCTATTAATCTCTATGCTTTCATCTCACTGTATACCATTTGCTATCACCTATCTGTTCTGGCAAACTCGAAGATGCAGAAAAAAAAAAATATCAAGCTACTTGGTTGATTTATGCAAGTGATAGTTTGTGTTTGTAGAATGTCTTTCATCTAAAGACCTCAAAGGGCCTTAGGAACATTACCACATTGACAGGGCCCAGCTCCAACATAAAGGGCACAGAAGGGCCATAGTCATGTAAATCTAAATTTCTGGAGTGATTAGTACCCTGGTAACCAAGAGAGATGAACTAGGTCCTCATTTTTGATGTGAAATTTGATGTCCATGCAAGAATTTCAATTTCCAATTCAGGCCTATCACTGGGTAAACCACTCAGTATTCAATTTACTTCCTGGGATGTCCCCCTGGGGAGTCTACTCCCCAAGATGAAGGGCTTTACATGACAGGCAGGTGTATATATTTCTTCAATTGGCCTAATCTAATAAAGCTGGACATGATTTATATGTGCAAAATGTTGCCGTGTTAAATAATTCAGAATGAAACTGCCTTTTCTAGTTGCGGTACAAATAGATGTCAATCTACATTTGATGGTGCCTGTATCCCACAGGGACTTTGGATCAACTGAAAGAAAATACATTCCTTGTGCTAATTCTAAGGAAGAACACAGGGGACAGCTCTCCTAACTGAAGCCTATGGCTTCAGGCCCAAACCAAGTGAGATTTTCAAAGTAGACTATCCTTGCTGGTTCTGTTTTTGTAAAAGCTGCTTCCGTAGAACAATGTGGTATCTATCCAGATTTCTATGTAAATCTGACAAGAAGGCTTTCTCATTATAAGAGAGATACATGTGTATAACCATTAAGGCCCAAGGTCAGAATAATCAACATCGCCTGTCCAAAATTTCTTCTTTTTTCATTCCTGAGTTTCTTATTTCTTTTCACATTTCCCCCTCCCAAACCTACCTCACACTATCTCTTCCTACTCCTTATTGTTTTTCCCTAAACTGTAGATTTTAAAAGATTTTTTTTCACAAAAGCAATATTTTGAGCCAAACTTTTATCATAGTTTATCTGAAATAAATTCATATGGTGTGCACTCATCACTTCCACATTAACCATACAGACACAATGGGAGCATCAGTTTGCAAAAATAAGGTCTCCACACTTCCACACAGTTATGTGTCTGAACTTCAGCAACGGTTTGCATTTACATGATAAAGCATAACAGGCATTATTTCCCAAATGGAGCCTCTTTGCTTATAAAAATGAAATGGAAACATTATGAAAATAATCCAACAAGTTCTGGGAGTTTCTTGATAATAACTTCAGGATGCCACTTTGTATTATCTACTTGTTAGCCTAATTTTAATGGATGGATATGATAAAACAAGGAAAACTTATTTCCGGTGCATTTTATCGGTGGACTAACCAGACCACAATAGTCAGTTATTTAATTGATCTTCAACAACTGATTGGGATCCCAGTGATTTGAGGTATCCTGAAAGACCATGAAGAAAAGGCCAATGATACAGTAGAAAATGCCTGATGAATTCTACTTCTATACTCCCTCAGTTACCCTGAACCAAAATGTGGGTTTTCTGAGGCTGGTTCTGTTTCAAATAGACAATTCTTAGCAAGTATTCCTTTATTTTTTTTGTTTGTTTTAATTAGTTATACATGACAGTAGAATGCATTTATGCATTTTGATATATCATACATAAATGGGATATAAATTCTCATTTTTCTAAGTGTAGATGTTGTAGAACGAAATAAAAAAATTCTTAGAGGTAAATGAGAACACTGATACAACATATCAAAATCTCTGGGACACTATGAAGGCACTAAGAGGAAAGTTTTTGCACTGAGTGCATTCATTAAAAGAATAAAAAGTCAGCACATAAATGACCTATGCTGCATCTCAAAGCCCTAGAAAAAGAATAACAAATCAACATCAAAAGTAGTAGAAGACAGGAAATAATTAAAAGATCATAATGGAATGAAATTCGAAATCAATGATAAAATAAAAAATAGAAGCTACTATAACAAATGGAAACCAAATAATACACAATTGAATAATGAATGGATAGTAGAAGAAAGCAAGTATTCCTTTTAATGAAAGCATGTTTTTTTATATTTATTTTTCAGTTTTAGGTAGACACAATATCTTTATTTTTTATTTTTATGTGGTGCTGAAGATCGAACCCAGTGCCTCATGCATGCTAGGCGAGCTCTCTACCACTGAGCCACAACCCCAGCCCTGAAAGCATGTTTTTAATGTCTGTTTTAAACCCAACCAAGAGAAATATTCTACAGTTATAAAAGGAGGACACTCATTGTTTTGTTTATTTGTTTGTTTAACAAAGGGGCAGGGAGCATTGACAGAGTTAAAATTTCTCCAGATTCCAGAATGTTCCTTCTTATTCTTTCCCAATTTCTACATAGCATTTGTTATTACCAGAAATTATTGTATTTTATTATCTGTTATTCATGTTTTATTACTGGTTTACTTATTATAGCTCAAGTTCACTAGAATATACATCCCAAGAGAGAAGTAACTTTGGTGTCTTTGGTGCCTAGAATAGAACCTGGAACACAATAAATATTGAACCTGATACTCAATAAATAATTTGTTGAAGGAATTGATTTATTAATTAATATTAGTATTCTATATAGATGTGTCAACATTTGATAGATTTCTGATACTGTAAATAAATGTAACTACTGCAGAAATGATCTGGTAATTTTGATTACTGATTGGGAGAAACATCAATCCACTAGAATTTATTACAAGCCCAAGTGTCCAATAACTCACCATTGCCACTCTATTCATATCTATACTACAATGAAAGATCAGATGCATATAAATGATGCAGAATCAAAGCAAGAGGTTAACTATAATCTAAATTGCAATTCTGAAACACAGTTTAGTACAAATCTACTGATAGTTTGTGTCAAGCCCTACATTGTAAGTCTATCAAGTCTATGGCTCTCAGACTGTGTTGCTAAATTTCACACATGCCTTCTTACTCGCTCTCCCTACAAGCAGGTCTTAGACCACACTGGTGGAATCTTGGATTTCTTCAGGTCAAACTCCAACTCTCTCATAAGGTCTCCACTTCCTTCTCCACCCAAATGGGATAATCATTCCTATTTCATTTATTTTTCTTTTTGAGCTTGTAAAATGAGATATGTAAAGCACTTAGCACCATGCCTATCACATAGCACTCACTAAAAAAAAAAAAAAATAGCTATTATTAGAAACAGTATCATTGTTCTCTTGTTTCTGTTGTTCTAAGTCTTTTTTTTTTTTTTTTTGTACTGGAATTGAACAGAGGGTCACTTAACCACTGAGCCACATACCCAGCCCTTTATACTTTTTTAAATTTTGAGACAAGGTCTCATTAAGTTGCTTAGGACCTTGCTAAACTGCAGAGACTGGCCTTACACTTGCAATCCTCCTACCTCAGTATCCCTAGTCTCTAGTATTACAGCTACCCGTCACCACACCAGCTTCCAAGCCTTTTTTTTTGGGGGGGGGAGGATGTACTGGGGATTGAACTCAGAGGCACTTGACCACTGAATCATATCTGCAGCCCTATTTTGGATTTTATTTAGAGACAGGGTCTCACTGAGTTGCTTAGTGCCTGGCTTTTGCTGAGGCTGGCTCTGAACTTGTGATTCTCCTGCCTTAGCCTCCCTAACTGCTGGGATTATAGGTATATGGCACCATGTCGGGCTCCAAGCCTGTTTTGGCTAGCTGGTCTTCTGGAATTCACTCCTTGTGTCTACATTGTTTCCAGTTTAAGAACTCATGTCAGACAGCCTGGATGGTTATCTTTTAGAATTCTTTTGACCCATTCATGCCTTTTTATTGGAATGAATCATCCAACAAATGTGTTTGTGCTTATGGCTGCCAATAAATTTCATTTCATCTCATAATCCAGCCATGGTAGCCCTGTTCATCTTGTCTATCTCTGGAAGCCAAGATTCTAGGTCTGGCTACCACCTTGACTCTCAGTCTTGCACTTTGAACTTGAAAAATGGTTCCAAACGTAAACCTGATAGTCAACATATTAGAATGATCTTGCTACTATCTTAGATGTGTGGCCTTGGACAAAATACATGCAAACTGAGTTTTACATTTTCATTTACTAAATTTAAGGAGATGGGTTACAGTGTTCTCTAAAGTAAGGGCTTAGGGTATAACTCAGTAATTAAGTGCTTGCCTAACATACCTGAGGCCCTAGGTATGATTCATGATACAGAAAAAAGAAAAAAAATAATAAAAATAAAACAAGGGAAAGATAAATAATAATCTCTAATTTGTGTCCAGTTGAAAATGTTTGATTCTGATGATATATACATTTTCTTCTAATAACTCTTCAGGTTAAATTTTCAAACAATTTCTACTATGGCAAAGTGTTCTACCTCATTACTACTTTATCAAATGTTAGACTAAATGATCTAGATTGCACGTGTGCTATCTACTGTGTCTTTCTTGACATCTTTTACTGCTGTCAGTTTCTAATATACAGTTTCTAACATACTCTTTAGCTCATATCAATCCATACCAGAAATATAATTTCAGTTTATCATATTAGCAAATTTATTATGCCTGTTTGTATAATCCACAGCAGTCAATGAGGAATATCATGTTTTTTAAAGTGGCAGAGCTAACTCCATTTTCACTTTTTAAAAAAAATTTTTAGTTGTAGATGGAAAGCATGCCTTTATTTTATTTATTTATGTGTTGCTGAAGATTGAAACCAGTGCCTCACATGTGTTTAGGTAAGTGCTCTACCACTGAGCCACAACCACAACCCCAGGAATATAATTTTAACTACATGTCTCTTTTGTATTTCACTGGACAACATATAAAATAAGGATGTGTTGCAGTGGTGGATGGCTCTGTTGGAGCTCAGGAAAAAAATATTCCAAAATGAAGGTTTCAGAAGCAAATTTTCCCTCTGTTCTCCTGCCTCAGGTCTCTTACCCTTCATTTTCTCCAGAAGCAGATGATAGAAACTAGAACCCATTTTCCCCAAAGCCAACCATAAAAGTGAGAAATAAAACTCTAATTTTCTCCTACCTTTGGGTATGAGGCTAGCCATAAAAAAAATTCTCTGACTTTCCTTGTTTGATAAACAGTGATAAGACCTCATTCCAGAAAAGAACCGTGCCCGGTACCCAGAGGAAGAAATCCTACAACGAAGAGACTAATAATCTGACCTTATGGGCCTTGCTGGGTTTCTCCACTCAGTCTCTTACTATCAGACCACGTCTGTTTTGTCCAATTTCATTTCTACACCACTGTTGCTGCTTCATCAAATCTAAACTGAATATATACATTTTCCCCTGAGTCCTCATCCTGAAGGTTTCCAAGTCACTTAAAACTATGATTAAATAAATTTGTTGTGCTTCTTTCCTGTTAACCTGTATTTTATTATAAAGGTATAATCTGTGACCCTCATGATGGGGAACAAAGGTATCAGTCCTTTCTGCCTTGACAGTTTTATGCCTTAAAAGCACATGCACACAAGTTAACTCCTCTGACCCTCACAACAAACTAATGAGGTAAGTAGGGCAAGTCTTATTGTCCCAATTTATACAAGGAAATCTAGGGCATAGCAGAAAACTGAAGTGGCTTGCCCTAGGCACCACAATTGATTAGTGACAACTAGGACAGGCACTCAAGATTCTAACTCTGAATCCAGGGTTATTTCCATGGTGCCTGCTTTCATTCTCAGAGTGTGCTCACCCCTCCAAGTGCCCATCACCAAATGCTACTCACTAACCACACTGCTTTCTTCAGGCAGAACATCAAATAATTCATTATGTAAAAATAGAAAATTGTGTGTGTGTGTGTGTGTGTGTACTTATATATATATGAGAAGTTGATATAGGTAGGTATTTGCAGTTTACAGTTATAGATGTGATTTACTGCTAGAGATAAAATTCTTGGCTACACTTGGCTTTAGCATCCTATTACTCTCTCCATATATCCTCTGGTGTGGAAACAAAGCATCTAATAATCAGCTGAAAATAATAACAAATTCCAGGATTCCAGCAAAGAGTTGATAGCATTGCTGTTTATGGCAATGAATGGTCGCCATTGGAACTGCAAAGTTCTTCCAATTTACAGTCCTGAATGAACCCTTAGGTCAGTTGTTTACTCTTGCTGACTTGCACAAACCTTCCCAGTTTTATCACAGTTACATCATGGACTTTGGTGTTAATCTCTTTCAACATCAAAAGCCTAGAAGTCTTAGCCAGGTGTGGTAGCACATGTTTGTAATCCCAGTGACTGGGGACGATGAGGCAGGAAGATGGCAAGCTTGAGTTCAGCTTCAGCAGTTTACTTGTATAAATAAGTAAACAAACAAACCAATAAATGGGCTAGAGGTGTAGCTCTGTGGTAAAGTGCCCTTGGGTTCAATCCCCAATATAGAAAAAAAAAAAAAATATATATATATATATATATATATATAAACTTGAAGTTTTAAGCATTTGTCCTTTCTTCAATCCTACACCACAGACCTCTTTCATTCTAGTGAAACTATTATCATAGTTGTCTTTCCATTTCTTTTGATTTGCACATGTTGTAATGCAAGCTTTCATTTGGCTATTGCTCAGATAATCTACTACATGTCTAGCCACAACTTGAATTCTGTGAAAAAAATTATAGATGAAGTAGAAAGTACCATCCATCCACAGGAGGGCTCGAAAGATAAGTACATATGAGAAGGTACTCATGCACTGAATGTTTGTCCCCTGGCCTCACAATTGATATGTTAAAGTCCTCAGTGTAGCTATATTTAATGATGAGGCCTCTAAGGAAGTAGACAGTGTTGAAGGATGTTTTAAGGGTGGGGCCCTACCGAACTGTGAAAAAATAAGTTTCTGTTGCATAAGCCACCTAGTCTACCTCATGCTGTTATGGTAGCCCAAGCTAGTGAATACAGTTTGAGAAAAAAAAAAAGAATGACAACCTATGTAAACTTGATCATATTGTATGCAGTGCAGATAAATAATTTAAAATAAGAGAAGTTAAACATTTTTTGGGGGGGCTAGTATTTCTTAGTGGATTTAGGTTTATTTTTTTTAACTTAAAAGATTGTATGATTGGGATTTTGGAAACTAGTAAAGGGAATGGAAAATTAGAGGCATGGTCACATGACCTTGGTTTTCATAAGATAGTACAGAGTTACTATGAATGAACAAAAGGGAGGCTTTTGTTCAAATTTGAGTTTGGTGTCAGGAGTAATTAGCATTTGATGTCTATTCCGTGTCAGGTACTATGTTAAATGCATGACGTCATTTGATCCTGTAAACACCTTGTTACTCAGTGCCCCGATACATTGTAGAAATTCAATAAATGCTAATTAAATGATTGAACGCTAGAGTAGGTTTCTGAGGAAACTGAAGCTCATAGAAATTATATTATTGCACATGACCACATGGCTATCAAAAAACAACTAGAATTTGAACAAAATCTATGTAATTTTAAAATGGAGGTGCACACCTGTAATCCCAGCAACTTGGGAGGCTGAGGCAGGAAGATCACAAATTTGAGGCCAACCTCAATAACTTAATAAGACCCTGTCTTAAAGTTTAAAAAATAAGGGCTGGCTGATCAGCTCAGTTCACTAGACTCCCGATTCAATCCCCAGCACCACAATAACAAAAACGAAAAACACTCTAGCTAAAGATTTAGTACACACAGTGTACTAAATTTATTTAGCACAGTGCTAAATAAATATTAAAACAAAATATTTCATTGGTAAAATAATAAGGGATGAATGGGAAAACAACACAGAAAGAAGAGCACAACTATTTTTGGATTTTCAACAGTTTAAGGCAATGAGTTTAGAGTTGATAGAACTTCAAATGACCCATGTAAAACAAATATTTGATGTGATGTTTGCTTTCATACTCAGCCATAGCAACTGCTCCTTAGTTTTTAAATTTATTTAGTCTAATAATTTTAATACTAAGCCTAAGAGAGACAACTAAATGAATTTTCCTGGAACATTCTCCATTTTCTATATTTAAAAATGGCCTAGTAATATTTTCTATTATGATCCAAGATATTATTTGATACTCCTGATTCATATAATACTTTAATAACTCTTTGGTGTATTAAATCAAATAATAAGTTTTTTTTTTTTTTAACAACCTAGGGTAAAACCTTGAATAAGCCTTTCTGATGTGGGAGCTTTTATAAGGTGATCCCTGGAGGCAACACCCAGGTATTTACGAATGCTCAGAGGAGCTCCCATAGTCAGAGAAGAAAACAGCAGTGTGCCTGTCCTTCCTAAGGTGAGATGTCACTTACAACAGAAAAAAGAGTGACACCTTGAAAGACAGACCCAAAATTCAAGAGGTAGAACGAAACCATGAGAGAAGAATCATGTGTATAAAGGGATAAAAAGTAATATCATAAAAGATTTGAGAAGATCTTACATACACGAAAGAATAGGCTTTGAAAAATAAGCAATAGAAGTTTTTAGAAATAAAAATTGTGATTATTGAAATAAAAATCTTGAATAGGTAAGAGAAATGGCATAATGGATATGCTTGATCCAATGGATGAACAGGGAAATGGAGCCCAGTATCCCTAGAATGCCAGGTAAAAGGATAATGTAATGGGTTGCACTGTGTTTCCCCTAACTCATGCTGAAGCCCTGACACCTATTACCTCAGAAAGTGACTGCATATGGAGATGGAGTCATTAAAGAGGTGATTAAGGTTAAATGAGGGTTCATATAATGAACCCTAATCCAGTCTGACTGTTGTCCTCACAACAAGAGGAAATTTGAAGATACAAGAAGAGCTCCTAAATGTGGATGCTCATGAGCCACATGAAGACACAGCAAGAAGGAAACCATTCACAAACCCAGGAGAGGCCTCATAAGAATCCAATTCCACCGACACCCTAATTGGGACTTTTGATCTACAGAAATAAAATAAATTTCCATTGTTTAAGCCTCCTAAGCGGTGGTGATTTGTTATTTCAGCTCTAGCAAAATAAGACAGGTTAAAACAAAACAAAACAAAAGAAAAAAATGGACAGTCTGGGAACATGCAAAATACCTAAGAAACAAAAGATTTATAACCCCAATTTTTTTAAAAATATATATATTTTTAGTTGTAATTGAACACAATGCTTTTATTTAATTAATTAATTTATTTATTTTTAATGTGGTGCTGAGGATGGAACCCAGTGCCTCCAATAAGCTAAGCGAGTGCTCTACCACAGAGACACAACCCCAGCCCCTAACCCACAATTTTTAAAAATATTTTTTAGTTGCAGATGGACACAAACCTTTGTTTTATTTATTTATTTTTATGTGGTGCTGAGGATCAAACCCAGTACCTCCCACTTGCTAATTTCCCTGATGCATGTGGAACTGTTGGTCACTCTCCTAAGAGGGAATTCCTTTCCTTGTTTTTTCTTTTTTCCTGTCTTCCGCCCCCACTTTGGGTTTGGTTTGGTTTTATCTCCCCATTCACTCACTCAAGCCCTTATATTTTCTGGCTCATACTTAGATGTTGGTGTTCCCCATGGATCTCATTTTTGACCCTGTGTTCTATGTGTTGACATTAACATTTGCTTCATTCAACATGTTTTCATTCATGAAGACCTATCTCTCAACAGGTTTTCATTCATAAATCCCTTTTCTTGCTCTGGTTAGTTTATTTAATTTGGTTGCAGAATATTCTCGTAGAATTTGCACCTTCTAAGTTGAGAGTTTCTGAATTCAAAGTTACCTCAGTACACATACTTGTTGGCTTGAATATATTGCAATACACCCAGAGCTGTTCACTATTCCTTACTATTATCTGTGCATTTGAGGAATCTATTCTCTGAACTATCCATGCATATGGACATTCAATATAAGTCCCTTAATTTAACAAACTTTTATTTATTTATTTATTTATTTATTTATTTATTTATTTATTTATTTTGGTACTAGAGATTGAGCCCAGGGGTGCTTAACCACTGAGCCATATTCTTAGCCCTTAAAAAACAAAAAATTAAATTTTGATACAGGGTCTTGCTAAATTGCTGAGACTGGCCTCAAACGTGCATTCTTCTTGCCACAGCCTCCCCAGTTACTGGGATTATAGGTATATGCTGCCATGCCTGATTTAACAAACATTTTTTTAAAGTATTATAATTTCTAAGAATTTGGCCAGGCATGAAAAATATGTTTCTTTTTTTTTTAATTTTTTATGGTTGGCTGTTCAAAACATTACAAATTTCTTGACATATCGTATTCCACACTTTGATTCAAGTGGGTTATGAACTCCCACCTTCACCCCATACACAGATTGCAGAATCACATCAGTTACACATCCATTGATTTACATATTGCCATATTAGTGTCTGTTGTGCTCCGATGCCTTTCCCATCCTCCACCATCCCCCTTCCCCACCTCTCCCCTCCCCTCCCCTCCTCTCTCTCTACCCCCTCCACTGTATAACCCTGAGGGTCTCCTTCCATT
>NW_026000026.1:87107105-87157282 GCF_001458135.2 Marmota marmota marmota
TACCTTGCAGGCGCGGGCGGCGGCTCTGCCCTGCCCCTCCTACCACGCCTGCGGACCGCTGGGCCTGATTTGCAGGTTGGTCACAGGTCTGCTCACCCTGTGGGCACAGGTGGCGGTTCCGCTCCGCCCCCACTCCAATTGGGGTTCACGTGACCACCACACCGGCAGGGCCTGATCCGGGCATGGGCGAAGGATCTGCTCTGCCCCTACTCCAGTTGGGGTGACGTGTGTACCACGCTGGCAGGCCGCTGGGCCTGACCCGCCACTCTGTCACAGGTCTGCTAACCTTGCAAGCGCGGGCGGCGGCTCTGCCCTGCCCCTCCTACCACGCCTGTGTACCACTGGGTCGCGGGTCTGCCCACCTTGCGGTCGCGGGTGGCAGCTCCGCTCCGCCCCCTCTCTAATTGGGGTCACGCGGTCACCACGCCGGCGAGCCGCTGGGCCTGCTCCGGTGTAGGCTGCTCCTACTCAGTGTAGGCCATTGCCCTATGGTATATTCAAGCTTCTCTCTGAAGGGATAAAGGCAGGTAGGTATGTGTTTCTGCTGGGCTGAGAGCACACTCTGCTTTGGCTGACACAGCAAACCCAGGGGCACGCAACACAGGTGAGTTGGGCCTGATGTCAGCTTCCATTGTTCTCTCAACAGAACACCTCTGCACTGGTTCACCATGGCCATATATACAATATGACTTCAACCTAGAAACTGATCATCATCCTTTCCCTTCAAGACGCCTAAGATTGGTCAAGCTAGGCTAACACTGCTGCCCCCAAAGCCAATTTTGCCTCTACATCTATGTTCATGGTGTCTCCTCTGTTGGGCAATACCTTTCCTCCACCTCCATTGTAATGTGGCGCTCGTTTTATCTACTGCTCTAGAGCCTATACCAACTCCTTACATAAAATTGGCTTCTCTTTTCTCTGGAAATAATGTTTTTTTGGACTTATTGTCATATATCAGCTTCTTTTCAGAGATTGACAAGTGTCTTGTCTTACCTGAGAAATTCAAATCATCTCAAGGGTGGAGACAATGTCTTACTCCTTTTCCAATCCTCCGTGAAGCTTATATAGCACAACGGAGTTTTGTTGAATTACTAAATGAATGAATATCTCAAATTTAGTCACGGGAAACGAGTTAATATTTGTAAAACACCTAGCATAGTGCCTTGCACAGAGTTAGTGATAGACAGGTGTTTGTTAAATAAAATGAAAGGTTGATAGGATATAAGTTTGGATTTAGGAGGAGTATTGTTACTGTAATTAATGAAAATTGTGTCTAATTTATTAACAGACTCATACTTTCCTCTTTATCACTGGAGTTTTACTAATGAGGAACCATGGAACCTTACTTTCTTTTTATATTCCATTCATTTTTTCTAATTGCATATCATTTCTCTCACAGTGATAGTTAAATCTCATTATATTTAATGATTTATCCATTTTCCGTTATAACAGTTTTATCAGTGACTCCTTGTGTTATAATCTCATTATTTTACAAAATTATGTCCTATTTGTTAATAGTAATAGTTACCATGATTTTATCTTCTTCAATGCTCTTTTCAATGCCAATGTCTTAGTCCTTTTGTGAAAAGATTAAATGTATTTTCTCTTCCTTTAGTATAATTATGTTCAATGGTGCTTATATTACTTAAGTGTCTTTCACTATATTGCTATTTTATTTAAAGAATTTAATTCTGTGTAAGAACTATGTCTGTTTCATCTCTCCAATTCTATTTCTTGGAATAAGACAGAAAACATGCACCAAAGAAATCCAAATTACCAGATCTTTTGATTTCTTTATTCCAAAGTATATTATACTTAAAATGAATGTTGAATCTTTATTCTTTAATTTTTATTGAATCTATTTTCTTATGGGATTGATATTTTTTTTTTACTTCTTGATTGAAATATAGTTTATGCAAGGATGTTATAAAGTGTTCAAGTGAGTCTCCTAGGTGCATGTTGGAAGTGTAAATAGAGCGTTACAGATTTTCACCATATGTGGCCTTGCCAATACATTTGGCTTAGACAAATAAAACCTATGTAAACAAAGGGTAGGATGCAGGTGTAATCTGCTGCTTCTTTGTACGTATAACAACATCATTTGAGATAATTTTATTCTATTGGGTTAGTGCCAAAAAATGTTCCAAAACCAAAGGTTAAATTGTGTTTCTGAATAGTTTTTTCCTTCTCCCAAACCAGGGAGTTTTCTTTTCCTTTTAGTTTTTAATGTAGAAGTTTTCCAATGTGTGTGTGTGAACATATGTGGTGTGCACATATGTGTGTGTGAGTTACATAAATAATAATATGATCTCTGGGGAGAGAGGAGAGAAAGAGTAGTACTGGGGATTGAAATGGAGCAAGTTATGTTATATGTCTTCATGAACATGTCAAAATGAACCTACAATTACATAAAACTACAATGTACTAATAAAAACATAACAAAGAATAGTATGATCCCAGTGCACACCCACTAGTCCCAATAATTGAGAGTCTTATGTCATATTTAATCTCACTCTGCCACCCACTGTGGTGACATTTTTATTTATTTATTTATTTATTTATTTATTAGTTATCAGCAGACACAACGTCTTTGTTGGTATGTGGTGCTGAGGATCGAACCCGGGCCGCACGCATGCCAGACAAGCGCGCTACCGCTTGAGCCACATCCCCAGCCCTATGGTGACATTTTTAAACTGTTTAAAAATTAGGCTAGGTATAGCTCAATGGTAGAGTGTTTGCCTAACATGTGTGATGCCCTGGGGTCAATCCCCAGCACTGCAAAAAAAGAAGGGAGGGATTTCAATTAACAAGAAGTTGTTAATTGAATATATATATATATATATATATATATATATATAGAGAGAGAGAGAGAGAGAGAGAGAGAGAGAGAGATTTGAGATATATATATTTGCATCTCAAATATATATATACATCAATGATATACATATGTTCAATTAAGTGATGACAATAAACTGAGATATATTTGAGATATATATACATATATTTATATGTATATATCTGTATAACCCCAATTCTTAAGACCAGAGGTAATATACTGTGTCACATAATTTGTTTATCTGATCAAAAGTCCCATGCTTTCTTCTTGGCATAGCATTTATCTTTAGTGGAAAAATTACCACATTCTTTTCTTTGCTAGAAAAGCAGTTATACTCATTTTTTAGGAAAATAATTCATCAATTACCTGCAGATGTTCCTATGCTCAAGAAAAAGGGTAGCATTGTTTGGAGTCACATTTTTGGTAGCACTCTAGTGTAGTGGCTAAGTATATAAACTCACAGGGCTTCTGTGATGAATAAATAAGTTAATATATATGAATAATTAAGAAGAGTTTCTGGAACATGGTAAGTCACACATATATTTCCTATTCTTATTCACTGGAATTACAAATTAATTAGTTAATTTATATATACCTGGAGTTTGAACCTAGGGGTACTTTACCACTGAGCTACATCCCCAGATCATTTAATTATTTTTTTTAATTTTTCTTTGAGATATATTCTTGGTACATTGCTAAGGCTGGCCTCAAATTTGCAATCCTCCTGCCTTAGTCTCCAGAGTAGCTGGGATTAGAGACATGGGCCACCATATCTGGCAAATTATAAACCTATTTTAAACTTGAAAAAAAAGTGTACTCTTTTTTTTTTTTTTAATTTTTTATTGTTGGTTGTTCAAAACATTACAAATTTCTTGACATATCATATTCCACACTTTGATTCAAGTGGGTTATGAACTCCCACCTTCACCCCATACACAGATTGCAGAATCACATCAGTTACACATCCATTGATTTACATATTGCCATATTAGTGTCTGTTGTGCTCCGCTGCCTTTCCCATCCTCCACCATCCCCCTTCCCCACCTCTCCCCTCCCCTCCCCTCCTCTCTCTCTACCCCCTCCACTGTATAACCCTGAGGGTCTCCTTCCATTACCATGCAATTTCCCTTCTCTCTCCCTTTCCCTACCACCTCTCATCCCTGTTAAATGTTAATCTTCTTCTCCTGCTCTTCGTCCCTACTCTGAATTTAGTTACTCTCCTTATATCAAAGAAGACATTTGGCATTTGTTTTTTAGGGATTGGCTAGCTTCACTTAGCATAATCTGCTCTAATGCCATCCATTTCCCTGTAAATTCTATGATTTTGTCATTTTTTAATGCAGAGTAATACTCCATTGTGTATAAATGCCACATTTTTTTTATCCATTCGTCTATTGAAGGGCATCTAGGTTGGTTCCACAGTCTTGCTATTGTGAACTGTGCTGCTATGAACATCGATGTAGCAGTGTCCCTGTAGCATGCTCTTTTTAGGTCTTTAGGGAATAGACCAAGAAGGGGAATAGCTGGGTCAAATGGTGGCTCCATTCCCAGCTTTCCAAGAAATCTCCATACTGCTTTCCAAATTGGCTGCACCAATCTGCAGTCCCACCAGCAATGTACAAGTGTACCCTTTTCCCCACATCCTCGCCAGCACTTGTTGTTGTTTGACTTCATAATGGCTGCCAATCTTACTGGAGTGAGATGGTATCTTAGGGTGGTTTTGATTTGCATTTCTCTGACAGCTAGAGATGGTGAGCATTTTTTCATGTACTTGTTGATTGACTGTATGTCCTCCTCTGAGAAGTGTCTGTTCAGGTCCTTGGCCCATTTGTTGATTGGGTTGTTTGTTCTCTTATTGTCTAATTTTTTGAGTTCTTTGTATACTCTGGATATTAGGGCTCTATCTGAAGTGTGAGGAGTAAAGATTTGTTCCCAGGGTGTAGGCTCCCTATTTACCTCTCTTATTGTTTCTTTTGCTGAGAAAAAACTTTTTAGTTTGAGTAAGTCCCATTTGTTGATTCTAGTTATTAACTTTTGTGCTATGGGTGTCCTATTGAGGAATTTGGAGCCCGACCCCACCGACTGTAGATCGTAGCCAACTTTTTCTTCTATCAGACGACGCGTCTCTGATTTGATATCAAGCTCCTTGATCCATTTTGAATTCACTTTTGTGCATGGCGAGAGAAAGGGGTTCAGTTTCATTTTGTTGCATATGGATTTCCAGTTTTCCCAGCACCATTTGTTGAAGATGCTATCCTTCCTCCATTGCATGCTTTTAGCCCCTTTATCAAATATAAGATAGTTGTAGTTTTGTGGATTGGTTTCTGTGTCCTCTATTCTGTACCATTGGTCCACCCGCCTGTTTTGGTACCAGTACCATGCTGTTTTTGTTACTATTGCTCTGTAGTATAGTTTGAAGTCTGGTATCGCTATACCGCCTGATTCACACTTCCTGCTTAGCATTGTTTTTGCTATTCTGGGTCGTTTATTTTTCCATATGAATTTCATGATTGCTTTCTCTATTTCTACAAGAAATGCCGTTGGGATTTTGATTGGCATTGCATTAAACCTATAGAGAACTTTTGGTAATATCGCCATTTTGTTGATGTTAGTTCTGCCTATCCATGAACAGGGTATATTTTTCCATCTTCTAAGATCTTCTTCTATTTCTCTCTTTAGGGTTCTGTAGTTTTCATTGTATAAGTCTTTCACCTCAAAAAAAAGTGTACTCTTAAGACACTTGTGGGTCTTTTGGAATAGCTAAATTTTTAAAACATTTAAAAAATTATTGGTAAAATTCATTGTTTTAATTATAAAAAAAGTGCATCATCTTTTTTGCCCTTAAAAATGGTTTGACAAATCTACTATTCAGTATTAAGCTCAAAAGTTTTTAATTTAATGCTATAATTAAAAAAGATAACAAAGCAGAAAATTCTTGTTAGGCCAGATAATGCTTAGAATTATAAAAAATAAAGCATATGACCAGCACAGTGGTCCACACCTCTGATTGCAGTGACTATGGAGGTTGAAGTACTAGGATCACAAATCCAAGCAAGGCCAGCCTGGGAAGCTTAGCATGACCCTATCTCAAAATAAATAAAAGGGTTAGGGATGTAGTTCAGTGGTGGAGTGTCCCTGTATTCAATATCCACTATTCGGGGGTGGGGATAGAACACATATTCAAACAATGTGTTATTTAACTTCGTGAGATTCCTCTAAAAATCCACAAACCATGAAATCCCAGATATATAGAAAACATTAAAATATGGTTAAACGAAATGTCCCTGAACCTTCAACTCTCTTAGCAGATCTCCAATATGATCATTATGTGTTAAAAATATATACAAAGTGCTTCCCTGGCTGATTTTAAGAACCCGAAGACTATGATGAAGAAGAGAAAGAGAAGGAGGAAGAAAACAGAAGGAAATAACAGAAGAGAAATAAGAAAGTGAAAAGAGAAATCAAAATATTTTTGGAAGAAGGGGGTCCCTAGAGCAGGCCAACATGCACAGTGTATGCTGAGCTGAAGGAACTTTAACATCCTGGCCCAGGAGTCAACCAATCAGGAAGCTGAGAACCACATTTCCATAATGATGATTGGCTGGTGCCCTGGAGACTCTGTGGAATTGGGAGAGGATGGGGAGAAAACGCTCTGCTGAGAAAAAAGCCAACAACTTTCTGGCTTTCTGTTGTTTATTGCATATTCTCCAAATGATTGTAGTGATTCATCCTTTAGGGAAGCTTGTTTTGAAAACAAAAGAGGCACAGTTGTTCACAACAAAAGTGATATTCAACAGCCAAAGGAGCTGAGTATAATGGGACTCTTTTATTCTTCTTTAAAATAAACTTTAGTCTTCTTGTTTCTTCTAACCACGAATGTTAAGACTTCCTAGGAGATGCATAAGGGCTATAAATTAGGCAGGATTTACTGTTTCTGATAAGCATCAATGCTTTATTAATCTTCAGTCAGCTTCATGAAATGTGCACAGAGTATACTTCATAAAGTGTAAAAATCCTTAAATTCTAGAACCAAAAATATATTAAATACTTTCACAATTCAGGGAATTCCACAAAGAAGCTATTTTAGGTATTTTCCCTCTGAAATCACATGTGTATGAAAGTTAAAGATACATTTATCAATGCATTTGCTATTGCTCTCATAAATTTACATATGTATAAAAATCTGTTATAAATCATAGCAGGATTTTTTTTTTTTTAAATGACAGAAGTGGAAGCAGACAGAGAAAGGGAGGCAAGGAAGAAAGATGAAGTGCAACATAATGGCTGTGTCCTGTTGCTTTTTGTCCTTCCCTGTTTGGTAGGATGGCTTTTTTTTTTTTTTTTGTAGTTGTTTTAAATTCAAATAGAGCAGTGACAACATTTCACCTACAAGTTCTTAAATTTAGTTTTACAAACATTGTTTCCACAGGCCATCTTTCTGGAAATGAGAATAACTCTATAATGCAGATTAAGCAGAAGTATTTTGCAGTCTCTCCCAGTGCCCATTCCTTGGCTAGCTAACAGACCAGCCATTCAGAAGCAATTTTCTTCAGGCTAAAATTATGTGCTGACCGTAGCAGATCACTTCCCATAATAACCCTTCCCCCACCCAATGCTAAATACAATCTGTCTCCTACTCACTGTAATAACGTGCAAATGACTGTAATTTTGCAGACAAGAAACAGCCCAAAGTGAAACGTGTCTAAACAGAGGTCGATTTGAAAAATCAGGGCTATTACCTAAATCTGTAAAATACATATTGTAATAAAACCAGTAACAGCAATCTCCAATAAGTAGTTTTTTTTTTTTAATGTAGTTTGTGTTTTGATCTTCTTTATGTACCCAGTCTCTACCAGCATAAAGGAAAAATCCTTTTCCAGAAATGGTTTCATTACATGCAATGTAAATTGCCTTACTTTGCTAACGGATCCACAGACCTTGCTAGGGCACCAGTTCAGATAGAGTAGCACACACTACACCGCAAGAGTCTGGGCCAAGCAGGGGTACGATTTCAGTCACTTAACACTGACCTACATTACAATTCTCTCAATGCAAGCAGTATACAAATGTTTTCCTTTAAAAGAATGTGCTGTTTTGCAGTGGTTTGCTAGGTTCTTTGGAACTGAAAGGCATGAAAGGGATACAATCTGCTTTTCCTTTTTGATTATTTTAAGGTGTAGGATTGGGAGAAGGAATGAGGAATTATATGAATCTATAGGGAAAAGAATCACCTTCTTCAACTTTCTTTCTTTCTTTCTCCTTCCTTTCTTATACTGAGGATGAAATGTGGACCTTGTTCATACTAGGCAAATGCTCAGCCACTGAGCTATATCCCCAGTCCTGTATTTATGTACTCTTAAATCAATCTGTGCAATATTTGCTTGATGTCATCCTAACTCTTTTGAACTAAACTGTATTATTAAGATTTGTCAATGTAGTTATTATTCTCTTTTATTTTTTTTTTTAAAGAACATATTCTTTTAAGAGTGAGAGGGAGAGAATTTTAATATTTATTTTTTAGTTTTTGGAGGACACAACATCTTTGTTTGTATGTGGTGCTGAGGATCGAACCTGGGCCGCACGCATGCCAGGCGAGTGTGCTACCGCTTGAGCCACATCCCCAGCCCTTATTCTCTCTTTTAGATACAAAGTCCCTTTATCATACTGAAAGGAATTTAAATTGAAGATGAGTTAGTAGAGCACAAAAATGACCTGAAAAGTTTAATATAGCCATGTTATGCAATGTTTGTAAGTATCAATAGTCACAACATGTTTTTTCAGAAATATCCAAGACTTTCACAGCAGAATACACCACTGGTGTCATTCTTTCCCATTCACCCCACCCCCCATGTCTAAACCATACAAAGGACCGGAAATGTTTCAGTATACACGGTCCTCTCTCTCACCTGTACACCAGCTTTTGGGTGTTGTATCTTGGTCCAGTGATATTTCTGAATAGTGTAAAATATCAAATATTTGACCAAGAACACTGCTCATCTCTTTGATGAGAGTTAGCCAGAGAAGGATATTGTTAAAAGTTCTCCACAGAAACTTGAATTGGTTTTAGTATGCAGGTGTAAAAGGGCAGAGAAAGTTTTTCTAGTAGCTCTTTAGCAAGTAGAAAGTTAAGATATTACCTAGGAGCTGGGCATGGTGGCACATGCCTGTAATTTCAGCTACTCCAGGAGTCTGAGGCAAGAAGATCACAAGTTTGAGGCAAGCCTCAACAACTTAGTGAGACCCTATCTCAAAATAAAAATTAAATAAAAAGGGCTGAGGATGTGGCTCCATGGTTAAGTGCCCCTGAGTTCAATCCTCCCCTTCCCCCCATATATATAATCTATATGGAAGTGTGGATGTAGCTCAGAGATAGAGTGCTTACCTGATATATATATGAAATACATGAAAAAAAACTATTTATACCTTTATCTATATCTATTATATATTACCTATTAATTATAGGGAAAAAGGGTGAAGACCTGGTAATGTTTGTGTGGATGTTTAATAAATCACCAACTCTACCTTCCCTAGAAAACAGAGTAGGTCACCTGCCCATTGCCTTCAGGCAGACCATTGCATAACAGTCTCAAATAGATAAGGATCTTTCTCTACATTTTTCCTGAGTTAGCCTGTAGCCAGTACATTTATATATGTTTAAATTAAGTTCCTTTTTCTATAAATTAAGTCCATTTATGCATAGAATTTATTTTTATTTTTATATTTTTTCCCTTGGTCTTGAGTAGATTTCAAGTGTTGATGTTGGCACAGATTTAAAAAACTAGGTCAAGGAATAGACTTGCTTCCAAATAAGCAAAAACTCACTGGTCACAGTGATGCATGCCTGAAATCCCAATGACTGGGAAAGCTGAGGCAGGAGGATCGCATGTTTGCAGTCAGCCTCAGCAACTTAGCCAGGTCCTGACTTAAAAAATAAGAAGGGCCCCGGGGGGTGTAGCTCAGTGGAACAAGCTGGGTTCAATATCAAGTACAACAAAACAAACAAAAATTTAAGAAATTGTTTCTGATCCTTATTAACATACCCCAAATCAGAGGAAAGAGAGACAAAGACCATCGTGTTTTTCCATCTTATTGCCTGAAGCCTTTGACTTCCTTAGCTTTTGCCAAAACCTTTTGATTACCTTCTAAAGAACGCAGTATATCCTAGGCAAAGTCCCAGGGAGAAGTAATGGCGGTCTCTGGAGGTGGGATGACACCCTTCAACTGCCCCTTTGACATTATTGTTATGCTTTCTCCAGTCCTTTCCTCTTTTTCAAACATCTCCTTCCCCCTTCCAAATCTCTGAGTTGACACACACTATAATGTAAAATTATGCTAGGTGCAGTGGTGCAGGCTGAGGCAGGAGGAATCTCTTGATTGGCCCCTTTGTCAAACAAACACCACATGTAAAGCCAGTATCACAACACTGTTGTTTTGTTTAATATATTTTTAGTTGTTGATAGACATTTATTTATTTATTTATTTATTTATTTATTTATTTATTTATTTATTTATATGTGATGCTGAGACTCAAACCCAGTGCCTCACCCATGCAAGGCAAGCATTCTACCACCGAGCCACAACTCCAGCCCTGACAACATTGTTTTATTTAAAAGTTGCCTGGAAGAACTTGGAAACCAGGAGATGGGGATAGGGTGTAAGGGGAGTATGGAGATGCTAGCATAGAAGAAAATGCTTTAATTTATCAAATAATTGAGTTTAACATGTGGTGTATTTGGACATAAACCTTCATCTTTGGCCAGTGATGTTTAATAAAAAGGGTTAAGGGGTAGGGTGAAGTGTGAAGTTAGAGCTAGTTTAGAAAGTGTGTGTATTCTTAGACTTTGGTTTTGATTACAATAAATCTATGCTGTAGACTTGTGCTTTGCTTTTACTTAAGGAGATATATTGGAGGAGCCCTATACTTCTCCATTGTCACTGGGTCTCATTTTTTAAAATGCCCTTTGAAGTCCTGTTGTTATTAAGAGCTAACCATTATTATTTTTTTTTCCAAACTGATGTAACACATGGGTGTAACCATAGGCTTCCAAAGGCTGAAATGGAGAGGACACCCCAGAGACCTAGGAAGTACCCAAGAGTGATCTGATGCTTTGAGGAACCACTCCTCTGAAAGCTGAAAAATTAAGGTGCTGTGTTATCATCAACAGGCCCATATGCAAATGTAAAATCTGTACATTCAAAACTATAAAACAAATATCAAAACTAAAATGGAAGGTAAATGGATATGAGATATTTTATTTGTCCCATTTTGTTTGTTTATGTACAGCTTCCATTTGAATGCAAATGCATTTAGGGAGATCTAAGGACTATTATAGATTGCATTCCTCTGGTTTATACACCCCAATAAAGGGTGGAAACTGCTGTCTATTACTGTTTGCAGCATCAAATCTAGTTCATCTAGTGTAGTGAAACAACAAATTGGCATTTTTTTTTCTAATGGACTAAATATATTAAAAGCTCAAACATGAGTCAATAGCCAGTACTTAAAACATGTGACATAAATATTTGTATTGATCCACAAAGTCATCACTGAATATTTACATCATATGCTATCTTTTGCTAGCACTAATTCACTTTATGTGTCCATTTGACTTTGTTAAGACACATTCTTAAATTGCAATTGTCAGTGGAAATTACAATCCCACTATTACTGGATCCTTAAAATTTGGGATCATGATGCTTTCCATTAAATTCAGAGCGACCATTGGCTTCAAAATTTCCATATTATAGCTCCTAAAAATAATGGAAAGCAACCATGAAAAATTATAAATAAAACATACTCTGAAGACTTAATATATAAACACATTCATTTAAAGATATATTAACAACTTGTTATTGCATATTAACCTCTTAACTATGTCATGAATCTTATTAACCTGGTTGCATATGTCCTACAATAAAAACTAAATTATGGGGGTTGTGGATTGCAGATGTAGCATTCAGAGAATTAAGATACCCCACTCTCCCAAGTTAGGGTTAAAGATTTGGGGAAAGAGGACTTACAACAATCCCAATGGTTTAAAAATGTGGACTGGGACTATTTAAGGGGTTAATCTTCCTAGTATATTTTATCTCCCACAAATCGATTTAAAAAAAAAAATATGAGACTGGCCCGAGGTGTTAATATGGTTGGCGGTGGCCTTATTGTATTTTTTATTTTTTGGAGCCTCATATGACCAGGTGGAAAGGTTTGTTACTAATTTAAGGGAAGAACCGTTCCTGTAGTGTTGGCTAAATGGTTGCCAGCGTTCACACTTCAGTGGTTGTAAACCCGAAGACTGGAAACAAAAGGGTTACTTGTTTCCCCACCGCCGCCTTTACCCCCAGATCGATTTTTCTTATTTAATCAGCGAGCAAAAAACACAGGGAAAAAAAAAATTGCAAGAAGGGCAAAGTGGTGGGGGAGGGCTGAGAGCCTGAAGCTGCAATACAGAAAATCATTCTTGGGAGTTAGGCTGCCGAGTCCTTGGAACAAGGAAGGGAAGCCAGCAAAACGCTCGAAGTCATTTCCACACAGCCAGCCTCCCTGTTCTCCTCGCTACGCGCTAGTGGCTCATTTGGCTTCCCTCTGCCACCGAGCGATCACATACATTATTTTCCCCAAGATAACACAATCAAACTTGTATTTACCGACATCCTCTTTTCGCAGCCTGTTTGAGATTTGTTTTAATAAATAAGTGTTTTATGTGAATGATGTAGTAATTGAAACGGGTGCTCCATTTTTTTTCCCCTTCTTACTGCGGGAGGTTTCTCAACCCCTATCTGGTTGGAAAATAAAACGCTTTGTCTCCACAACTACCCCCCACCGCACCCCCACCCGGGCTCAGTGTGTGTTTTATACGTGTGTATATCTCAACCCCCTACAGTAGCCAAGAGAAAGCAGCTAGCCAATGAGAGAGCCCAGTTTCATAAAAGCTGCTCTCTGATTGGCCCGATGCGAAAGGGCATTGGGAACAAAGAAAAGTCCCTTTCAGGTATAGAGGCTGAGAGCTCCTTTTGCTCCACTCCCCCTGTGTGTGTGTTGTGTTTCGGTCCTGATTTCAGTTGTTGCAGAAAAAGCTTGTGTGTGTGCACCAGGGGGATTTTTGTTTTTTGTTTTAATTTTATTTTTTGTTTTTATAAAAAATACACAGGACAGTCTGTGATATTTGATGGTCCATCTTCTTTAATAAAAAATTTGTTGAAGAGATTATAATTTCCAAAATAAAGCGGCTGCAACCAAACACATTCAATGCAGTTAGAAGGAAAAGGTCAACTCGATCCCATACAGACCGTAAGTACGGTTGCGTGGTGTGTCTCTATATAGCACTTAGCGGGGACTTCATGCAGGGGAATGTGCGAGTTTTATGCATTGAAATGAGGAACTAGTTACAGGATTTGGCTTTTGCATTTAGAACAACCCAAGAAGGGTGAATTTTATTCAGTGGAGGGTAAAGCATTTGTAACTTCTTCACACAAATTAAGCTTGACTGGGCACTCGGGGTAACTTAGAGTAAATTACCTTTTGGGCTCTAACCCAAAGGAGAATAAAAGTGACACAGTTACATATCCTGGTCCGTAGTGTCAATTCTCTAGCGCACCTTACCTTCTTCCTCTCGTTTCCTAGCTGGGCAGATCCCCTCCCAAACAGAGCCATTAAAATGGGGGCAAGGGCAGAACAAGCCGATTTTTGTCTCCTGTCACATTCTAGTGCCCAATAATTTAATATTAAGGGGACATTCATCCATTACATATAATGGTTATAACTACCATTTTCCACCGTCTTAAAAAAAGCAACCAGCAAAGACACCATTAAGAGAAAAAGAAGGAAAAAAAAAAAAGCCCCACCCAACCCAAACAAACCCACAAATAGTAACAATGGTGTGTTTATTTAAGGACCCAGTTTGAAAGCTAGAAAAAATGTTTTTTTTTTCTTTGTGTAATACATGAAGGGGTCCCTAAAATCCTAATAGTTCGGAGGTGCTCTCCCCCTCCCCCAGGCGTCCGCGTCTCTGGCCCCTTGGGAAAGCCAACAAATTGGAGATAAGTTGAGGAAAGGTTTATAAGGTGTTTCTTTAAAACATCTGCTTTGCTCTTGTGCTCATTACATTTCACTCCTTCCGAACTTCCGAGATCCTAGATCTGAGAAATGTTTCACATTCATAACTTGTAGCTTCGCCCACTGCGGGTGGGGGCGGGGCGACGGTGGGGGAAGTGGGTGCGGGGGGAGGCGAGAGACCTTCAGCTTTTTTTTAAAGACCAGATCAGTATTTTCTTGATACGCTTGTCACCATTTTTGTTCTCACGACAACCAATTGAGCCCTTGATCCTCACGTGATGTGAAAGGCTTGCACTGTAACAAAATCGCTCCTTTTAGATGGTTGGTTGTTGCTAACTCGCCCATCCCCCTCTCCCGGCCCCGACATTTCCAGCAAAGCGACTCTCCACTTCCAATCCATCAACAATTCATTACTGCTTTTAGCTTCCAAACGCCAGCTAATTAAAAATACTAAGCCAAGCTCCGAGGCCATCTGACTAAACACAGGAGGGGGTGGGCGAGAGGTGGAGGAGGAGAGAAAAAAATAAATAGAAGGGAGACGCACCGTTTGCTGCGTGTGTAAGGGGAAAAACTGTCTTGAAAAAGGTCGTCTTATTTTTTTTTTAAACTCTAATTATCGAATTACCACATGACTGATGGACTTGAGCGACAGAGGATTTTAACTCCCCCCCCGCCCTCCCCCCCCAGGGCTATACTAAGGAACTCGGTTCCTTTTTCTTAAAACAACATAAAACAGGAAAACATCACATCCTTTAGGTTTCGAAGTCTGAGCCCATTTTAAACGCCGTTATTTCCCCCACTCGGCTGCCCCCCGCCCCGAGCGAATGCTGTTATAACTGGTTTATCAGCTCACTGAATCGTCTGCTCCCTCCTCCTCCACACCTTTCTTCTTCTCCTCTGGCTCAGCTTCTCATCCCACCCTTTCTTCCTCCTTCTCCTCTTCCTCCTCCCTCCATTCTTCTTCCCCCTCCTTGTCTCTTAAGTTAGTTCGAGAAATCAAATCTGTCAGGACGGGCGGAAAAATGCCACTTCCCGACTAACAGGCGGAATCCAGCCCAGATTTTCAGTCCTTTCTTCTTATTCTTTCTTCCCTTTCACTAATTTATCCCGATGTTAGCACATTCTGTCTTGTTACTAGCGGACGCCTGTAGGTTTGCTACATGGGATCATTACTTACTGATCACGGTGACTCTGAAGTCTGGAACTGAAGGCGGAATGAGAAGTTGGGAAAACTTTTTTCTCTAAGCTCTTTCTCTCTCTCTCTCTCTCCTCTCTTTTAAACCCTATTATTCTCGATGCTTGTTAAGAGGGAAAAAAACCTTTGGTGCTTCTGTTGTGAATGTGAAACATTATCTTCCAGCTGTACAGTGACACATTTTTTTAAGGAGAAAAGGACTCCTGATCCGTTTGCCAAAAGAGGGGGGTGGGGAGGTGGAATAATGTTATCGAGTGATTATTCTGGCTGAGATGTGTTATTTGGTTTCTTCCTTCTTGATCATTTGGTGTTTAAGTAAAATGAGGCACAGGCTTGTTTGCCGAGTGGAGTGGGAAATGCATTTTGATTTGCTGGCCTAATTAAAAATGATAAAGGATTAAAGGTAAGCAATCTCTCTCTGTGTCTGTCTCTCTTTCTCTCTCTCTCTCTGTGTATGTATATTTATTTATTTTTTTCCTTGACAATCAACTGTTAAAAAGGGGCTGATCCCTTTAAAAACCGTTTTAACTGCTCTTTGTCAAACACACACTCATTTGCGGTCATTGAGGCCACCTTGGCGCAGATCACTTAAAGTGTATGTCTTAATCAGTTTCCCTGTACAGTCAGTAGCACCATATTTAACAGACTGAGCAATTCTGTGACCTAGGGATATAGTAGAATTGTTTAGATGGATTTTTTTTTTCTCAAGGCAAATATTTAACCTTTTATATAACACTGTCTTTTATATAGAGAAATGCTCTTGAAGACGTGTGTAATTTAAAAAAATGTATAAGCTGTTGGGGAAGAGAGGATAGGAGAGAGGTATGCTTGTGTGTGGGGAGATTATTGGTTGTTTTTTCTGTTCCTTACTGGGAACAAATACCAGATTGCCCAGACAATTTGTAAAAAGAAGTGCTAAAATTAGAAATAAGGAAAAATTAGCAACATCATTCTGAAAACTAGTCTTCAGAAAACTTCCAGGGTCTGGTCTTTTAAACTGCAAGAGCTAGGACACGTTTAGGGCTGTTTAATGCTGTGTTCCTCTTGTCTGAGTGTTAAAGCTGTATTTCAGGGGCTGAGATATCACATGTGCCAGACAAAATTCTAAATTTAAAAGAAACCCACAAAAACCTTTCTGCACTTGAATCAGATCCTTAAGATATTTTAATGCTTTTTAAAAAAGTGATTATCCTTGTGTTGTTGATAAAGGGATTTTAGTAAGATGCTTACTGTCATGGGTTTGTTTTTTGGGTCTGATTATTTTCCTTTAAACCTGATATTGGACTGTGGAGACAATACATGAGGCACCTTACTCTCTATCCTTCCCTGTACCCCTTACTGACTCCCCAGTATTAATCTTTTCTTATTCTGGTAACACCCAGACAAGAAATATTCGACTTTTCCCCCCTTCACAGGAAAAGGTGGACCTGGACTGAAGGGTGTAAAATCCCTGGACACATTCGTGGGGCAGGATAAAGAAGAGGAAGATTGGAAGATTTTTTTTTTTTTCTTTAAGAGAAAGCCCAGCGGAGCTAAACGAATGTCCCCTCATCTCCAAAGGAAAGTTCATCGGATTTTTATTCTAGAGAGCTCATCTTCAGGATGTCAGTGAACATTTCTACTGCAGGAAAAGGTGTGGATCCAAATACAGTTGATACTTATGACAGTGGCGATGATTGGGAAATCGGGGTTGGAAATTTAATAATTGATTTGGACGCTGATTTGGAGAAGGACAGACAGAAATTTGAGATGAATAATTCCACCAACACCACTAGCAGCAGCAGCTCTAAGGATTGTGGAGGTCCGGCCTCCAGTGGGGCCAGTGCTACAGCAGCCTTAGCTGATGGCCTAAAATTTGCTTCTGTTCAGCCCTCTGCTCCCCAGGGGAATTCACACAAAGAGACCAGCAAATCAAAAGTGAAAAGGAGTAAAACTTCTAAGGATGCTAATAAATCTCTGCCTTCTGCTGCCTTGTATGGGATTCCCGAGATCAGCAGCACTGGCAAGAGGCAGGAAGTCCAAGGGCGCCCTGGAGAGGCAACTGGCATGAATTCAGCGCTGGGTCAAAGTGTGAGCAGCGGCGGCGGCGGCGGCGGCGGCGGCAACCCAAACAGCAATAGTACCAGCACCAGCACCTCCGCTGCCACCGCGGGGGCAGGCTCCTGTGGGAAAAGCAAAGAGGAGAAGCCAGGTAAAAGCCAGAGCAGCCGAGGCGCCAAGCGGGATAAGGATGCGGGGAAATCCAGGAAGGACAAGCACGACCTCCTGCAGGGCCACCAGAATGGCAGTGGCGGCCAGGCCCCTTCGGGGGGGCACCTCTATGGCTTTGGGGCCAAGAGCAATGGAGGTGGCGCGAGCCCCTTCCACTGCGGGGGCACTGGGAGTGGCAGCGTCGCGGCTGCAGGGGAAGTTAGCAAAAGTGCTCCGGATTCAGGGCTCATGGGAAACTCTATGTTGGTAAAGAAGGAAGAGGAGGAGGAGGAGAGCCACAGGCGAATCAAGAAACTGAAAACTGAGAAGGTAGGATAAAGTCGCCTTCCTAGATGTCCCACTCTCTTCTATGTGCATTTGTGTGGGTGTGTGGGGGTGTGCCTCTGTGTGCCTTACACTTCTTCGTGCTTTCGTTCTTTGTGAGATTTCTCTGAGATACGTCCTTGACATTAAAATTTGATATGGGGGCGCTTTCAAGGTGCCGTGTTTGACTCCTGCTGCTGTTGCTTTTGCTGCTTCTGCTTTGGGCCCCCAGGTGGGAGGGTCTGAGTGTTGTAAGTACCTTCTGCCCTGCACGTGGGCTCCTGGCCAGTCAGCAAGTTATGGTGTGCTTTTATTTGAAAACCTGCTTACGGCGCCCACTTGCCTCTTGTCCTGGTTTCTCCCCAAAGGAGAACAGTGTTCTGTTTAGTTTACATGCCCCTATTATTGCTGGTAATGTGTCCTTAGGTGCAGGGTTCAAGTTTCCTCTGTGGAGAGCAATGTTCAGGATTCCATTTAACACTCCCCCCTCAGCCCATTCATTGTTACTTTCTCCAAAATAGTTCAGTCAAAGGATATCCTTGGATGGTTTCCTGTTATTGGTTCTGAATTAAACTCCAGGCTTGGGGTGTTGGGTCATTGGTTTCATAAATGTGCAGCAAAACTGACATGATTTTTGGTGGCTGCTAGGACCATAACCCTTCCTTGTTCCCTCACCAAGTTTTTAGCTAGAGATTTGTGTTATCACTTGGGTGCCAGCTTCACAGGGAAGCTGTAAAGCTGTAAGAAGAGTAAAATAGACTTGGTGGACTAATGTTCCTGAACTGTGAAGACATAGCCAAAGGGGTAGACCATGGGAATGAGGCTGAATACTAGATTGTGTGTTGCACTTGAACAATGCTGATTTAGACCATTTGGGTCCTTTCCCCCATCTTTGTTATTGTCTTAAATTCTGCAGTTTAACACTGCCTTGGGAAAACTGCCCCCAATGTTTTGCTGCTTAGGAATGGGGCCTGTGTCTTGCTGGTCTGGGATGTGATTGTTGTGCATTGAGTAATGTCTGCTGTGTCCACCAGGCAGGTTAGGAGCTAATTGGGGTGTAAGTGATCTTTCTGTAAAATTAACCTTTAGATTAATTCTACAGGTTGTGCCTTGCAGAAGCAGGATTTCTATCATGTGGCTCGTGGTGTGGTTGTTTGGAAATATGCTTATTAAATGATTTGATTTTTGCTCTTTGCTGATCAGAATTTTAAGTGGTGGTATATATCTTTGGGTAGCTGTTTCTGTGTACAGTTATTCATGGTTCTCTATTTAAACCTTTTTTATTTTTGTTTTTGGGCATTCAAGATTCAAAAAGGACTTTAGGAATAAAGTTTTGATTTTAGAAGTTGACAGAGGTATATTAAGTGTAGCTAAATATGCCAAACTTGGAAAGGACCACTGAACGCTTTTTAAAATTCATATCCTTTTGGTTAGACAGCATTCTATATTGATGAATTTAAATCAGCTTTTAAAAATCCCAGGTTTTGGTTCTTATGTTTAAATGTGTGCAGTTTCACATAATTTCTACTAAAAGGCGTTTTAAAATGTTCTTATTACTTAGTACAGTAGGGCATTTACTTTTGTTGCCAATAGTCTTCAAATTGCAGTTCTAATCTGCTTTAACTATCTAGATGAATTGCCCTAATCCAGTGCTCACAATGGCTGTGGTTAAGGAGTCAGAGGCATTTGATTGGATTCACTGGCTGCCTGGAATGTGGGAGGTACTGCCCTTTTGCATTCCCCTTAGCCTTTTAATCTTCCAGCCAAATGTTCACATTCAACAATTTTGTTTAGCTGGCAATCGGAACATTTCAGGATCTAAAAGGCTGCTGTCATGGCAACTGAGATTAGAGCTTGGTGTCGGTTCTCCAGTTTTTGTGTTCTTTTCACTTTCCAGTCACAGAGGAAACTGGATGAAGAATGGAAGAATTAAATTATTCATATACACGCAACCCATCTTCAGTCAGAGCAGTATAAATGTGATCATATGAATTACGTAAATGAAGAGCAAACAAGTCATGGTGGGGCTGGAATGGGGCAGGGGAGAGAGCACATGGTGCTTAGATTCACTCCTGGCCCTAAGAGGGAAGGAAGCTGCACTGCCAACCTTAGCCACTGAAATTGGCACAAAGGTCCTCTTGGGACGATTTGGAAGTGCTTGGTTGGCCATTCTCAGCAAGCTGGGGTGTTGGCTCAGGATCTCAGAATTCATTCCTTAAGCCTTTCCTTCCCACCCCATCCCACTCCACCCCAGAAGGACTTAAGAATGCTTTCATCCTTGGCACACAATGATGGCACTCCCTGGCATGAATGCCACCCAGGGAAGTAACTCTAATTTCACTAACTAGTGGTTATGGCAAATTAGGCTTCAATTTAGAAAATACTTCCTAATGATATGAAGATACCTATTTAGGAAATAAAGATTGAGTAGGACAAGCTTCACCTGACAAATGTTTCAACTCTGAGGCATCTTTGAGGAAGGTTTTATTTTATTTTAGGTGGTGCTGGGGATTGAACCCAGGGCCTCCTGCATGCCAGGCAAGCGCTCTTCTTTACTGAACCATTATCCCCAGCCGTTAAGGAAGGGTATTTAAAAAAAAAATACAGTGTTTGGATTTCAGCCTTGCTTGATTATCTGAGTTTGTGAAGAGCCAGATCCTTAAAAGTGAAGAAGATTAATTTTCAGCAATCAGATGTGTCTCAGGAGGGGCTACATGTGAAAACCAAAGGGGAGTGTAGGTGTGTACGCATTTGCCCACCCCGCCTTGGAAGGTTTACAGGAGATTCATAAGACTTGCTGTCACTGGTTAATTTTCACAGCATGCTTAAATGTCTATTTTTTGGTGTGTTTATTCTGTTTCTTCACTATACAAAGTCATGTAAAACATGATAAATTGGACCTTATGAAACCTAATTAAATCAGTGAGTGTTCTACTCCTTTATGTGGAAACCACAAGCATGTTGTAAAAGTCACCACTCCCTTAATACGTGAACAAAATCAAAACATGCCATAATTCTAAGATGTTGGAGCTATATTTCTATAGCCCATTTCGTGGTTAAGCCACCAGTGACATGTCTGAATAAGTAGATTTGATGGGTTGGCTTTTGGATGTTAAAACCTGCCTCTCCACCTCCCCCCTCCTTTCTTTTGATGCATAATAGTCTTGTGTTGAAGCCCTTCTTTATGTGCCCTCCTTAACGGTCTTATAGTTTTGACTTATCAGAGAGGGAGGCATTCGTCTGGGCTAAATAAACAGTTCTATGGAGTATTGTACGTGGGTTTATTTGATCGCTAGATAATTTGAAGATTCTTCAAAGCAGCTGATACTTAAATGGAAATGAAAAACACAGAGGTCACATAGTTGTGTCTTAGGGTCCTATTCAATATATATTCCCCAAAGAGAATTATTTCTGTAATATCATATTGCTTTCATTAAGATGGTCCTTGTCATCCTAAAGGTGATATCTATAAATGGACCTGCCTATAAAAGATATCATTCATTTTATTTTATTCTCTTGCAGAGCCTTTTTACACCTCACTAGGGAATTCTGGCACATTTTCTAAGTGAGTGTGAGCAATTTAAGAACATATTTTGATTAATGAGTTTTGTGGATGATTTTTTTTCCCCCAGATATAGTGCCCCTTATGAATTCTGCTTAGAGAGTGCAGATTATCTATGGTGAAATAAAGGGCAGGAAGGTCACTTGCTATAATTAAAGAACAAAGTCCATTGTTGTTGGACAGCAAACTGTTTTGAAAGCTACATAAGGGATTTAGCTGTTAGAAATGTTGGTAACTAAGGGTAGCTCCCAGTCAGCATTAATCCAGCTCCTTACTTTTCTATAGGCTTCCCTGGAAGGTGACAGGGCTTTTTGAGGTGGGTGCAGATGGGCTGCCTTTTTCCCAAGGAGCATTTCTGTGAGAACCCATGAGTGTAGCTTGGAGCACTTTTGTGATCAGGTTCATCTCTGAATTCTGAGTTTAATATTTGCTGGAGAGATTAAGAAATATGCACAACTGTTTAAGATTGAGCTAAAGAAGATAATAGTTAGCAACTTTTAATAACTTTACAAATAGTCTTTAAAACAAAAAGTGTGTGTGGGGGGGATTGATTGTCCAAATGTCATGAGGTTAAGAATGCTCTTCAAGTGAAATTGCTTGGCTGCAAGATGGTTTTAATTAGAGTGTTATAAAGACTTATTTTTCCTAAGCAGCATTTTATAGTTAGTAAATGAAATGTATGCCGAAAGTGCTAAGCAGAAATCTCCCTAACCACAGAGGTGTTCAATAACCAGATTCAAACAACATGGAAAGTACCATCTGTTCTTCGTTTTCAGCATGAAAAACAGGGATTGGATGGTTGAGATTTGCTCCAATTTTGATGGTGTCTGTGTGTGTGTTTTTTTAATTTAAAAAAGTTCACCTGGTACTTCATAGAAACTTGAAATTGCAGTAATATGAGCAACACTGTGAAAACACATGTTCCTACATTTATTTTAACCAGTTCCACTTTTATTTAAAAGATTTCCAGAAGCTCGGCCATTGACCACTTTATAATGATTATTTGGTTCCTGCAGGCACTCACAATGGGGGTGGGGGTCAGTTCTTCAAAGATCTGACTATTTAGTTAGTACCTGAATTATTCTGTCAATTTTCCTCCTGGAGGTGGGGGGTGCTCTCACAGGCTAACCTTGGTCAACATTTATGGTTAATCTAATTGTGTGTGATGGTGCTTAGGATTGGTGTTTACTATATATAGACCATGCTCTTGTTCAGAGATGTAGTCTAGCATTGTCGATAATGAGCAAAATACTTTTTTAAGGATAACTTTCTAATTCGTGACTTTTAGGCACTAAGATTCTTGGTTCTGGGTTTAGTAAGAGCCCTGGATAAAACATTATCTGGGCTTTGTTTGAGGTCTTTTATTGAAGCTAATGACTGGGCTTGTGCCTCCCTGAGATAAATGACATTATCTCTGAGTGGGCTGACAGGAAACAGACATGTTAATGGTGAAGCTGCGGGGAGGATCTGCTCTGGTTCTGACAAAAGAGTGGAGAAGGGACCCCTGGTTGTGGTCATTAACACATAATGCATTCTTGCTCTTCCTAAGAGGCCCTTGATAATTGGAAAGCTATTTTAGCCACAAGCACTTAAATCATAAATCTACTACTCCTAGTTCCTTTGCATTCTTAAAAGTAGCAAAGTAATGTGTTTTTGTTAACAAGTGTGTGATCTGGTTTTTTAGCATGGTAGCAGTTGTAGGCTGCCTGATCATGACATTTAGAAGAGCTGCAGGTTGAACTCTTTTTATCAGATGGGCCCACTCTTTGTCTCTCAAAACTGCTGTGCCATCCCTCTAGTTTAATAAGGGGGAAAAGTGGCTCCAAAGCTTAAGAAAAGTCATTTTTATACTTGAAGATGTCTCGTGGGAGGGGGATGAATTTTTTTTTTTCCAAAGCTGGGAAAGAGATTTTGCTCAGTGATTTGAATGTGATGAAATCTGCCTTTTGAAGTGTGTGTTTTAAAAAAGTCATGCTTATAATTGAGTTTCAATGCAGTTTAAACTCCGATTCTTGAAAGAAGATAATTGCCATGTTGAACACACTCTAGAGGTGTAGAAGAGGTGGAAGGATTGTGTTATTCTATTCTTTAATATTAAGCACTGGAAGTTTTTCATAGTAATTACTGTAGCACAACATAGTTTTGATTGCCAGCACTCTGAACTTGCCAGCGATCTGAACATCAAGGGATTCGCTTGAATACTAAACAGTTTATTCCTTACTTGTATAGCATTGTTGTATAATGTGGAAGGGAAGCCAGAACTAAAGATATATTGGTTTATCCTTTATAGCAACATCACAGTGGAAATAATCCTTCTTCCTTAAGGTTGTTCTCAACAAATGATAATAGTACCTGCCTAAGATGATAGAAGAAAAGGTGAAAATCCTTGCCTCAGTAATGACTTAGATTGTCCTTACAGATTAGTACAGGAATCATATTGGTGCCCTGAAACTGATATTTCATTAGTGTATATAAATGTAGTTGCATATGTAGATTGGACTGAGAATATTAGGTGGTATGGACTTTATTCTTTAAAAAAAGATCATCATTGATTTTATGTTCCACTCTGCTACATGTCCAGTTCTCCCTTACAGCCAAAGTTTCATTAGTGGCTTCTTGCTTTCTGTTACAAGTCTTTAATTGAAACTGGTTTTGGCAACATGAACAAAACCATTGCACCTAAATGAAAGGTTGTTGAACTATTCACAGTTTATTGACCTGGCATTTGGACTGTTTTTGGGGGAGGGGATATTCAAGATGGTCAGACTCTTAGTTCTTAAAACCAAATGCTGCATATTTGCTAAATTTTGTTTAGAAACACCTTTGGGACTATAGTAGAAGAGATTGTGGATTTTGCCTGAAGACCTGAAATGATCACAAAGCAAATACAAATACTTATATTTTGATAGGTCTGTGGACCTTGAACCATGGAAATCTCATCTGATATTTAGAAGGTTTTCTTTTCTTATCCCAGTACAGCTAAATGAAAATTTAAAAGTATATATTATAGTTGTAATAGAGAACTTAGAACAAGTGGGTTTGAAATGGTGAACAAATACTATGCTATTGCTGATCTTTCAAAGCTACCCCGCCTCCCCCCTCAGTTTGATTATTATTCATTGTGATGAATCCAGCTCAACCACTGAGGTTTCTGCCTCCTGGGAAACCTCATAGTCAGCTAGCACCTTAAGAAAAATGTGCCTACAGGGACATTTAGGCATATTCCAATAATGCCATATGAATGCAGCTTTTACAGTTTTAGAGTAAATAAAAATACATTGATTATATTTTGTGTTGTACATAATGATTTTAGAAAGTAGATATTTAGGTTGTGGAATTGGCTTATGGCATGGTGCCACAGACGTATAATTTTACTTAAAGGGACTTTTAAGGTTTTGATGTGTTTTCTTTTCCTCTTATTTCCCTGATGGCTTCTTTTTATTGAAGGGTAACTTAAGGAGACCTGGTAGCAATTTTACTGCTTTCCCCTGACAGTTTGAAATAATAGCTTGGTCTTTGGTTGCACTGATCTTCTACCAGTCAGCTTGATTCTGGTTTTTGTCATGTGGCAGTGAATTAAAAAAAAAAAAAAGTGTTTGTAGTATGTTTTAAGAAATGGACTCTTTTATATGCTTCAATTAGCAACAGACGACAAAGTTCCAGTTGGTCACACTTTCATAAACTCCTGGAAGTCACTGTTCGTCCTTTTGATTAAAGGAAACTCCTGGTTTGATTCACATCTGGCCCTCTGGCTGCTTTCAGTACCTTTCTGTCCTTCGCATTAGTCACTGAAGGTTCAAAGGTCACGTCTGAGTTGTTCCTAGTTAGGGTAGCAAGCTTTCCCCATGTTGGAAGGCTGTACTTTTGGTTAGTACACTTGACACACGTTTGGATTTAGTTGGCGTAAAAGTACCATTTATTTCTGTGCCTATATTTTAGTTTAACCCATTCTTCCCTTAAAATATTATCTGAGTGAGCTGGAAAACATCTCCACCCCCCCACCCCACAAATGCGCATAGCCAGACCAGATTACTTTTGGATTTCCTGTCACATCCTTGGCTGATTTTATGGATGGCTCATGTTAAAAACAACAATAATGTTTGAATTGGAAGGACTGAAATCGGGTTTTCAATCTTCATAGAGAACTGTTTATTTGTGTGTGGTTCACCACAGTACATGGATAATGCTATCAAATCTGCGCTTTATTATAGGCTTATAACTGTCCCAGCAGCGCTTAGTGCTCCTGCACTTCAGTTCTTCGTTAATTCTTTTGTGATGGAAATGAATCAGAACTGAATCCTTTGCAACAAAGGAGAAAATAGGCACAACAAATAGAAACTGCCCCCAGAGCCAGTTCAAAAGTAAGCAGTGTCTTTAAAAAAAGAATTATTTTCTTAATAAGTGGAATATACAGAAAAAGAGTTCATTTTTAACTTCGGTGAAGATAGATGGAAGATGAGCCAAACCCTTTGACAAATGGAGCCTGCTCCTACGACTAGACTTTATCCCGTCTTTTTTTTTTTTTTTTTTGACATCTTGAATAAGGGATTGAAAGGGATTCATTTCCCCAGATCTTTAAGCTGTTCTGAAGGTGGAATTTGAGTTAGGTAATAGTATTTGCTTCTGATCCCCAAAGGGGAGCAACATGATTTTAAAACAGAGCGATCATGCTTTTCTACATCCAACTCCATTTGGGCAATTGTCTCCATTTGCATTCCTTGCCCAAATCCTTCACCAGCCTTTCCCATGATGCCGCAGCAGATGCCAGACACTGAAGTAGAAAGCCAGCAGCTGTTTCCATTACTCCATTGCTGTAATATCCCCGACAATCTGCTTTCTTTTTCTCTCCCCTCCCCCACCCTAAAAATAAAGCAGCTTTCTCTCCCTCTGACTTTTGCATCCTCCAGTTTATCAGTCTGCAGGTTTGATATCTCATCAGTAGCAGGGGCTTCTTCTGAAGGTGCGTTTATTGTTTTCGCTTAGGGAGCAGATGGAGGGCCCTTGTCCCTGGGGGCGTGGCCGCTGGCGTCTCGGGCCTGGGCTGCGCGCTCCCGGCGGGGCGCGGGGACGCGCCCTCCTTCCCGCCCGGGACCCGTTTATGGCCCTGAGCGCTGTAAATCTGTCAGCTCTTCACGACGCCTTCACCTCTTTCTTCATTTGCTCCAGCTTCTAGTTTGACAACGTTCCCCTGAGGCGGAATTCTAATCTGCTTCCAATTAGTTGCAAAATGTGACTGAAATTTCCACATTATGACTGCTGTTTTACTTGCACGCACACATCTAGAAACAAATTAATGCTCTTGAATATTTATTTTTTGAGCCCTTGAATTTACTTTAAGAGGAAGAGTTTCCAACTGTTTGGAATGACTTCCAGGATTTGCATTTTTCCCTGTCCCCCAAAGTCTCATATACTTGGGTTTATTCAAACAAAACAGAACAACTATGGTTGGGGTCCCTTGCCCCCACCAGCCTTTAATGAGTCTTTGCCATCTTTTCAAGATTTCCCCAAATATATTGCATATGTTTAAGTTTTGCAAATAAATTTTGTAGTATTTCTAAAATAAACAAAACAAGGATGTTTGGCTAAGGAGGGGTCCCTGTAAAGTGTTTTACTAGAACACAAATACACACAAATTTACTTCTAAATATAGCTAAAGTTTATTTGGCTAAAACACAGGGACTTTTGTTCTACACTTTTAAATTCTTTCATTTGATGTTCAAAAGCTGTAAATCCAAATACATGAATTGGGTGATTAATTTGCCTGACAAATACAAGGGCAGCATTAGCCAGGTCACTGTGGGCGGTGACGGGTGCTCTAAATATGTATATAGGTCTTTGGAACACACTCTCAAAACTGTTTGAATGCTTGAGTTGCAAGAGCTGGGATGGGTGTAGATCTGTGATTTAAGTCTCTCCTTCCCTTAAATAATCTACTGTGAGGAGAGTGAATAGGGCTCTGGGTTTTGGGGTGGTCTTAACTTTCAGGGAGATCATTGCTTCAACTCTCATTACTCCAGCTCTATTTCCTCCTTTTTAGTGATTTTTGTTTTTTTTTTTACAAAGATATCTGATCCACCTGATTATATGTAAATGTTATTGTTTAAATTTTGCCTTTTGAGAAAGTCACGTTAAGACTACCGTTTACCTTATTTGCCTTGAAAACTACTGTCTCCACTACTGTACTGGAGAATTTTACTACTTGGACAGTAGATCTCTGGCTTAGTGTTTGCAGAAAGGTGGTACCCTTAAGTTAAAGAATGTAAACAGTAAAATTTACTGGTGCATTTTATGGTGGAATTCAGTCCTCAAACATCTTGGCAGATTGATATCAACAGTAATAATGGGCTTTAAAGAGGTGTGAAGGATTTTATTGATGGTAAAGTGGTTATGTTGATCACATCACTCAGTATTAGTTTCTAAGTAACACCTTCACATGTAAATGATGCATCCATTGTTTTTTTTCAACATTATTGTCATAAATAACTGTAAAACCCCTGCACTGATTGATTTTTACTGTCCCTTTTTATGTGCTATTTTCAATCTCTGTAATCAAGAAGTGGAGCATTTATTTTCACTACATTTAAACAAAACTCGTTTTAGATTATTCTATATATATAGAATATAAATGATTTTATGATAAAACCTAATTGTTAGCTACACCAGAATTCCACAAAAGAAGAAGGAGTGCTCTTTGTATTGCTTGCTTTCTTCTTACTGGATGACTGGTGGTAGGGAAAAAACAAACAAACAAACAAACAACAGATTAAAATCCTTAAAAATTTAAAATGTAGGCCTTTTAGATTGCAAAGACCTCCTGGGTTAAAAAAAAGAAAAAGAAAAAAGAAAGAAAATAGTGGCCTCATAGTGAAATGCTTACAATGGGCATGATTGTGGTAGCCCCTCAAGTCCCGGGGTTCACTAATTACCCTTTAATGAGGTCAGTCTGCCCAGGCTTTTTCCCTACCTTGGGAGGGAAAGCACACAAGACAGTTGGAGTTCAAGTGGATCTTTCTGTATTTGCAACTTAGCATAACTGCTTTGAAGGCCCCCAGGGTGCTTAATTGGGGCCTGGCATTTTTGTTTGGGGGGAGACTGCACACAGATCCTCATTGTGCGTTTAGAAGCCACTGTGCATCTTGGAAGCATTACATGCTTTTGTTGATGGTGCATGGTTTTATCAACTCCAAATGAGCTTATTGCCTTTTAACCATTGGGAGAGCTAAATAATAGAAGAACCTAGAAGTCTCTGGGTTGGGCAGCCGCCAAGCAGTTAAGGGAAAGGGGGAATAAAAAGACAAATGAATGGTTTAATTGTAGAGCAAACCATTTGTTTACAGATTAAGACTTACTCCGGTCACTAAATCCTATGGACTAGGAGATGAAAAAAAAATGAGGCTGTAAGGTATAGAAATTGAATGCCCAGAGTTGTGTTTTGTGATCACGCTCAGCTGTTTTTGCTCCCCCCCCCACACACACAAAGGAGGCAAGAGAAGAATGAATTGTCTAATGGTGAGAACTGCCTGGCCAAGTGCACTTTTTGAGCGGTAAAGAATGAGGGGAAGAACCGTTAGGCAGGTTGTTATGTCTTTGCTGCTGCTCAAGAAGCTGAAGCCTTAAGCTTCCTCTAGAAGATTGTTGCTGAACCCTAACCCTCCTGTTGGTGGAGGGGGATGGTGGTGGTGAGTGGAGTAAAGAGTAGAAGAAAGGTGTGTGGGAAAGTGGGTGGTTGCTGGAGGCCTTTGTTGCCATGGCCCTGGACAATACATTCTCATGAATAGTAGGAACCCTTTGCAGAAATCCCCCTATTTCATTAGTTAGGGGCCACGTTTCTGAATAGAAAGGGATTCTTCAGCAATGGCAGTGAAGTGGTATAGCAATTTTGGGGGGGGTAGGGAGGAAGGGAGGAAGAGCTGTTGCCTGGCACCCTGAATTTCGGCATTTTTTACCTCCCCCCTTAAGGATTTTAAACAGTAAAAGGCCAGAAATCATAGTGTTTGTCCAATAAGTAGTTGTAGCTCATCCTTTTAATCTTGTGAATAAATAGGCTTCTAGAAATCTCTAGTAAAGTGTTGTTTTCTAGCAGTGTCATCCTAAGCACTTTCCAGATCTATATTTCTATTTTTACATTAATATTGGGAGTGAAACCCTTTTTCTCAAACTGCTGTCTGGTGTATTAGTCCATCACCCTTTCTGTTAACTCAGGGTGTAAGTATTGTTTCTTTTGTGTTCTGTTTGGCCATGAACAGGCACATCCCTTCTGCACCATTAAAGTAATTTGTTCATTACCTGTTGTGAATTTGATCAGCTGAGCTTTTAAAATCTTAGCTGGCTCAGGGGGATCTTGTTTTGTTTTTCTCCTTGAAGTTTGCCCATGATTGTTTTGATATTGTGATTCTTCTGAAATGGCATGATTTTTGACTCCAAATGATGGCTGAAAGCTTCACTTCACAGATATATTTCTTCTGGGGTTGGGAAAGCAAAGAGGGTATGAAAATGAAGACTAGGTGGTTTCAGTCTTGTTAAACTACTAGTGACTTTTTAAGGTGTTTTTTGTTCATTTCTTTCCTATTATCTTCTCTTTATTAGGAAAGACACTTGAAAGTCCAACATAATTTTTTAAACTCCTGATTTTTAAATTGCCTGAGACTTAATTGTCATAGTCACCAAGTAGACTAAATTTGTGAAACACAGTTTTTTAAAAATCCTGATTTTTATTTTATTTTATTTTTTTACCCAGGTGGTAAAACTCTACAAATGCTCACCTAAATTTGATTTCTCTGGTGGTTGTTTGTTAATATGTGCTCAGTCTATGTTTACTTAGGCAGCAAAACATAAATGCAAAAATGAAAAACATGACTCCAGTTAATATTTATGACAGCCTTGGGCTGTCCAAGCTTGAGATCTGTCTATGGTTTTAATTCTTCTGGAAAGAAATCTTTTTACCAAATTGTCAGTGCCTCTCCAATCTGAATGCTTCTAAGGATTTTTAAAATGCCATCTAGTTGGGTAAGTTTGTGTTCTTTTGTAGTGTAAGAATAGGGAGGAGTGCTGAGCTTTCTGTCCCTCAGGACTTAGTCTGAACAGAAGCTCCTCTTGGCTCTTCTATTTAACCTGTTCTTCTGTATATTATGTAAGTGAATTCTTTATGTTGCTCATATAAAATATGAAAGGAAAAACGCTAACTTAAGATGCTCCCAAAAAAGACTTTTATAAACCTGCTTATACCAAAGTCTAGTACTTTCTGTTTTAGCTCATGTTAAAGGCTTAAAGTCTCCTTTGAAAGACCAGTGTGTGAATCTATAAGCCTGCTATAAATTCATATACATATTTCCTTGTATAAACCAGTGTTTTCCATTTATCTGGAGCTTGTACAGCTGCAAAGTTACTTCCAGCAGATAATCCTGTCCAGTCTTAGATTGATGGAAGTTCTGTAATACCACAGTTATGTACTGGTGATTGGATGTCAGTTCTCTGAGTATATTAAACCTTAAACATGTTGAATTTTCCTTTTCTGACAACTGTAGTAAACTCTGAAGACTCTTGTTCTTGCAAAATCTAGAAAATGCCCAGCATATTCAAATCAATGTTTTTACCAGTGTTCAATACATAAATATAGAACTTTGCAAATTGCTTTTGAATTTAGTGAGCAGCTTACCAGCACATACTAGTAGCAGTAGGATATTAAATGGTGGTGAAAAAATAGATGCTGTTTTATCTTTTGTCTGGAAGATAAATTGTGAAAAGTTTTTGAAGAATTTCATTTTGGAATTGTTGCAACTCACTTTGGGACCTGAAGAATAACACTAACTGTACAAATAATTGTGTGCAGTGAGGTATGGTTGCCTGCATGTTATCTGAGCCTCAATGTGCGTGCATAATTGGAGAGATTATTGGAAAGAGAGTGTTTTGCTGTGGTAGATGTGGTTTAAATCCTAGCGCTGAGCATAGCATTTAGTTTCTCAGCTTACCCACAAAATCTGTGACTAATTTAGTGAATGTGAAGATTTTTGTCCAGATGGTTAGGTTTAATTGTAAAAACTGGAAAGATTTCAAAGTACCCTTTGGGGGAGTGCAGGAAACAAGTAAACAACACAAAAGAATTAAAAGTAACTATCAATCACTAAATATAGCATATATGTATATTTCATATTTATAAACATAGTCATATATACTTAAACACACACACACATGTATGTATATACAGTCAAGGAAAAGCTTAAAGAATTGGTTACAACAACATGAATAAATAGAATCTAGGTGTGATTGGAATGTTTAACATTTATCATGTTTTATTCTTAAGTACTTCCTAGTTCACATTTGGCCTTTCTGGACTCAAAACAAGTTTCCTTGGTATCACTTTCTGGTTGGTGGTGCTTCTTGGTAAAGGGACTTGGTTTGGACTGCACCAAACATTAGGGAAAATCCCTGCTCTATCCCAGGAATTTACTGGCTGCTCTTGCCTCTTTGTGGGGCTCTCTGAGGCCTGGACCAGCTTGCTCTTCCCAGACTGCAGCTGTGAGGCCAAAGAGGTGGTGAGCTTGTAGAAACGGGAGGTGGATAGAGCTTATGTGCCACAGAGACCTTTCCTTTCAGCACCCATTTCTTCTTTGCACTTCTTGAATTTGATGGCTGTGCCAGAATGGAAACAATAATCTGAGTTGATAATTTAAAAGCTGCTCAAGATCTCATTCTTCTCCTGGTTGTTCCCTGTGAAGAGCAGAACTTTAGGGATGGAAATTGTGCCACCCTTTTGTTGTTGGACATTGCTGATCTTAATCTTGAGCCCATAAATTGGCTTTGAAGTTGGTAGGCTAATAGGATTCTATACTGAACTTTATTTGTGTTACCTGAAACTGTAAAGAGAGGAAGAAGAGTAATGGGCCATGGGTTTAGAAAGTAGCAGGATAGAAGGTGAGATGGGCTATTGATAATGTCTGCTTTATTGTAGAAAAATGGATGGAATTAATGGCACAGTGTTCTACAAAGCAAGCAACATGGATACATTTCTTGCACAGGAATGTAAATGTACCCAGATATTTATAAACAAACATACTTCACAACATTCATAACCAAAGCCTGGAATCCTGATTGATTGGACGTTTGCACTTTTTTCTGGACATGCTTCCTAGGCTTTGTCTTGGCTGACTGCACATGCTGTTAAATCCACTCCGATATAGAGAAGGAGCTAAATTTATGTGTTATATTTAGTATGTACCGGTTGCTTTAATATTTGATTATAGAGTCCTTAGCATTTTAAAATGGCCCAAGCAATGAACTTGAGGTTATCTTGCACAGCAAGGTAGATAAGCAGAAGGCCAGGGGTGTTGAATGGTGATTTTTCAGGTCATGAAAAAATCTATGTAAATGGGCTAAGAGAAGGGGCTTCCTGGGAGGAGTACAGTACAGGTCAGTGAGGTCATCCTTTTCTCAGGCTCTTCTTCATCCCCTTTCATCACTCTTGGTCTCCCTTCTATTTTCCTGAAATCCTTCTCAGGGTTTTTTAAAGATACTTACAGTTGACCTTAAGGATGCGAATGATGAAGCTGAAGCAGAATCTGACATACTTTCCCTTTCCCTTGATTTTTTTTTTTGGGGGGGCGTTGTTTTTATAACTAAAATAGGGAGTTAAGATTCGATTAGGGACCTAATAAACAAATGAGAGTCTGAGGCTTGGTACTTATATGAAATTGTGCTGCAAATTACACTTCAGCATAGATGTTATATATCTTTTTACTTTTCATATCTGTTATTAGAGTTTTATATGTATTCCCATCTATAAGTTGTGTTTTCTAGAAATTTCTACCAATTTTTAACAGACTTGAAGAAATTGATGTGAAGAATAGAACTAATGCACAGTTATGCAAATTAATGAACTGACAGTTATGAAGAAGAGGCTTAGATAAAGGCCACTGGGATCCCAAGGACACAAATCAGAAAGATCATGGGTGTGATAAGCTCACCACGATTTATACAAGTGGTGGTACTTTTTATTGCCTCTGATGTCTTGATTTGGGGAAAGGAGAGCCTTTTGGGTTGCCAGAGCACACAGTTGTGTGTTTTGCTGTTGGAAATTCTGGAACATTTTAGGATACAGTGGGCAAGGAAGTTGGCCAGAAAAATGAAAATTTGCCTACTTGTTGTAAAACTTCTTCTGTTGTTAATGTTTCTTTAAGCCTTCTGGTGCTGGGAACTGCACATGAGGGATGAGGTTGAAGCACAGGGTCTGATGGAGCTGATTTTGAAGCTCTATTACAGGGTAGAGAGCCATATCAAGTATAAGCTTGAGATGGGAGAGAAAGAGCAGACTCAGCAGAAAGAGCCCTGTCAGCAGATTCAGCAGCAACTGACGCTGAATGGAGAGGGGAACCAAAGCCTGGAATCCCGATTGATTGGACGTTTGCACTTTTTTCTGGACATGCTTCCTAGGCTTTTTCTTGGCTGACTGCACATGCTGTTAAAGCCACTCCGATAATACACATGGAATGTTTTTGCACAGACTTTGTCCAGATTGGGTTGGGAGTTGGGCACACACCTGATCATGCAGGGCCTTGTAGATCATGGTGAGGAGTTTGAATTTTAGTCTGAATATGAGAAAAATTTCAGAATTTTGAGCAAGGGAATAACTGGATTTGGTCTGTTTTTTATAGAGTTGACGATAGAGAGACAAGAAGAGGAACAGGGAAATCAGTTATAAAACTTCTTCAGTAGGCTCGAGGAGAGACAAGAGACTTTGGTAGTCATGATTCGGTAGGGCTTAGATAAGCAGTCATGAAAGAATGATGATTGACGATTAAGGATAACACCTGGATTTGGGGACAAGTGGAATCATGAATTATGATTAGTCTGGTGCAGTGATTCCTACAAGTAATCCCAGCTATTCAGGAACTGAGATAGGAAGATCCCAAGTTTGAGGCCAGCCTGATCAACTTTGTGAGAAGTCTTAAAATAAAATAAAAATGGCTTGGATTGTAGTTCAGTGGTACAGCACCCCTGGGTTCAATCCTGAGTACCAAAAAAAAAAAAAAAAAAGTTACAACTCAGTTTTGATACAGCTGCTGGTTGCTGGTTGCCAAATGATGTTTGTTTAGTTGGATGGCTAGGCAGGAGACACAGATAAGAAGGGATGGGCATATTTTGCTTGGCTTTAAAATTATTGGGCTGAAGCAGGGTCACCTAGAGAATGAGGATAGTTGGAGAAAACAGGGGTCCAGAGCTGAGCCATGGATATTAGGAGGAGCTGGCACCACTTCAGTGAGGCAGAAGAAAACCCAGTCAATCTGGTGTTTCTGGTGAGCAAATGAGGAAATTCCTGCAAGGAGGCTCGGATCAGCCCTGGCAAATGCTGCCAAGAAGTCAGGTTAAGATGAGATTCAGAACTGACTGATGGTGACCTTAACGCAGATGGTCCTGGGTTGAGGGGTAAGGATAAGGGAATTAAAAATCTGACTGGAGGACTGGATTTTTTATTAGTTGAGAAAAAAAAAAAAAAATATATATATATATATATATGGACTAGTCTATCATTTTTTTAGAGTGGGGAACTTTTAATAGCCTGTTTGCTAATGGGCTGGTGGTGGAGAAAAGCTGATCAAATTAGAGAGAGGGGATGGGTATTGGTGTGGGGGAGGTCTGGTACTTGGGTGCAGCTGTGGGCCTCTGGGGTCCCTGGAATAGTACTCCATTGTATCAGGAAGGCTCTGCATAAATGCTTGAGGCGGTGGGGGAGGGGTGTGGAGGTGGGTGGAGATAGGTCTTATGGTTAAAAACAAAACAAAAATAGCAGGTTTTTATCATTTGCAAATGATATAATGATATAATGGCTTAGTACATATGAAAAAATACAAATTTAAATATGTTAAGTTTTTTGTTTGTTTGTTTTTTAACTGGAGATGCAGACAGCAGTTAGATATTCACTTCTTCATTCATTCCTTCCCTCCTTCCCCCAACAGTTTAGAGAGCTTTGACCATTTTGTTTGGACAGTAGATATTAGAAAGTGCTGGTGAAAGTCTTAATTTGTTTTTCTATTCATTCCTGTATCATTTCCTTCACTCAGCAAGTAGTGTTTGAATGCCTATTCTATGTGAAGCACAATCTGGGTCCTGGAGGTCCAGTAGTGAACAAACCAAAGCATCTGTTCTCATGAAGCTTATATTCTAGTTTATTCTTGATGAATAAATGTATTTTGGTTAGTGTCACCTGCTTTAAGGGAGAATTGAGTCTGGGAAGGTGGGAGAGCGAGATGGTGGGAAAGGAGAATTTATGTTTGTTTATGTTTGAGTAGGGACCTGAGAACAGTGAGGAGGAGCCATTTGGCCTCTTGTGGTGGGAACTTTTTAGACCTGGGGAGCAGCCTGTGTGCAAGCCCTGAGATGGGGGAGTGTTTGAGGAGATTCCTGCTCCAGGGTGGCAGGAGCTGCAGAGGCAAGTGCGAGGAGATGAAGTTGGAGAAGAAACTAGAGGCCAGGCTCAATCAAGTAAGACTCAAGGTGGGAGGGACAGGCTGTGATGGTCCTGTGTGGGAACCTGCCCTAAGCTTCACTCTGGCTCCAGTCCTTAAGTCTTTTGATTTCATTTTCATTTCTAAGTGGCTAAGAAACATGGATGGGTTATCTTGTGTGAATTTTATCAAGTGATTTCACGTTGCAAAATTGTAAATATGGAGGTGTTTAAAAAATAAAAAGTATATATGTTTTAGTTGTAGATACACACAATACCTTTATTTTATTTTTATGTAGTGCTGAGGTTCAAACCCAGTGCCTCACAGGTGCAGGCAAGTGCTCTGCCACTGAGCCACAGTCCCAGCCCCAATATTGAGGCTTTTTAAAATTTTTTTTAAAAGAGTGAACAAAATGTTACATTTTTTCAGAAAACATTAATTAAAAGAGATTACTTTTCCCAGGGACATGTGTTCCAGTGTCTCCATCACTCCCGTACTTACATGTGTGATTATATTAATGTAGTTGATTTCTACCAAATATGCTAACATCAGAAAATGATGGGGTAGTAATGTAAATAGAAAGGTCAATATTTTTTGCATTGCACCTCAGAAGATTACTTGCATACTTGCTGGGGGTTTGACATACCTCCTCATTTGGAGACTGAGAAACTATTATAATTTTTATATTAAAAAAGCAATAAATAAATCTATAGGAGTTTAAGTTGTCCTAAAATATTGTATAATGGAAAGTAGTTTTTACTTCCCCCTTCCCAGACTATTCGAACCAGTTACTTACAGCAATTTTGTGTGTTCTTCTCAAAATAGTTTCCATCTGGACAAGCATATATTTATATTTCTCTTGTCAGTACACAAGTTAGAGCACATCAAAGAAACTGATTTACACGGTTGTGCACACCTGTAATGCTAGTAACTCAGGAGACTAAGGCAAGAGGATTGCAAGTTCAAGGCCAGCCTCAGCAGCTTAGTGAGACCCTCAAAATAAAATAAAATAAAAAGGGCTGGAGTTTAGCTTTGTGGGCTCAATCCCCAGTGGGTTCAAACCTGGGTACTGCAAAAAAAGAAAAAGAAAAAAAAATTAAAAGCAAAGAAACTGATCTGCACCTTGCCCTTTGCAGTTAACCATGTGTCTTTGGATAGCACGTGTTCCTTTTCTACCTTTGATTCCATAATTAAACTAGTCTGAAAGCCTTTAGGTTGTTTCCAGTATTTTTCAGCTGCAAAAAATTTTCTAGTGAACATCTTTGCACACATGTATTTCAAAATGCAGTTGTTCTCCAACTTGATTGCATCAGGTTGAATAGCTATTAACACTGGAACTTATGTGCCTGTATTTCTATAATTTAATGCTGTGAATTATGCTTTTCTGGCTTCAATGTTAATGTATTATTACAGATTATTTAAATTTGTATTTTTTCATATGTACAAGCCATTATCTCTTTATTTTCCTACATGTTGGTATTTATAACCTTTGACTACTTTTCTAATGTGCTAGTGGCCATTTCTTGTTGACTTAAAAGTATTTTAGTGTATATTAATTAAATGCACTATTCTTTTGTTTGCAACATTTTCATGTGCTTTGCAAAAATTTTCTCCCATCTCTTCATTTGTCTTTTGATTATATTTATGCTAGTGCCCGGTGAAATATCTTAAATTGTGTAGTCAGTTTTACAATTTATATATTTGTATGGCTTCTGGGTTTTATATTGGTTTAGGAAGACCTTTCTTACTCTAAGACTATTATTAAACTCTTTTTCTTCTGCTGATTTTATGGTACTTGAACTATCTTTAAGGTCTTTAACTGGGAGATAAGATATTTACCTTATTGATTTTGAGGGTCATGTTTCTATATAATTTTTGATCCAATATTAAAAAATTCTTGAAACCTTAATATAAATAGTTCTTGATCTGAGTTATGTGTCTGAATCATTTGGAGAGTGCTTAAGTTTTTTTCATGTCCCCAAATACCTAGTCCCTGATCCTCACCCTTATTAAGCTTCTTTGGGTGCATTTAGACAATGCTAAATACCCTTCTCTCTCTCTCTCTCTGGACAGATGTTAGTAATGGCTATTAGAATGTTTTTTAAATGTGGTTCTGTATAGAAAAATCACCACTGTATTGCTTTAAATATGACTTCATTAAGGTGTTTTACAGGTGGTTAATTACTGTACTTGGTCAAATGGGAGGTAGGGCCAGAACAACTAATGATTTGCAGCTCCAGCCCTAGGAATATTTATACCCAGTAAATACACTTACTGGTGTTTCCTAGAATCCTAGGGCAGAAATATCCCTGCACAAACAAATTGCTTAAGTAGTAAAGCTGAACCATGGCTTTGCTTAGTTAGCCATTTTGGTTTAGTAGCATGTAGATAATTGCTGTGGAGGCAGGAGGAAATGTTTTGGGAATGTATAAAGCATGCAGTTTTAAGTATTACTGCTGCTGGTCTGATCTATGGAGGTCGTCTCTCCTGGTCAGCTGGGCTTTGACTTCTTTTATGACCCTGGACAAACGCCACTGTTTTCTGGGCTTTGTTTTCTTCTTGGACTGTTGCCTTCTGGTTCCAAAAGAGTTCTAATTTCCCCCTTTCCTACTTATTGCACTGGAGACAGATGTCTTTTAGCTACACTTCCTCCCATTTTGTTCTGTAATATCAATATATGTTTCCCTGCTAGCCTGAGACCCTGAGGACATGGATGCCATCTTATTTTTATTTCAGTCAATATTTGTTGAACTGGATGCTCTTTTAGTAGGGTCATAGAGTAGAGGAGGGCCTTAAGGCTGGCTCTACTGGGTCCTCATCTTTTGTCTTTCTTTCAGGTAGAGATCACAGGCACAGATACTGCTGGGAATTATTTGGATTTTCCTCTATCTTGCATTTATGTGGCATTATATCCGTCATCTGGATAATCAGTTATGTTGTGCCTGCTTTCTCTGGGTCTGGTAGAGCATGTCTGTTGAATTTTAAAGAATAAAGATAAAGATGATTTACCCATAAGGGTTATGTGGTGTCAGAATAACAGATTACAACGGCATCCTGTTTGTTGGCAGATTTTTGTCTGATGATTTCTTTGTTGCCCACAAAACCCTCAGGACTAAAGTGGAGGGCTACTCTTAAAAAAGAAAAAAAAAAGTCATTATTCAAGAAGAAGAAAGAAGTATTTATTGGAAAACTTACACCAAATCATCAATCTAATTTGCAAACAATTTTTTTTTTTTTTAAACCAGCCTAGGAGCTTGGAAGGGGGTCAGATCTTTGGGACTCAGTCATGAATTTGGCCCCTTTCTCTCAGCAGAAGTTCATATAAGAACTTGAAGCACAGCCCATTCTGAGGACTTTAATGTGTAATCATTGATTATAATCATATGTCATTATTAGCTGTAACTGTTGTTAAAAAGAACAATGGTTTGATTTTTACATTGAAGTTGTCCATTAACTCAGCATGTTATTAAAGCATATTCTCTACCCCCTCCCCCAAATATTCTTGCCAGTATGCATTCAATAGATGGAAACTATTCATGTTTATTGTGAAAGTCTGCTTTATCTGAATGAGTTGTGTGCTGCTGTGTTAGCCATGGCATGATTGTGGTTCTTATAGAGCCTCTACCAAGTTGAACGTCTTTTTTTTTTTTTAGCTCTGTGAGTTTTTGCTGGAGTAGTGTTGGAGAAAGAAATTCCACAAAAAGATATATTATAAAAGGTTATGAAAATTATGAAAATTAATTATGAGAAATCTAACGTCTTTTGGAGTGAGCAAATACAACATCAACAAAGCTGGGAATAGTTTCCTCTTTGAGAAACTCCCCATATAAATTATTTACTTAGAAGGCTATTTCCTTTCCTATATCAAAAAGAAACAATCGATAATTTTTAATCTTGGTACAGTGCTTAGCATTTAGCTGCCCAAGGAATGTTGTTTAAATTTAATAGCACCCTAAATTATGTGTAAGTACTTTCAAAGGGATATCCTATTGGTTTTTATGACAGCCCTCAAAGGTCATAAGAAAACATATTATTGCTCTAGTTTACGGGCAGAGAAACTGAGGTTTAGAATGAATGCCAGTACCTTCTAGTCTGAGTATGCACTACAGTGAAAAAGAGGAACAGCTCTTGCCCTTGAATTTACACCTGGTCTGTTCTTACCTCTCCTTGTAGGTTAGAATTTTACTGAGCATCTGTGGACCCTTTCTCCAGGAATTTAAATAATAATAATAGTAGTAGTAGAAGAAAGAAAAGGTGCACAAACACACAAACCTTTGCTTCTATAATTACAGGGTTTCTCAGACTCCACAAAGTCTTTGAAGCCCGGGTACAAAATCTTTGATTTAACAATTGCTTGTCAACAAGCCCTTGAATTAAGTGACTTGCTCAGGGGCCAAACAGCCTGACTACTGAGAAGCAACAGGAACCCCATGCTTCTTTTTCCTCCCCTAATGTTTTCCTCACGACCCCATATTGATTTTGAAATGATGAACAACAAATGAAATAATGGGAAAACTCTTTGTAAATATAGAGTGTTTTACAAATATAAATGCAAACAAAGTAAGTGGGTGCCAGGGAAACCCAGGCCACACATTTTGTAGTGGCTTATGTTCATATATTAGGGAACCTGCTAGAACCCCACTAAATGTGGAGTTGCCAGCTATTTGCTTTAATCTGATCATTTACAAAAATACAGCAATCCTCACTGGTGTGTTTGTTAAATACTGATATAACCAAAATGAATGCTGTGCCTGTGGCCTCTAGTTTTGCAAATGCTCTCTCTCTATGGATTGTGAGAACCGGTTTAATTCTAATTGCAGAAATATCAGTGGGATTTATATCTGTCTTCCTGAGATAGCTGTAAAGAAGAAATTTAAGTACTTAGAGAACACGCATTTTGATTTTTGTTCTACAATGGAAAGAACCACGTTAGCTTGAAGAAGCTCATTAACGTGAGGGTTAGTACGATTTCTCTTAATTAAATTTGGTGGATGGCAGAAGTATTAGAAGTGGAATACAGACGAGATTTTACAAAATTTCTGATTTTGAGAGAAGAGAAAAAGCTAGTGGTTATTTCTACTGTGCATGCTAATTTAAAAGTAATTCAATAATGACTCCATTTGTGTGATTCTGGTGTTAAAAAATGGATATGGTAAAGGCTTGCCTGTCTTTATTCACCAAATAGCAGTTTCGCAGACCCTTACAAGTTCCTCCCATATGTTAGTGAAAAACATTTTCCAAGGACTTGGCAGTGTTGTACTTTGTAGCTGATGCCAGCTTCTTCCTTGGGCCAATTCAACGGAGAAGAGAGAGAAAAAGCCTTGTTTTAGTGGCTGAATTACTCTGACAAGCTTTCACATTGCCCCTCCTCTTATTAATATTCTTTTTGATGTGAGCTTGTAAAACAGAGGATTGGCTGTTAATCTCCAAGATCTCAAGGGCTTTTGGCAGTGGCCCATAATTGATGTGTTCACATGGCTGTTGTCTGACTACTAATGATTAGACAGCAGTGTTATCTACCAGCTAAATCAGTGTTGCTTATAAATCACACTTGATAAACTGCAGTTTCATTTCTTCAAAGAGTCCGTACATGTCTACATACTTTGATAGAACTGCCAGAGGCATTTCATGATTCTATGACAGCTTAGATTAGGTTTATTTTTCATTTCTGTTTGACAAAATATTAGACTCTCTAATGCATGTGAAAGAGAATTTGTTTTGTTCCCCTAACAAGGCACTTGGGGAATGATAAGCAGAGGAAGATTACCTGTTCTCATTGGGAGGGTGAACAGGTTGGGATGGCAGGTTGTATTTTTGCCTTTGCGACTTACTGCAAGGTAAACGGAGTGGGGTGATAGTAATTGAGGTCATGCCACTCTGAAAGAAGGAGAGCAGAAGTCTCTGGGGAGAAAGTTCTCAGAATGTGGGCCTATACTCAGATTGTGACATGGCTGGGGAGGGCCATCTAGAACTGTGAGATTGTGCTGACTGTTCAGTCATAGTGTGTGCTGAGCCCATGCAAGGTATGACTTCCTTTTATAGAAGGGCAAGAGAAAACAAGAAGGTTCTACAACAAGAAGAGGTAACAGCCGCAGAAATAGTATCTGTGTTCCTTCTCCACTGCTTTGTGCTTGGCTGACCACAGATACACCCAGAGTTCCCCATTTGCCCCAAACTTTGCTTACTGAAGACAGGAAGCCAGATTGCATGTCGCATATACATGGTGGGCTTTGGGAACTTGATGCTAAGTCATGAATCTTTACCTAAAGGTCACAAACTCCTCTGGCCTAGAGCTAACTTTCACTGTCTATACAAAAAAAAAAAAACCAAAAAAAAAACTAAATTTTTAAGGTTATTTTGTTTGTTACCCTATAATTGTATATGTATATAGAGGCAATTTTTTTTTTGTTAATGACAGCTAATCTTTCCCTAATTTCTGAGATCAGATGTTTTTAGATTTCAATGAAATAGTTAAATCAGAATTGTCATAAATTTTTAATAAGCTAATTTTTTCGTGAGGTTTAAAAATTATATTACTTTAGAGACGTCTGTATGTTTTTTAAGGTAATCAGAGGTTAAATATTTTCTCAAAATTCACAACTTTTTTTTCAGAGTAGTTGGTTTCTGTGGCAAAAGATTGGGCTGGGGTTCTGTTAATAAATTGTTAAGTTAGTGGAGTTCTTGAATATAGGAAGGGGGGAGAATGCACTTACAAATTTTACCCACCCCATCCAGAGCAAAACCAAAAAGCCATGCAAGATCTCAGAGTGCTGCAGAGTTTTAATCTCCTTAATTCTAGGCGTCATTTATTCTTCAACTAAGAGTGGCTTTGACATGAACACTCCTTTTCCTTAGTAAATTTTAGGGCTGTAGTTAAAATAAACACTGATGTCAAGGAATAAATGTTTATTGATGTGTGAACATTGACTAACAAAGGTACTTAACTAACCTGCTTATTTTACAATGATTCATGGTTGAATCTAATACTTTTTTTTATTAAACAAAAGCAATTTATAAGTTGTTTTGGTTATGGTTATTAGATTTTAATATACTGGAAAAATACCCATGATTAACTAAGAGAACACAGTCTTTCAGTTATTTAAATAGATGCTTCATTTAATTTTGATACATAAAGCAACTATATTAGAGTTTCTAATGTAGCTGTAAATAAGAAAAAATGCAGTAAGAGGTATGGAGTATGGTTTTCATTATGTAAAGTATGCATGCGTATGTAAGGGCTGGATGGTAATATTAAAAATTATGAGAATGTTTTAAAAGATTTTTATATCATCTTTAAGTAATTTTTTAAAGTATTGTATATACACATATCTATGAGTTTTATGAAGTATATTACCATTATGGCAAAAGTAAGCATGCAATTTTTAATTTTAAAAGGTATTAGTTCTTCTTGACTGATGGTTTAAATCATGATTCAAATCAACTTGATTTAAATTTAGCTTAGTCTCATGCTGAAACTGTTTGCAGGTGTTTATTAACTAACTGGAAATAATTGTAATGTTAAAGGAAGATATAATAGAAGTTCTTTTGCCTACAGGGTGCTCATAGTTTGACATTAGTATATAGAAAATATCCCCATCATCTGCTGTTTGGGGGATCCCATTATATAAAATACCTATTCATTGGTTAAGAAATTTTGGATACTTTGTGGTATGCACTATAAAAATTGTGGCTGCATGTTCATTTGAAAGCTAATCTCTTATGGTTCTGTGTGACAAAAAACTATTTGCTAGATATGAGATTGAATGTTTTTCTCTCCCCTCCCAATTAGTTTTTTTTTCCCCCCATGTTGGGAATTGAACCCAGGTCTTATACATGCTAGGCAAGCACTCTACCAACTGAATTATATTCTAGCCTCCCTGCCCCCTCATTTAGTCTTAATAATTCTAAATTCCTCCAAAATTTGTTTTGAAGTAAAAGACATGTAAAAAATAAGTATTCTGAAAAAAATGGATGCTAGGAGAATGTAATCCTGTCTACCCCCTGCACTAGCCTTTAATCTTTTGTAGCTCTATAAAGTGGATTAGTAATTATAAATGGATAGTAGTATAATTAGTATAAGTGGATAGTAACATTTATTTCTGTTTACATCTGTGCATTTGTTTGAGGCCATTTTCATAGAGTTCATTTCATTCAGTTCTTGAGGTACTCCTATAAAATTGCTGAGACAAGCATTCTTAATGCCATTTTATAGATAGATATTGACACTGGATGATACTGATCTCATTCGTAGGCAAGGATTCTTCCTAGATGCTAGCTTTTGGAAGAGAAAAAAAATTCACACCCCCCCCCCCCCCAATAAAACCTCATTATATACGTGAGTCTAAGTAGCTATAAATGTTCTATTACAATTCCATCCCTAAATATTTAGAGGTTTTTTACTTTCCATCTCTGTTGAAAACCATCCTGTGGTTTTCAGAGACGATAGTAGCATGTTGGTTTAGCCTTGTGACAACTTAAGCTCTGTAAGGATGTGTTATTAAGGTTGGTGCCTTTGGTATCACTGGGAGGGACAGGATCAGGTAGGGGTAATTGAAAAAGCTTACTCAGGATGCCCATTGGTCTTGTGACACAGCCCCCTGAAATGAAGGCCTCTTTGCCTTTTAGACTGCCTGTGACACACAAAGGATTGAGGGACATGGCATTTAGGAGTTAGGGTCTGGTTTTGAAAAATGTCGTGAGTCATCTCTTGGGAAAAGGTGACTGGTGTCCTGGTTTTGAGTCATATTTCTTTTCCTGCATTGAGACGTACAGTTCAGGTGTGTGCAGTGACCACCGGGAGGCTGCCAGTGCCTGTTAGAGTGAAATTAAGGGAAGTGTCAGAAATTGACAGGCTTTAAGCAGTCTTTCTCTTCTGGTAGGTGGAGGGGAGAGGGGAGGGCTGTGTCCTCTTGGCTTCTCCGTGGTGGTGTTGCACACTATCGCAGCCCTTTCCCATCTTAGAGCTACTCTCTACTCTCTCTGATTACTGAGACCTCACAGCCATTCTGCTCCTTTCCCTACCTTTCTTCTCTACCACTGGTGGAGTGTCCAGGGCTCCGCCCCTTTCCTCACCATTCCTCTTGCTTTTTCTGAGCCATCTCATTCACTCTGCTGGCTCTATTGCTTTATATGTGCCAGTGACTCCTCTCTAGTCTAGATCATTCCCTTGAGTTCCAGGCACTTCCTGTCATCTGCTTGGTAGACCTTGCCGAAGCTCCCTTCTACCTGAACGTACACCTGGGTTTATCCTCTGCCCACCTTCTTGGGTCCCACCCTCTCCCTGTCCCCACCATAGCTGTCCTCTCTTCCTTGGAATTCTGTCATGGCTTTCTAATTGCCTTTCTCCCTCTAGTTTTGCCTTCTCTTTTTGGTTTTCCAGCCGATTTTGAAGTGTTTTTTATCAGATGGGCAATCTCATCTTTCCTTGCCCCTGTTTAGAATCCTCAGTGCTGTCTTCTAATTTCACAGTGAAGCCTCAGATTCACAACCTGACCTGGGCTGTTTGTGAGCTGATTTGCAGCCTCAGCTCTTCCTGTTCTTACTGGCTTCCTAAGCTACCAGCCCCTTCACTAAACGTGACATCCAGAGTGGTTCAGCTCTGCTGGCGCACCCCACCCCTTCAACAGGCCAAATTCCACAGTCCTTCTGATCCATCTCAGCACACTCCGTGGGCCACCTCCTAGTGCTTCCATGTTGCCCTGGGCTTACCTGACCATCTCAGCCCTGATCACACTTTGTTTTCTGCAGCTACCATTTGTTTTCCTTGCCAGCCTCAGACTTCCAAAGCACACCTGGATCAATGCTTGGCACATAGTGGCACCTTCAGATTTTTTTGAATGAGAGAATGACTTTCCCAACAAGGAGGCAGACACAGCAGCCCTTATAAAGAGGGTGTGGGGTCCATGCATGGTTCCCCACCACACCAACTAGGTCCTTAAGCCACCTGGGACTCACTTATTGAAATATAGTCCTCCATCATGAGCCCTCTACCTCAGCATTGGCGTTTATGTATGTTTATTCTAAAATGGAATGGTTTAACATCTTTTATTAAAGTGGTTTTTAAAAAATGATACAAGTAGTACCTGTTCATGCATGTTAACACTCAGCTAACTCAGAGGGCTGTAAATGGAAAGTGATCTACTTCCCTTCCATTTTTGCATATGAGAGGATATGCAAGAAAAGAGGTTCTTTCCAGAGAAGTGGCCTATTGGCCTGTTCTTGGGAGGGAAAATAGCCCTGACCTATGTGCAGCATTCTTTCATGTAGGGCTCTATGAGAAGAGCTTTTTTTTTTTTTCCCCCGGCTGGGGATTGGATCCAGGGCTTTGTGCATACTAGGCAAATACTGCACTGGAGCTATAGATACTCAGCCTCCAGAAGAAACTTTTAAAAGTTTGAGTTGTGGTATAGAACTTGGTAAAGGGAATGACAGATCTCACTGGGATAGCCCATCTTCTTGTTTTTGCTCCTTATCCTGAGAGGGATAAGACTTTAGTTACTTCAGTTCTCTTAAGACTTTAGTTACTTCAGTTCACAAAATCACTTGAGGAAACCCTCCGTTGCTTTTCTACATAGACATGGTAATAATAACGAATGTGTCTTTTAAAGTGCATCTGATGGGCTGGGGTTGTGGTGCAGTGGTAGAGCACTTGCCTAGCATGTGTAAGGCATTGGGTTTGAATCTCAGCACCACATATAAATAAAATAAAGGTCCACTGACAACTGAAAAAAATATATGTATGTATATAATATAAAATATAGCATACTTGATACTGTCGTGTATGTCTAAAAAGAACAATTTTTAAAAAAGATTTTAAAAACCAAATTAAAAAATAAAGTATACTTGAGAATAGGTATATGAATAAGTATTATGTGCGTATGGAAAAACCATATTTGTAGATGTGTATAGATACGTTTGAAAATAGATATGTAGGAGCTCTATGATTTTCTCTCTCCCTTTAACAGTTTTATCCCTGTGATAAATGTTGGAGAGCTTTACCAAGTTGTACTCAATAACTAAGGCTTCAAAACATTCCTTAATTTAATGGACTGGATCAGTATTTCAAATGGGCATTTGGGAGGGAGGGAAGGAAGAAGGACAAGATGTACATACTGAGCCTTTCAGATAGTGTTGAATTTTTGTGAGCAATGCTACTATTTTGCAGAGAGGAATGTGGTACCAAGATAGTATCCTGGTCAGGGAGTCAAAATTGTCCCTTCTGTAGCTGATTCATGATGCTTTAGAAAAGCAGGTTTTGACTCTTTCCAAGACACCGCCTTAGTTCCCATACTGTGTGACTCAGACACACCCTTGTCATTTAATTTGTCATGGCAGCATGTGTCGGGTTTATCATTCAAACGTCTAAAAGTTTAGTTGTAATTTCAAGTGAGATTTCTTAATATAATGTAAAGAATTGCTGTTAATTGAGGGGAATAGGAAGAAGGGAATTATCCTTCAACAGGTCTCTTTCCTTCCTGGTCCCTGCCTTCCTCCTCTCTTTAAATCTTGTTTGTATCCAGAAAGGTGAGGGTCAGATACCTTCAGACTTCCCCCAAATTCAAAGTGACTTCAAGGAGAAGTTAGGAGCCCTGCAAAGACAGGCACTACATTTATCAATGGCCAGTGTCTACTAAGGTACATGCATTGTCCACAGAATTGGAAATTGATGGGCTAATGTAGGTGCATGCCCCTTAAGCAATACCCAGAGTTACCATAGAACTCTCTTTCTCTTAAGGGCCCAGGAATGAGATCTAATTGATAGACATGGAATTTGTATGAAACTTTTCAGGAATTCAGCTTTGTACAAAGGGACTTATATGAAAAGGATTAATCCAAGAACACAGGCTTTTCTCGTACCTTTATGACGGTCCCTTTTCTTTGTAGCTTATTTTCGTGTTTTAAGTGTCTTTGGAAACAGGATGAGAGGAAATCAGAGAATGCTTTTGAACAAGATATGAAAACACTGATCATTTACTGCTACTATATAAAGCACACCCAGCTCTCTGAGCAGTGAAAGATGTCAGCGGCACTTTCAGACAGATTAAGTATCTGTGGCTCAGCAATGGGATGGGATTCTTTCAGAGAACACAAATGAGGCTAAGTATGTGACAACTGATGTGCCCTGGTGGAAGAGTCTTCAAGGTCCCTGGCCCTGCATCTGCTCCACCTCTACCATTGTCACTTTACAGCGAACTCAACTCATTAAGGGTCTTTAAGGGGAGGTTTAGTTTGGCTTCAAAACAACAACAACAAAAAACCAAGGCATTGAATGGAGTCATTTAATTATGCTTGGTCTTAGGTGCTCAGTACCTTTTGTTGTACTTTGAAAACTGTCAAGGCTAGAGGATGAAGTTAAAAATAGTCACTGTTGTTCAGAGCATATTTGACACATGTGGCTGGCCATGTGAGTCTCTGCTTTGTGACTTGTACACAGAGACATCTCTGGGGTTACCACCAATAGTTGGTGACACCCTCCCCGCCACAGCACCATGAGGAGCTGGATTGTTGAACTTAGGTCCTGGCTAGAAATGGAAGCATCCATCTTGACCCTGTGAGGCCACAACCCTGGCTGTGCCCCGGCCCATCCCAGCAGGTCAGTTGCTAAGCCTGAGCCACACTTTATTCATTAAGACTGTGGTGACTTGCTATTTAGGGCAAAATAGGTTTTCACAGCAAGTAGTGCAAAAATGGAAATAGTGATGTAATTCCCACGTAATATATGTAGTTGTAGCTTTTAGAATTGGACGAGTTTAAAACAATAGCAACAACAAAACCAAACCTGAGCTTTGGTTTTAGTGGGGCTTTAGAAGGAGGTTTCCAAAGGGAATGCAGTATTTGCTGGGAAGCCTTGAGATGAACTGTTTCAACCTGTGGGCAAAGAACATGGATTCAGGAGTATGGCTTCCAGCGTACGGAAGAGGGTAGGAAATTACCTTTGGAGAAGGTTTTCTTTCCACATCATGTTCTATTTTACATTCAGTAGAGTTTACTTTTGATATTAGACTGTGCAGACCCAAAATTTGACTCAGCCAACGCATCCTCAGTCATCTTTCTAGTTACTTAACTTTTCCCAAGTGTCCTTTATTTTATCTGTAAGATATTTCTCTTCACTATCTTGTGAAGATAGAATGGCAGAATGCAGAGTATAATCCTGCCTACAATTCTAAGTGTTAAAACAGTTAAAAATCCCTTGATGGTTTTTGTCTTGTTTGTTTTGGTACTAGAATTGAATCCAGGGTGATTTTACCACTGAATGACATTCCCAGTCTCTCTCTCTCTCTCTCTCTCTCTCTTTTTAAATTGTGGGACGGGGCCTTGCTACGTTGCTGAGGGTCTGGCTAAATTGGTGAGACTAGCTGTGAACTTGAGATCCTCCTGCCTCAGCCTCTGGAGTTGCTGGATTACAGGTGTGCACCACCACACCTAGCATAATAGTAGCTGCTGCCAGTGTTGTTACTACTATTTTTACAAGAAAGGCTGTGGACTTTGAAACCAGGAAGGTTTAGCCTTAAGTTTCAGTTCCTCAGATAAGTGGCACATACTGTTAGATCTTTAGTTTCTGCCTCTGTAAAATTGGGATGATGGGGAGTTAAAGGAGATGGAGTTCTGGTGCCTTAGACCCTTAGTGAGAATTTCCCCATGTTGTTTGTGCAACAGACTGTGAAGCATAAATTGCCCTGATCATGGTTCTGAAAAGTCTGTATCATGTTTAGGAAAGGCAGGATTAGGAATGACCACAGATATAGCGGTTCCAGGTTTGTCTGTTGGGTGGAAATTCAGATTTGATTAACTTGCAAAGAGTTTTTTAAGCCTCCCCTGCTTTGTTGATGAAGCAGTGATGTCAGGCAGATGCCAAGTGCAACTCTGGCACTGGTTACCTCTCAAGAGTAGTGACTTCTACTGTAGTGCAGTCTCTAATGCTTTTTAAATTAAGAGATGACTGTGGGCAACCTCATAAAATAGCCAAATACCAGGATATGGAGAAAATGTGAACATGAAGTAATCATAACTCAGAATGCACATAGAATGTAAAAATATTAACTGTGAGCAAAATAAAACACCTTTCCCCCTCTGGTTGTTGACAATCTGGGAATCTCAGGATTGAAGGGTTAATAGTAGGATGGGTTTGGAGATTTGTGGCAACAGATGGCAGAAACCCGGGGCCAGCTCCCTCCTGCAGGGTTCGGCCCTGACCTGGCCAAGGCAGGGAATCACTCTGCATTTAGGAGGCTTGCCTGTCTGTAGTGCTGGACTCCATCTTCTCCCTCTGCCTAGGAGCACTCTGTGTCTCATGCCATAGAGCCACCTGAATGTCCGTTGTTGTATCCAGGTGGAGCAGGAATGCCCACTGGAACGCTCCCCAGCCCTGCCCTGGAGACCCCTCCTCATTTGCTGACAGTTTGCGGGTACTGAAAACCATATCTGGCTGACACTGTCAAATGCTCCAGTGATGAAAACCTGCCACCACCAGCACTCTAGCTTTGGAGCCGTACTTGTTCATCAGCACTCAGGAAGCCCTTGAAATAAGGTGAACAGAGAAAATATTGCCAGGACCTCTGCAGATTCCCCCCCCCCCC
>NW_026000026.1:87157288-87158052 GCF_001458135.2 Marmota marmota marmota
CAGCCCTCTGATTGCACACACTAAGTGCCGCTATCTGTGTAAATAACCTTTTCTTCCCCACCTCCCTCTGTCCTCCCTGCTCCCCCCCTCCCATGCTCTTAGACTCTCTGGCGTGATAAATAGCCAGGCTACTGCTCAGCGTGCTCCAACACCTGGGAATAATCATGCAAAAATAACAGTGAGAGACTGCCGCGCGTCTGTTCTTGACATTAACTTTCCTCAGTTTGACAGGCTGCCACCACCAGCTGTTAGACTTATGGGTCTTTTTTTTTTTTTTTTCCTTTTCTACTGGAGATGACTGCATTCCTGCTTTCCTCTTTTGGGCTCTAATGGGTTACATCAGTGTCTCATCAAGATGACAGAAAAGAGGTCAGACAAAAAAAAAACGTAGCTAAAACTGGCCAGTTCTTTATTCTGGTCTCTTATTGTAGTTATTATTATTATTTGATCAATAATGCCTCACTGACTTTTAAATGAGGAATATCTGATTAGAACTATATTAGGGTTTCTCCTCCAGAAAGATATCCATAACCTCCTTTCTCTTTTTTAATTGTACTTTGTTCTACCAGATTTTTAAAAAAATGATTTTGGTTGTAGATGGACATAATACCTTTATTTTATTTATTTATATGTGGTGTTGAGTATTAAACCCTGTGCCTCACGTGTGCTAGGCAAAGCGCTCTGCCACTGAGCCACACCCCAGCCCCATAACCTCCTCTTTTGAACCATACCACTGACCTGGTTTTTTTTTTTTTTTTTTTTTA
>NW_026000026.1:87158076-87297631 GCF_001458135.2 Marmota marmota marmota
GGTTTTTTTTTTTTTTTTTTTTAGTTCAGGTTTCAAATGTATTTGTGATAATGATAATAACATTTACAATACTGTAGATCCTGTTTATTGAATGCTGCACTGTACCAGGCACTGAGCTAAGGTTATTTGTGGGATCTCACATTGTAGTCACATAGGTAGATGCTCTCTCCATTTTTGTCAATGAAGACAGAGGCTCAGAGAGATCAGATGGCTTGCTGAGGTGACACAGCTAATAGGGTGGGATTTCAACTCAAGACTGATGTCCACTGTCTTTTATCAGTGCCCTGCTTTTTGCACTCAGGCGACCAAGGACAGTCCCATGGATGTGGTTCTACCATACAGCTATAATTTTCATCTGTTTATGTGATGATTTGGTTAATGTGACAGTCTTGCTCACTAAGCAGTTAGTCCATGAAGGCAGGGACCTGGTTGGTTTGCACCAGCTCATTCTAGCAAGTTCTGTGGTGCTTGGCACACAGCACGTGTGCTATAATTGTCTATTGGGTGGATGTGTGATTGAGTTTAGGTAAGCAGGAATAAGGTTCGCAGTGCTTGAAAAGAGGTGCAGTTACAGATTAGTAGAAGAAGATTTTTGTAGTAGTTTAGAACTCTTCGGTACCTCTGTGGCAATCGCATCATTGCTGCAAAACTGTAAAATGGGGGTGGATTAAGCCAGTCAACTGCTGCCAGATGCCAGTGTATGAAAGAAGCAATATTTCCCCAGGCTGAGCTTCTCTGGGTTAAGCCCCTTTTTCTTGTACTTTTTAACACACTTTAACCGCACTTAACCATGCATTTGGAGGGGATTATAGATTTATGTTAAATATAGTAGGATATAAAAAGAGCTTTGTAAGGTTGTGTGCAGGGTTATGGAACTGTAATATCAGACCAGGGACCTTTTTTTTTTTTTTTAAAGCCAGTGTTTACTGAGCTATGCACTGCGCTGAGCATTCACTTTGCATGAATTATCTCATTAAGTCTTTGCTGCAACCCAGTGAGGGTAACTGTTATTATCATTCCCATTTCTTAGATGCAGACACCAAGTCTAGTAACTTACTCAGGGTCCCACACAGCAAGCAGAGATAGGGCCAGGATTTGAATCCCAGGTTCACCATCTACTAGGCTGCCTTCTGTCAGGGTGGTGTCCTGTGGAAATTGTTGCTACCCTCTGCCTTAACGAGCTTCATTGTTTGAAGAGATTGTGGTTCAGTTCATGGTGCAGTCAGGTTGCTCTTTCGTAAAAGGCAAAAATAACTACAGAGCATCCTTTAAAATTCTGCTTTACATATAATACCACATATAGTAGATGCAGGTTGGTGGGTGACACCTTGAGACATACCCGAGAACTGAAACCTTTTTGTGGGGGCATCTTCCACTGGGGGCATTACCTGGAAGAAAGAATTGGCCACATTCTTTGAATTATTTTCCTCTCATGCCTCTTTGTCTCCCAGTGTATACTGAACTGTTATAAATTTTCTGCTCATAGTATGCTACTCTCTGTGCACACTCCAACTGTCACTAGTGGTGGTTTATTGCCCTTACACAATAGGGACTGCAGTTTTCTCGCTGGGTAGATTGGTCTTGGTGACTTTCTTGGTGGAACATTCTATGACTGTCTCAGGGAAAGGCTGGAAGCACAAACTCAAGCTGCCTGTGCTGAGCAAGTCGATGGGAAGGCTGAACTTCAGCCCTGGTGCTGATGCCACGGGGAATGGCCCAGCAAAGCACATTATCCAATTTAATTTTAAGATATAATGAAAATTCAGACCCCTCTCTAATGTTTCAAATACTGGCAAAAAAAATTGGAGCATTTTTAAAAGTAGCAAACCTGGCTAGGCACGATGGAGCATGCCTGTTATTCCAGCGATTTGGAAGACTGAGGCAGAAGGATCACAAGTCTGAGTCCAGCCTCAGCAACCTAAAAAGACCCTGTCTCAAAAAAAAGATAAATAGGCCTGGGGGCTGTAAGGGTTGGGGATTGTAGCTCAATTGATAAAGTGCTCCTGGGTTTGATCCCCAGTACCCAAAACAAACCTCTAAAGCATACTTGCCAAATAAAACACTCCTGTAGTAGCTCTAATTCTCCACCTCCAAACCTCTTTTCCATTGGTGACCTCTAGAGAAGAGGGGCCTGCCATAGACCACATGGGTGGTCTTTGTACTTCACTCCCTCCCTAGGAAGAAGAGAAGGGGCTTGCTGCGGGGAGAAGGTGGGGTTCCATTTCCTCTTCTCAGGAGGTACCAGAGGTGCCCATCCAATGCCTTTGCTCAGTGGTATATTTGAGCTACCATAAGGAAAGCCAGTACAGGAAAGAACTAAGAAAAATTCACTTGGGTAAATAAAATATTTGAATCTGTAAGATTATTACCTATCAGGTTTGAGAGTTTTAGAGTATTATCATGTAGGATATTCATATTTATAGTTCAACATCTCTGAACCTTAGTATTGTCATTTTGAAACATGTTGAATGGGGTTCCCATTTTCCATCTATAATATCACCAACATTTGGATTGCATAGTGATAATAAGCAGTTATTTTATTTGTAGGCGTATAGGATACCATGGCTCTACCCTCAAGCCAACCAGATTCTTCAGAAATCTGATCTTTGGGCTGGGGTAGAGCTTGTTCTTAGCATGCATGAAGTCAAAGAAGAGGAAGAGGAAGAGGAAGAGGAAAAGGGACGAGGAGGAATTAAAGGAGAAAATTAGATCTTTGAAATTATATAAATATCATGAATAGTATGGAGGTGTATTCATATCCAAATAAACAGGGATTTGGTCTAGAAACTGTTGTGATAGGATTTATTATCAACTTCAGAAGGTTGAGGAATACATTTTCTGGTTGAGGAAAATGGGCTTCAGAGGTGTTAAGGGACTCTCCAAGGTCACAAGCTAATTAGTATCAGAGTGGAGGCCAAAATCCTAGAGTCAACGTGTCCTGCCCCCTAACTTCTGTAGCATTCATTGCCCCATTGTGTCTTCATCTCCAAAATCAAGGAGCCGATGCTGTCTTAAGACCTCTTTTTAATTTTATTTCATTTTCTTGCATATTCGTCTCTAGTTCTATTTGTTATCTTGGTATTAATGGAGGCTCCGAATCAGGCCATGTAAAGAACACTTTCAGAATATTGTTCTGTTTTGTCCTTATAGTTTATATGCATAGTGTCGAATTATAGCCAGTTTACAATGAACTGTACAAATTATGAAGTTTTTGGGAGCCAGTAGAACTGATTATAATTTTCTTACTTTTTTTAAATTCTGAAAAATGATTCTAATCCCACACTTTTTTTTAGTTGTAATAAAGACTACAAGGTAACATTGGATGTGTTTTGTTTTTCCCCTTTGCTTATATTTCCTGCCTCAGAACCTCTCTCTTCATTTGTCAGCCCCATTTAAAAATAGGAACTATCAGTGCGAACTTTGATCCACATTAAGCTGCATTTACCCCAAATCATAAATCATCATATCTGGGGTTTGAACTGCAAAATGCTTTTCTCTCTTGGACTCTGTGATCAAGAATATATAACAATAAAATGCATGGAGCAAAAGAAGTTTTATGGCGGCTTTGAGAGCAGGAAATTAAGTTTCTTTAACATGCAGATGGGTGAAGGGCTGTTCTATTTCGGCTTGGATCACTCAGGCAAGTGAACGTCAGTTTATCATTTTAGTGAAATGCAAACTGCAGAAGTAGTTCCTACAGGCATTTGAACAAGGAGCCCACACAGCTGACTGCTTCAGCTGTTTAACTTAGGAGCACACTTCCTTATCTGACTCTCTTGGAATATATTCTTTTTGTTTTGCTTTATTGCTTTTTTTAAGCAACAAAGACTGTGATATTACATCTGTAGCCAAGTTACTACAGAGGGTAACTAGGGATATATCTGAACAACAGATAAGATAGCATTTTTACCAGAACAACCTTCTATGTGTCCTTTTAAACATGCATGATTTGTTAGCCCAACTGATAATGCATGCAAGGTGTCATCCTTTATATGCAGGTCGTATCTATGGGCAACATCAGGACATAGGATTAATCTGGAGTCCTAGTACAGGTGTGTTTCATGTAGCTTTTCCCACAACCAAGAACCTGTCACCAGGGTCAAAGCTATTCTGTAATAGCTCCAAGTTTGTAAATGGGTCAAAAGAAGGAATAGGTTGGTTGGTGATCTGCCTGTTTAGTATAGACATAGGCTTTGATTCATCATGCCAGACTTCTAGACTTACTCCTTTGTTGACCTCCTGGGGATGGGGGTGCAAAAGAGATATCTTTGCACCAGAAGATCTTGTACTTGACTGTCATTTTGATTTCCTGTATCGAGAAAGAGGGCTGCTGGGCTTTGGTTAAATTCATCAGGGATCTTGACAGGTGGAATCACTAAAGGATTTGTGCACTGGAAGAACTAATGTTCTGTTGAAGTTGAGCACACACATTTATTCTCTTTTATGAATTCTGCTCAACTTTGCAATAGAACACTTAATTAGGAGTTGATGTTTAATACATGCTAATAATATCCAGTTTATGTGTTTCAGTGTGTGTAATCAAGTTTATATATTTTATATATTCAGCAGAGTAAGTTAATTTATTTTAGTGGTGATTTAATTCATTATGGTTTATAAAGTACTTTGAAAACAATTTTGGTCCATCTCCTGTACTTAAATGTCCAATAATGTAGGCCTTATTGTTTATTGGTATTTATTGGAGTTTATCATTTGGAAAAGCATATAATTTTGAAAATAAGATTTCAGTACAAGTAGGAAATAGTCTTAATTTTGCAACACATTTTTCATTCACATCTACTGAGACTAAACAGGTTGTTCATTGGTGAATTTAGAACATCAAAGGCCTGGCTGTAATTCAGGAAGCTAGCGCTCTTACGTTTACCTTGTTTGGCATGAAAAAATACAATAATCATTTCTATTCTACTTCATATTTTGGCATCATTAAAACACTCAAAGTAGATTATAATTGCAAATGGAATTTGGAATGATGATGTATTCTAGAAGCGATGTAAACAGATTGCATTGAAAAGAACTCGGGAATGCAGCGCCTCTGCAGTAAGCCTGTCTGTCTTTCAGGTTGACCCCCTGTTCACAGTGCCAGCACCACCGCCACCGATTTCCAGCAGTCTCACGCCTCAGATTCTACCCTCCTACTTTCCCCCATCCTCATCCAATATTGCAGCACCAGTTGAACAGCTTTTGGTTCGGACTCGTTCCGTGGGTGTCAATACGTGTGAAGTTGGAGTAGTGACAGAGCCAGAGTGTCTGGGGCCCTGTGAACCTGGGACCAGTGTGAATTTGGAAGGGATCGTGTGGCATGAAACAGAAGAAGGTAAATACAATTTATTTTTCTTTATTTTCCTATGCCCTATACCCTGTGTTGTTGTGTTTCTGTCCATCTGTGAGGGGAATTTGTTTTGTGATATTCAGAGAGGAGAGAAAAGAGGCTTTTAAGGCTCTCTGAATTTTTGTTGACCTAAGAACTGTGTTCGTCTTCTTGTTCATGGATGCTTTTACCTTCAGGATGAGTTGGTGCCCCTAAAAGTGGTTCTCCACTTGAAGTGCTAATAGGGAAGAAATGTAAGAATCAGGGTCAGGGTAACCCTAAAAGGTATTCCCCTAAAAGGTATTGTGGAAATTAGGAAGGGTGATAGATGTCATGTTCATTTTAGTCTTGGTGTGTCAGACAATCTGTCTGTCTTGATGTGATTGCTTTTGTGATATGGAGGCTTATGTTTACCTTCTGGATGGAGCAAAGGTTCTTGTACCTAGCAAGGACCATTGTCATGACGTGGTTGTGGCTGGTTGGTGCTCAGAGCTAATGGAGCCAAGGTCAAAGGCGTACACCCTAGTTGAGCCAGTCATTTCTTCTGTGGCCAGAGACATGAGACCTTTCCTGCCCCTTAACTCAGTAAGCCATTTGGCAAGTGCAGTCCATTAGTCATGAGGGAAACAAGGTACAAGAGAAATGGATTGATGTGTCATTGCTATTGGAAATATAAATCAGAGCATGTGCCACACTGGTAGTGGATCCACATTAGAGTTGGCCACGTCTCATAGCACATGGTCATCAGGTACAGGGTATTTCAGATGGCTTATGTCATTAACAGGCCAACAAATACTAAAAACCAATTGCCAAGGATTGAGAAGCCACCCTGATTCCTTCAGAATAGGTAGAGGAATATAAGGAAGAAGTACATCACAGAGTACACCAAAGGGAACAAAGGAAAATGAAGAACTGGGGGCACTTTTTTTTTTCCCCATTTAAGATAAACCGGTCAAGTTTAAAGGGGTTGGCAGTTGCGAATCACTGTCATTTGTAAGATTAAAAATCGAGATGAGAGTAACAAGAAGTGTTCGAGACTTCAAAATCATTCATTAGGTTCCCCCGAATCAAGGCAAAAAAATTTGAGGGCCAAAATTCAAAGGGAGAAGATAGAATATATGTGAAAGAGACTGAGTGGGTGGGAGTGGGGAGTAGGTGGGGGAAGTAATTGCTGGGCGAGAAGTAGCTCAAGCTGTTTCAAGATAGAAAAAACAAAAATTTTTCGATAAGGCTTTGAATTCTACTTATTACATTACTCTTGTATGATATGTTTCATAATTAGATAAAAAAAAATTGTTGTGGACAGTGCCAGAAAGAGAGAAAAAGACTTAATTACACAAGAAAAGGAAATGAAAATAGTAGCTATGGTGTGCTTTCTTGTTTGCTTACATGGAAGTGATGGTTAAAATTTACTTTTGGCTTTAGAAATTTTGGGGTTTTTCATCTTCTCCCTCATTATATTTTTAATTGGGGTTTTTTAGACATTCTGGGAACCAATTTAAAACAATACTGTGAAACCACATTGGGAGGAATTGATGGTAAGAGGAGCCAGAATTAAATTGTTCTTAGCTTGCTTGTCTATTTAGGCACCCCTCCCCCAAGCGCCAGGGCAAGCTTCTGTCTGGTCACCTTTCCCTGAGTTGTGCACAGTTTTGCCTTCTCTTGGATTTTTCCCTGGAGCAGAAGTGATGGGAAAGGGTTTCAGAAGGATTCTTCAGTGTGAAAAGTATAGAAAAGGAGTTGGGACATTAGTAAGATCATAGTTAATTAGGTGCAGCTTTTTCAGGGACACAAAACAGATTTGGAAGGAGCCAGGAATTAACTTCCATACACTTGAAGTCAGCTTTTCTTGTACCTGGATAATTGCTCACTGGAGTGAAGTGCTGTCTCCCCATTTCTTAGCTGTGACTTAGGCTCATCAGTTCAGTGCTTTTCATGATTTTATTTATTTAACTGTGGGCTAGGACTGAGTTCCTGCAGTGTGACCTCACTGGATGATGTTGTAAAATTAGCCACAAACCTTCTGGGACAGCTTGGGTTGTTTTTTAGTTTGCTTAGAAGTCTGTTTAGTTTCAACTTTTAACCTTAACCTCTAATAAAAGATAGGATTATTTAGAAAAATACAGTCTATCTTTAAAACTGTAGCAGTGCGTGAGTTGAAGCCGAATTCTGATACTCTAGTCACATGTTTGAAGAGCCAATAGTAATATGATTACTATTATTTGATAATGATATATATAAAGCCTCACCATTCCATACTGTCCTCTGAAAAGTCAGTCTCCTGATTCTGATGTACCTACTTTTATATGCTGTCTTCAGTCTGTCTCTGTGGATGTCTTTTGTTCATTCATATGGTGGACCCAGCCTCGGAGGGCTTTCAGGTACCGTACGTAGCAGAACCTTGGGCAGCTCTCAATTTCTCTTTACTGACCCACATTTTCCAGGATTTGGGGATGTATGGATGTTTTCCATGATGATAATAAGGAGCTAGAGATGTTAACAGAGAAATTTTTGCTGAATAAAACTAAACATGACTCCATAGAATTTAAGAGCTCATCTTGGTGACTGCCTGGGATATAAGATGTGTGTTTAATGTGCAACCATTTTCTAGAGCATTCCATTTGCATTCTTTTCTCAGTACAGTGTATTTAAAGCCTTGTACCAACTTAAAAATGAAGCCCACTTGACCATTAAATTTTCCCTTTTGGGAAAAACAGACATAGAACAAATACATTTGGAGCCAGTTATTTGGCAGAGCTTAAAGATGTCGTTTTTGGGGAAAAGAGAGTGAAAAGTAAGAAACAATAGTTTGGTAGTATGAAGTTTCACTAAACAAAGAGCTTCGAGTGGAGCTCTTATAAAACTGTCAGGTGCTTTGACTAATGTTCTGTAGATTGAGCTGGGTAAAATCCCTTCCCTGGTGTTTTTACATTGAGGGCATTGTATAACTGGTAGTGTTTTTTGCACAAACCTAATTTGTTATGTGCATTCATGTGTGTGAAAGTTGTATATGTGTGTGTATTTTAAGGTCCTAGAATCTTAAGAGTTCATATTGAAAGTCTTTGGGGAATGTTGAATATTCTCATGGTTTTCTTGGCTGTGGTGGGGAATAGTGAGACTGGAATGTGAAATCCCTATTTAACACTTAATTGTTCCTTGTGCTTGGAATTCCTCACTAGAGGATGGTTCTTTTACTCACAATCTTTGAACACCCCCACCCCTTGTTATTGCCAGTACATGAAGTCCTGCTTGTCTGTAAGAACTAAATTGTGTTCTGAAATAAAGAATTACTAGTGAAGTTCCCTCTGGAAAAAATTAGTGAGTTTCAGACCATGCTTAATAGGAGAGCAAAACTATTACTACATTTAGATGTTTGGTTTTTCTACTCTGATCTTTCTTTAAGGTGAATGCATAGGAGCAATGATGTATTGTACAAAATTACTCACAGATGTTGGAAAGAATTTCCTCAGCATTTCATTCCTGACATTTGGGACACACATGACTATGTATAATTATTTGTTTGATTTTCTTTCTTTCTTTTTTTTTTTTTTTGAGAAAGAAAAAAGCATGGTATATAGTGCAGTGTGTATAAATGCATATGTGTTGAACTTGGCTTTTTAGCTCTTGTGAATGTGTTGTCTTTTTGTATTTTATTGACTCATATTTCTTGGGGGGACATAACCAAGAATATTTTTGGTTCAACTAAGTCCATAGTCCATTGTTAATGATGGTCTTTTACCCCTGCTCTGACAGTATCATTCCCATCCCCTCTAATCTCTTAATGATTAGGCAAAGCTACTGAAGAAAAAGAAGTGAGGGAAAGAAACCTGGCATTTGCCAATGATGGCCCTTCAGACATCTATAGGTTATGGGACAGTGGTTCTCACTACTGTGCCTTTGAATTACCTGGGGAGCTTTAAAAACATGCAGACGTCCAGGTGCCACCACAGCATTTCACTAGTGGGTTTGGTGACCTGGCAATGGTGTTTTATCCGAACCGTCCCAGGTCACTCTAATGTTGAAACACAGTTGAGAACTACAGTCTCAGGTCAAGGTGGAAAGCTGAGCCGTCTGCAAGTTCCTTGACCATCTGTTTCTTTCCCTTTAAGGAAATCACATGTATTATTGCTTCATGTTCCAAAGTATAAAATGGTCAGGTCACCTGCTTATTTACCACAGAGTAGGTAATGCCAGTCAAGATGCTAAAGTGTGGCAGATGAGCCTGGTTGTCTAATGACCATTGAGAAAGAGGGTCCAGCCTTAAACCTCAAGGTGAATGCCACAGAAGATTTGAGGGGCATCTTGAGTCACTAATTGATACCAATCTATCTAATTTATTAATGTGGTGGGGATGGTCCTTACTGTTGATTTCTCCAATGAGCCAGACACGATAGTTTCATTTCAGTGTGGTCTCTGCTGCATGATTTTTGAAGTAGTTTAGAAACCCATACTAGTAAGGGAAGTGGTTAAGATAGCAAAAAAGAATTGAACTCTGAGAATCAGGGGGAGTTTTCAGAGGGGATGATGGAAATTCAAATGGCAACTTAGGGTAGGGAATGTGATTTTAATGGGAAGACTTGGCACCAGGTGTGAGAGGAGGGAGGTTTGCCACCTCATAGGACGTTCCTCACGTGGTGTTCTATGTGTTCAGCTTCCAAGAAAAGAAAAGTGATTTGGGGAATTAATGTTTTAAAGGTAATTAACTGGAGAAATAAATGGTTCTTTTTTGAACCACTAGAGATGTCCTTAAAAGTCTTCTGTTTCTTTTCTATCTCCAAAGTTATAACTGTGTAGTATAAGGGAGTTTTAAACTAATTTATTAAAAGGCAAATGATCCTATGTAATTGAGGATGGATTTAACATATGGTATTGTCATTCCTGTTCTGCAGTATTTACTTACAATCTTATTACTTCAAATAAAACATTTCTTTTTAAAATTTTGATTACCTTGAGTAGAGATTAAACATTAATCCAGGCTGAGTTTGTGTTTTCAGCAACTAAGCATGGAGTTTGTGCAATAATTGTTCAGAGCGAGGTATTATTTATATCTCTGGGATTTTATAAATTCAACTTTGACTCACAAAGGGAGTAAGTTGAACAGTGTTAACTTGTGTATTTCATTACACCTCACATTAGGGATTATCATAACCACACGCTATGGGGAGCTTTGAGATGGCCAATGGTTGGTGCTCTCTGTAAGTGCTAACTGGGGGTAAATCAGCCCCCATTCAACAGGTGACTTTGTTTAAGATGAGCATAGTTTTATCACTGTGATAACAGGAAAAGGGGTCCAGTCTGGATTCTTACCAGAATGCCACAGAGGTTTTGAGGGACTGAAAAAAACTACTAGTTAGTCCTACCCAGTATATGGGCCATCAACTTCTCTCTTACCTTCCCCGGGCCACCTTGCAGTGGGGTTTGCCCATAAGAGAGTGGATTGATATATCACTGGTGGCAGCGCAGCCCAAAGGTGGCCATGTCCTTCCAAACAGCACATTTACTGCCCACTTTGCCAATGGAAAAGGCACACCAAGTTGAAAAATCAGATCTGCGTGTTTGCTGGACCACAGTGGTGGATTTCTTTCCTTCCTTCCTTGCTTCTTTTTCCTTAAGACAGGGTTTCTGCCATGCTGGCCAGGCTGACCTCAAACTCCTGGGCTCAAGTGTTCCTCTTGCCTCAGCCACCCGAGTAGCTGAGACTATAGGCGCACACCAGTGCCAGCAAACACTTTTTAAATAAAAATACAACCTTTAAGGATACATAATACACAACAACAAAATGCACTGAAGTATTTTCTTTTTTAAGATTAATGAAAATGTTTTCAGCTTTTGACAGTATAAATGGAGAGTGGGTCTTCACGTGGGCATACAGTAGACCATAAAGACCTATTGAATGAAGGAGAGGAAAAGGATGGTAGAGGTTTCGTGGGCTTTGGGCCATTTTCCTGGTTTGTTCTGCTTTACTCCTGACACTACTTGTTTTGTGCTTTCCCAATGAGGTGATGTGGCCAAAGTTTGGGTAGCATGAGTGAATGTGTTTCGCTGCACAGCAACAACACACATGGTCACTTTACCTCTTGCCAGTGTGAAAAATGTGCTGCTCTAAAGTAGGATTCAGCTTACTGACTTTAGGCCAAACATTTAGTTTCTGGTTCATTTGGGGTGTGTATGTTGGTAAGGTGACATTGGGTGTTAAGAGATGCAGCAAGAACTTTCAAACTCTCCATATAAAGGCATGTCATTAGCCCTTTCTGTTGGTTGATATTATAGCTAACTTTTTCCCCCCTGTGGTACTGGGGATTGAACCCAGAGCTTCATGCATACTAGGCAGGTGCTGCACCACTGAACTATGTGCCCAGCCCTTTTTAAAAATATTTATTTTGAGACAGTGTCTCACCACATTGAACTTGTGATCTTCCTGACTCAGTCTCTCAAATAGCTGGCATGTACCACAGCGCCCAACATGAAACTTATTACTATGTGTGAACACAGAATGTAAAACATTAAAAAGTAAGCTTTTCTTAGGACATGGGTGTAGAAGAAGATTAAGGTTGTCTTGTAGGGTGTGTGTGTGTGTGTGTGTGTGTGTGTGTGTGTGTGTGTGTGATATTGTCCTATCTGCTTTTTAATTTTTTCCCTGTAAAGAAGGAATGGTACAGAAATCTTGAAAGAATCTTGACATTACAGGGACTTTGAACTGAAGATATATTTCTGATTGCAAAATGGAAATGGTCTCATTAGTTGCAAAGATTAGCTGTTGGCCCATCTAAGCATATTGATCTGAGTATTTCATTGATTTTTTTACACAATGTTTATAGCAGCTTTATTGAGATATAATTTACATAACATATAATCTACCCATTTAAAGTGTACAATTCATTGGTTTTTAGTATATTCAGAGTTAAACAACCATCATTTACAATTAATTTCAAAACGTTTTCATCACCTGCAAAGAAACCCTGTACCCTGCCAGTTACTGCATTCCTCCCATTCATTGAATTTTACATCTTTGTCCTTGATTCCTTGCTTTTATGCTTAAACAGTAATATTTTACAGATAAGACAAAGGATTGTTCTGTTTGAACACTAAATCTGTGCCAGGCATTGTGCTGGGCACACTTACCAGATGGTTTCCTTTATGCCTCAGAATAAAATCCGAAGTAAGCTCACCCTCTTTATCCATATTTTAATAAAGAAGTCATAGAAGGAGATTCACCTGTGCCAGGCAGCATGCCGAAATCTGTATTTGAACTCATTGCAGCTGGACTTTCGAAGCCCTTGCTTTCTTCATACTATTCCTGGGTTCTGAATTTCTCTCTACTACCACTCAGAAGTACCTGTGTATTTCTCAAAGTGCTGTATGGAAAGAAGAAGTAAAATGTGATGTAATAGCTAGATTTTTTTTTTTTATTGTAAGCATGGAATGATAAAAATTTCTTTATAGTTTTAGCATCTGATTTTGGCAGTTGTTCTAGAATGAGCTTCAGCTGGGTTGGTGTGTACAAACCATCCCTTTCAGCCCCACTTTGCTGCAAGCTGCTTAAGTGCACAAATCCCATCTGTCTTGCTCACTGTTGGATCCCTGGTGCCTGGCACAGAGTCAGTGCATGGTACTTATTTGTTGACTGTTGAATAAATTCATGGAATAAAGTGGTATGCTCTTGATACCTGTTTAAATTTGAGTAATGTAACTTTCTAGTCAGGAGTATATTTCTTTTAAATTAAGTTTGGTCTAGACAGTCAAAAACAGTTCCAGAAACCTAGTTTGTCACTGATGTTTTTTTTTTTTTTTTTTTAAATCCATTATAAAATTGGATTACATTTTATTATATTTCAGCTCCCAACCTTGTTGCTATTAGGCTAATCAGAACAAAAGGAGAGAAACAAAATATTTGGCATGCCTTTTCTGTTAAGTCATGCATATACTCAATATGGTTTCTATTTTCTGATTATAAAAGGAATATATGACCATTTTAGGACATTTGGAAAGAAAAGTAAAAATGTAGAAGAAAAAAATGCATAACCTGATATTCAAGTACCACTTAGTTCACTTTCTTTAGAATAAAGATTGCTAACTATAGATACAGTCTTGTACAACAGGTCACTAGAACATAGTCATCTTGCATAGCTGACTGCTTTAGCATCATGTTCTAAAGGCTCATCCCATTGTGCTTTTGATTTGCATTTCCCTGATGGTTAGTGATGTTGAACATCTTTTCACATACTTGGTCATTTGTATGTCTTCTTTGGAGAAATGTCTATTCAAGGCTGTGGCCCACTATAGATTTGAAGGAGTTACTTGTAATTTTGGATATTAACCTCTTTTCAGATATGAGGTTTGCAAATATATTTTTTTCCATTCTGAAAGTTGCCTTTTCACTTTGTTGATGTTTCCTGTCTTCTGCAAAAGCTTTTTTAGTTTTGTGTAGTCCCATTTGACTAGTTCTACTTTTGTTGCTTGAGTCTAAAAAATAGTTGTGCTCATTCATTAGATGCATTCTTTTTAAAAAAGACTTTATGTTTTAGATTCATAGCAAAATTGAAAGGAAGGTATAGAAATTGCCTATATAATCCTTGTGTCTACACATGCATAGCCTCCTACATCATCTACTTTCCCAGCCAGAGTTGTTCATGTATTATATTTGATGAACCTATATTGACACAGCATTTTCATCCAAAGTCCATAGTTTATATTAGGGTTCACTCTCAGTGTTATGTAATCTCTGGGTTTGGACAAGTATATAATAACAGGTATATTCTATATAGTATTATGCAGAGATATTTTCGCTTCCCTAAATATCCTCTGTGCTCTGCCTGTTCGTCCTTCCCTGCCTTTGACCTCTGGCAACCATTGATACCTTTTTCTGTTCAATAGTTTTGCCCTTTTCAGAATGCCATAGAATTGGAATCATACTGTGGGTAACCTTGTCTTATTGAATTTTTTCACATCATTAAATGCATTTAAGTTTCCTGGTGTCTTTTCATGGATGGTAGTTTGTTTCTTAGAAGCACTAATATTCTCCTGTCTGGATACAACACAGTTTGTCTGTTCGCCTATTGAAGGACATCATGGTAGCTCCCAAGTTCGGCAGTTATGAATAAAGCTGATACAAACATCCACATGCAGGTTTTTGTGTGGACAGAGTGTCAGTATGGGGGAGGAGTGCTGTTTCTGGGTGCCATGGTGAGAGTTCAGTTTGGTGAGAAGTTGTGGCACTGTCTTCCAAGGGGCTGCACCACTTTGCCTTCCCACCAGTGATGAATGAGAGCTGCTCTTGCTGCACTTCCTCTTCAGCTCTGGGTTTACCAGGGGTCCTCCATCGTTCTGATAGGTGCGTGGTGATGTCTTCTTGTTTTAATGTGAATTTTCCTAACGGCATAGCACATGGAGTCTCTGTTTTCATATGCTTATTTGTCACCTGTATGCTTTTTTGGGTGAAGTGGTAAAATCTTTGGCCGTTTTTTTTTTTTTTTTTTTTCAATAGAGTTTATTTTCTTGTTGAGTTTTAAGAGAGATCTTTTAGATAGCAGTTCTTTATCAGATGGGTGCTGCAAATATTTTCTCCCATTCCTTGGATTGTCTTTTTATTCTCTTGACTGTTTTTATGCAAAGCAGAAAAATTCAATTTTAATGAAGTGTGTGCAGCATGTTAATTCTTTTATGGATTGTACTGCTGTTGTATCTAAAAAGTCTTTCTCAAATCTAAGTTCATCTAGATTTGCTTCTGTGTTATACTCTAGTTTGCATTTTAAATTTAGGTCTGATCCATTTTGAGTGTATTTTTTGAAAGATAAAAGGTTTATGCTTAGTTTTTTTTTCTTTTTCTTTTAACACATAACCAGTTTTTTTCAGATTATTAGTTAAAAAGGTTGTCTTTTTTTCCATTCTCTTGCTTTTGTTCCTTTGTCGAAAATCAGTTGAGTCTATTTTCATGGGTCTGTTTCTGGGCTCCAATATCCCTTCATCTATTGGTCTCTTCTTCTAGTACCACTCTGTCTTGATTACTATAGCTTTAAAGTAAGTCTTAAAGTCAGTTAGCATTAGTTCTCTGACTCTATTCTTCAATATTTTGTTGGCTGTTTTGGCTCCTTTTTACCTATCTAAATAGACTTTAGAATCAATTTGCCAATATCCATTAAATGACTGACAGGGATTTTGATTAAGATTACATTGAATCTATAGGTCAAGTTGAGAAATACTGACATCCTGCCGATATTGAGTCTTTCCATGAACATGGAATATCTCTGAGCTTATTTAGTTCTTTGATGTTTTTTTTCATCAGAGTTTTGTAGTTTTCCTTTTATAGATCTTGTATATATTTTGCTACATTTATTCCTAAGTATTTCAGTTTGGGGGGTGTTAATGTAAATGATATTGGTGTGTATGTGTGTGTGTGTTTAATTCCATGTGTTCATTACTTGTATATAGGAAAGTGATTGACTTTTGTGTGTTAACCTTATATCCTGCATCTTGCTATAATAACTTATTAGTCCTAAGTAGTTGCCCTATTTTTTTCCCTTATGCTGAAGATCCAACCCAGGACCTCACACATGCTAGATAAGTGCTTTATCACTGAACTACATTGAAAGTTCTTTTCTTATTTTTATTTTTGAGACAGAATCTCGCTAAGTTGTCCTGGCTGCGTTCTAATTTGTGATCCTCCTGCCTCAGCCTTCTAAGTGGCTGGGATTACAGTGCTCATCACCACTTCTCTAATAAAACACTTTCTGAGAAGCATTTTTCTTTGCTATGGAATAGTCCATAGAAGGGACACACCAAAGCTTAATTTAATTTAAATTTCTCTAACAATGGATGTAGACACATTGATTTCAACTCACTAGATAAATATGAGTAGTATTGCTTAGTATATCTTTGTGTATGGAGTGGTTTTTTTTGTTTGTTTTTGAATTTGGAATTATTATGCTGGTATCAGTTTACAAGAAACTGAATTGCTGAGTGAGTTGAAAGAAACATTTTTTCATGTGCTGGAACACATTTTACCTAACTGCTTCAGTTTACACTGGATCAGAGTGCCTGTCTTACCCTGCCCATCTTTGGACCAACTGACATTTCAATGAAAAAAGAGATGAGTTTTAAAGTCATATGCATAACTTGTCCATATCCATATTCTTACACTTAACAGAATGAGGGTGAGAGGTCCCTCTTATAGCACACATCACAACGGTTTAGAAACAGAAAGCAAAGTGCAGGGGGTTCTCCAAAAGAAGACATGCTGGGGCTCTGCCTCAATGGGGAGCCTTGGATGATAGGTTTGGATTTCACTTCTCCTTGTATCTACAATGACATTTTACAGACTCTCCCCCCATGAAGGAAATTAAAAGATACTTCTAAATATGAGAAATTCAAACATCCGGGAGAGAAAAATTAGTCTGTCACTCATCTTTTCTGAGCCACTTGTGTTTCTGCCTCTGAAAACATCTGTGTTTTGGGTTCTGTTCCTTCAGAATAAGGGAGGATGAAGGGTCAGATTTTTTTTTTTTTTGAAAACCTTTTGCGTCCCATAACTTATTTATAATACATAATTTGTCAGTTGATGTAGTCAAACCATATACATATCTTCCCCTGGCATACCCAGGCTCTGCCTACTTCCATCTTTTATTTCTACTCCTATTCTCTCTTCCCTCAGCAGGAGGAAGAACTATCCAGGTAGTTGTTTTTTGTTTTTTTTTTTTCACATAAATATCTACCAAAGCATTCCCATCTGCCCCTCCCAAACAACCTTTCTGTTCTCAAATAAGTTTGGCTGATACTTCCCTGGCAAAAGGGAAATAATATGGAAAAATGCTTATCATAGGTTTCAAAAACCTGTTCTTAACAGAGAAAGTGGGGAAATTGGGCTTCTGGGCACAATTGCAGAGCATTTATCAGGCTCTGACATAACCTAGTCAGGAGACCCAAGAGGAGGGCAGACAAAAAGTGCTGTGAGGTAGGCAAAATCTTTTTTGCTCATTTATAATTTCTTATAACTGAATAGAAAATCGAGCAATTATATATATGGCACACACATACACCCATATATATTTATTTTGTAAGTAAGCCTTCTGATTCAATGTGTAATAGAGGCACTATATAGTATTTCAATCCCTGCTAGAAATGTAGCTGCTTCCTTGACATGACACATGACACACCAAGCCCGTGTCTTATTATTAAAACACTTTCATCTGGGGAATCTTCCATATTGCTCTTAAACACCATCTAATTAGCATTTTTCTCATTTATGGGAAGTCTCCCATAATTAATTCTACTATTCTATGGAAAAACTGTGGTACAGTCTAAATGAAGTGACTTGGGGGAGTGCATTTTATCTAAATTTCTAGTTCCAATCTAAAGTGATTGGCCTTTCCTGGTTTTGAGCCTCTGTGTGTATGTGTAGATGAATATAACTAGTTATTTCAAAATATGCTAAAAGCAAACAAACATCTGCCTGTCAGTTTGACTGAAATGTGGAAATCCGGTTCACTTATAGAGTGAAATGTTTTTTAAGTTTAATATTCGCCAAATATTTTTTTTACTGAAATCCCCTAAATGTAGTTTTCAGCTATGTATTTCATAGCAAAAAAAAAAAAAAAAATAGCCAACCACATCCCGTGCCTCGGAGAGGCAGCGCCACATGTTCTCCTGGCCCAGTGGGCAGCTTGGATCCTGCCAGCTCTTCTGGGACCCACGTGTACATGTGCACGGTTTGTATGCTGTCATGTAGATGTCTTCTTGATATCCACGTTGACAGACAACTTTTGAAGTAACTCAAGTCGAAAGAGCTGACTGAGGACATTTAATGTGTCTTCCTTCGCTTGAGTAGCAGCACAGGGCAGCTTATTCAAAGAGACCAAAGGCTGCTTTCCACTGCATCCCTCAGCATTCTGAGAAGGTCTAGTCACTTCATAGTATGAAAAGCCAGTCAGTCCCAAGAAGTGCACACAGTTGGCTGCTTCTTCTCAGTGCCTCTCAGGCACACATGTGAAATTATTCTTGTCCAAACAAACGTGGGGTGGATACCGCAAGCAGAGCAGAACCATCACTGGAATTGGATTGGGCAAATTGGCTTGATACACTCCGTACCTGCGACTGAGTAGCTGCATGTGAGAGGTGCTTTGGGTACAAGAAATCTTTCAATACTCAAGGACAGACAAGGGAAGAAGCCACAGGCTGGGAATTGGGACAAGCTTCATTGCAAACCACAAGAGCTTTGTTGAACTTCTCTTCCATAGACCCCTGCCTGGCAGGTGACTGAAAGCACATTTACCAGGAATTTTTTTTTTAAGTTAATTTCTGAGTTGATAGTTGGACAGATACCTAGTGGGATTCAGGGGACAAAGGGTCATTGTTAAAAAAAAAAAAAAGAAAGAAAAGCAGAATGCAGTGAGCTACTTAAAATTATATTGACTGCACATTAATCATTAGTGACTCAGGAGGAGAGCATTACCTTAAAATCCCTAGTCAGTCACCAGAGGATCCTTGAAGTGTGCACCTTCTAGGAGATCTCACTTTATCTCTGTCTCTTGAATCAAATGTCTTCTTAGAATAAATATCATCAGCTGCACTAGTCCCTCTGAGCTTGCAGTTTCCTGCAAGTAGCACATTTCCAAGTATGGAATTTCAATAAAGCACGTCATGTGTTGAAAGTAAATGTTAAATATTTGAGCTGTGATTTAGCATCACTGTCTTTATTTTCTCATAGTGAGGAAAAAAGAAATGAGGAATTTCTGACTTGTGTAGCAATCAAGACAGGGTCCAAAAGAGAATTCAAAGCCACTCGGTTCCACAGTTTAAGGGTGGTGTACAGGAGGGATGTCATCCTCTTGCTCCCATATGCCTGCCTCCGAGTTCCAGGATCAGGTGGGCTGGACCACAGGCTCTTCCTCTGGAGAATCAGGCCTGGCAGCTAAGCTAGATCCTCAGGTGTCCAGTTTCTGGTTTATTGAGAAGTCGGTTATTTTTCCTCCAGATTTGGCTCATCTGTCTGGTCTTAATCAGTAGGGTCAGGTTTTGCACTATACTTTGCCCAGGGGAGATGCAGATATTCTGTTGAGGGGCATGAGACTTTGACTTGCATATTCAGTATCAAGAGTGACAGTACCTGACTGTCAAGGCATATGAGAAAGTTTTGTGTCTTTTTTCCTTTTACAATAACTCAGCCAAAGGTTCATTTTATATTTCATACAGAGGAAGGGCACAATTTCTTAGGTCAAAAAGTACTTGTAATATCTCTCCATTTAGTAGAATTTTAAACAATGTATTGTTGCAGAATCCTCAAGAGTTCTTGGTATTGCAGTCATGACTACTACTGGACAAACTGTTCTTGAGAAAAGCCCTGCAGCTAACCCATGAGGAAACCTAAATGAAAACGAAGTGATGCAATTGTTATAATTGTGAGGGGACTAGAGTATATTGGTTTTAAAAGAAAGGGAAACCAGCTAAAAGGAAAAACAAAACCACGTGACCTTTAAATATCAGTCTGTTGGGACCTCTCACTTCCCATCACCATCCCTGTTTGTGTTAATATGTGTATGTGTAAGGAAGGACCAGTGCAGTTCATTCAGTCTTCCTGTAGCTGCTTCTGCTTTTGCTGACATGATCCCTACTCACCCTGAAAACTGATGCATTTTATATAACCTGAATAGTTCAATGGAGGTCAGAAATACCTGGGGACTTGTGAGGGAGCTTGATAAAGGTACAAGGGAAAAGATGAACTCTGGAAGACAGCACTGAGTAGGTGTCTCTAGAACCAGGCTTAACTTCATCTTTTACACCCCAGCTGTGCTTCCTTGGCCTTGGGCCTCAACTTTCCTCATGTGCAAAATTTGGGAGGGGTTGGAGTACATGCTCTTTTGAAAATCCCTGACGTTTAGGTAGCAAAGGAATATAAAGATCATAAGGTGTTCCTTGTGCCAGAATCATTTCAGACTTTAAGGCTTCCGAAACAAAATTCTTAGCAAATAGTCGGCCAAGATGGCATTATTCATAATAACCCTCTGGGTTACTGCCAAGTCCTGTTGAATAAGCAAGCCCAATTCGAGTCTCCGGGACCAGATATACTTCTAACTTCTGTTTACCCAAATCATTTATTGAACTGTTAGCCCTCAATGTGGGATCTGATCTGAGTAGGCTGATGCTTCTTTTATGTTCTGAATTTTCCAAGGAGGCATTATCAGATAAGATTCCTGTGGGTTCCATTGGCAGGTCCTGAAACCCCTGGTTCAGTACTCCTTGTGCTACTGGTATAGACTCCTTAAAATGCCCTAAAGACCACTGTGAAATAGAGATGTTATTGGATATGGGAGAGTTAACACAGAAATGCAGTTTAATTCTCTTTTTAACTTTTATTCAAGTTACACATGTATGTAGTTTAAAAGGCCACAGAGTTCTACAAGGTCTATAACAAAAAATAATAGTTTCATGTTCCACCTTTCCCTCACCCAGTTTTTACTCCCCAGAGGTAACTAAATGAATTCTTTAGCTAGCATTTTTTTTCCCCTCTGTATTTTAAGACACATGTTTACATGACTATTTCTTGGTTATTTATTTCAGTTTCAGATGTTTTCTAGAACCTCCTATTTTGGAAGATAATGACTTAGCTCTCTTGCCTCCTTAAACACAAATATATTTTATCACCACCTGTACTCCCAACGTAGTTATGAATTATGAGCTTTCTATTGCTGTATAACAAATTATTCCAAAATGTCACGTCTTAAAATAACAAACATATATTTTGTGACAATTTCAGTGGTTCAGGAATCTGGGAGTGACTTGGCTGGGTGCTTCTGGCTTAAGCTGTCCTGTGAGGATCCAGACAAGCCGTGGGCAGGTGCTGCTGTCAGGGCTGAAGCTGAGGGGACCCCCTTCTAAGCTCACTTAATGGCTGTTGGTGGGCTTTAATTCCTCACAGCTGCTAGGCTAAGGGCCTTAACTCCTGTCTAGGCCCAGTGGGCCTCTTCATAGAACTGCTCACAACATGGTTGCTTTCTTCTCCAGCAAGACCAGAGAGAGAGCAAGAACCCCAAATGGAATCCATCACATCTGTATAGCTTAATGTTAGAAATGACAGCCTATTAGCTGTACTCATTTGAAGGAAGTCAGAAGGAGGGACTTTGGGTTCATCTTAGAGGCAGCTACCACAGCAATTTGTCCATTAGGTCAAATGTTCAGTATTTACATTGCTCTGACTATGAATATATTATTCACAGCACAGCCCTGTACTATGATAACTTTCTTTTTTCATCCCGCTTTCTCTCTGGAGTAAACTTGACTTGTATTTTGATTGCTTAGTGTTCTCAGTACCAAATCACTAATTCACCATGAACTATCATGCTGGAATTATAAATTGTTTCTCAGTGTGTTGAAAAACATCAAGTATTCTATACATTTTATTTGTTGGAGCAGTTTCTCCCATAGTCTTCTGACCTGCTTCATTCTGGACTGATTCTTTAAAGCATTATTCATAGCTGTAAAAATCTGAGATCTTTCCCATATGCTGAAGCTGCTGTTGCCTCACTGTTTCCTGGATTTGTGCATTCTTCTCTCTTGGTCTGTCCCTTCATTTTGGTGAGACACCAATAGATTTCTAAGAAAGGGCTCATAAGAAATAAAAATTTTGAAATCTTGAATGCCTAAATACATTCCCTTCTACTTCACACTTGGCTAGGAATGTGGTTGGATGATGAATTGGTTGAAAATCGTTTTTCCTCAGCCCTTTGAAAGTGGTACCCCATTGCTTTGAGCTCCTCAGTATTTAGCTGGGCATTTGAACTCTTGTGTTCATCTTTTCCTCCACTCCAACATTCTGACATATCTCAGTGACATCTTTGACCAGAGTGTTTTAAAAACCTGTTGGTGCTGAGCTTGATCCTCTCATTGGAAACTGAGGTCCTATATTCAAAATTGTATAGATATATTTCTTTGGAGAGAATATAATTTACATTCCATGTTCTATGGTTTTAGAATTCTATCTTGATTTAGAACTTCCCGTACTGATGGGCATGGTGACTGACTTGTAATCATAGCTACTCCTGAGGATGAGGCAGGAGGATCTCAAGTTTGAGTCCAGCCTGGGCAACTTAGTGAGACCTGATCTCAAAATAAAAAATAAAAATGGCTGGCAGTGTATCTCAGTGGTAAGAGTGTCCTTATGTTCATTACCTAGTATCAAGTAAATAAATAAATAAACGAACAAGCAAATAAAAGAACTTTTTGTACCAATCTTTTCTAGTATTTTCTTTCTGGTTTCAAAACTCTGGTTTTATAGATACTTATATATTTCTGGTTTCAGGAAAAAAATTTCAGTCCTTTTATTGTCTTTTCATTGACAAACCTGTGCATATTCATTTAATTTCTAAAGGCTTTTGAAAGAATTTTTGTAACTGTTCCCTTCAAAAGCTTCCTATTCTAGCTGAGTGCTATGGCTTTCTCCTATAATCCCAGCAACTAAGGAGGCTGAGGCAGGAGGATCACAAGTTCATGGCCAGCCTCAGCAACTTAGCAAGGCCCTAAACAGTGTAGTGAGAACCACTGTCAAAAAATAAATGTAAAAGGGCTGGAGATGTGGCTCAGTAGAGAAATGCCCCTGGGTTCACTGTCTAGTACCAAAACAAACAAACAAAAACTTCCTATTCTAGTTTCATGAATGCAGTCTCTTCTCTTTTCTCTGAGGATATTAATCACCTTCTTTTTTTTCTTTTTTCCTATCAACATTATTTCTAATTCCTTTAAGTTTCTCTTATTGGTTAGTGTGCTTGGTTTGGCCTCTGTGTTTAATGTTGGTGACTTACCTTGAATACCTGATGATCCTTAGTTGTCTGCTTCTAATACTGGTGTGCTAAAAAGCTGGTTCAAAGAACCACATGTTGGAAGGAACATGTTGATATAGGAGTATCTGGATGTATCATTTCTCTGGAGAGTCTCACATCTCTGGATTTCCACCTACCTTGGTCTTTTATCCATTTCCTCAGAAGAGTTTCCTCTGATTCCCAACTACTATCTTTTTTGATACCAATTTTAAGAAAACAGGGCAAAGACTTTATTCTCCATTATATAAATTTTGACTTAATATCCCAGTTTTTTATTTTACTGACTATAATATTATCCCCATTTTATGGATGAGAAAATTATTAGCATTAAATTTCTTTGTTGAGATTTCTTGGTAGTGACCAGTAGCCTGAAATTGAGATCATTTCAGTGTGGAATGTACTGTCATAATCATCACTTTTCTTCTTTAGAGAGATCAGTGTGTGTACTTGCCACCCTTTCACCCCCACACCTCAACTGTGATGTAATGCTTGGTTTTTCAGACAAAGTTTGGAAACTTAAAACAGGCGCGAGAATGGAATAAGATATCTTATGTCATCAAACTGCCTTTTGTTGTTGTTGTTTGTTTGGCTCTTGGTTTTCTAAATAAAACAGGTTTAGTAGTATTTGGAATGGTCAGACTCCTCTAACCCCAGTCCTATCTACCTCCTTATGGCTCATTGTCTTGGGCTTGAGCTCCCTTCTTTTTTTATAGAGAGAGGGAGAGAGAGAGAGAATTTTAATATTTATTTTTTAGTTATCGGCGGATACAACATCTTTGTTTGTATGTGGTGCTGAGGATCGAACCCGGGCCGCACGCATGCCAGGCGAGCGCGCTACCACTTGAGCCACATCCCCAGCCCTTGAGCTCCTTTCTTTTAATCTTTACTTAGCAACAAGAGCAGTCTCCCAGCTGATTTTCTCAAACTCTTTTTCCTTTGCTGCAGAACACCCCACTTCTTCATTGGCCAACCCTTCAATACCTGCACCTCATTAGCATGTTTCTTTTCCACAAGGGACAGATGCAGGGAAGACTCCTCTTTAGCACCAAGGGACCCTGCTGTGGTGAGGTTCACTCACTCTGGATGCACATATTTACTTATATGTTTTTAAGCTTTTGTTCTCAGCCAAGAAAGGTGCTATCTTTTTAGCCCACCTGCTTTAACCTAATAAAAGGTACCTGCCTCCCTTCTTGGAATATGAAGACCCTGAAAGATGATTATAAACTTCAATGGATGTCTTCTTCTGAGGCAGAGATTTCTGCCTGGTTCATGAATGTTATTTCTGGTACAGAGCATGTGGGCAGCCACCAATAAATATTGTCATCTGAAAGGATGAATGAAGAAAAAGGAGGCCAAATCAACTCATGACTGTCCATCAACCTAGAAAGCCATGATTAAAACACTCCTCTCTCCTCCATTCGGCTCCCCCATGTTCCTCAAGCTGGGAGTGGGTGCTGTGCATGTGGTGCATGTGCATGGTTGGTGCTATTGTGTCAGTGGAATCATTTGGAGGAAATGTTTTTATATCCTTAAAAGTGTTATCTTTGAGGAGAACAGTTCATAACTCTGGAGTGAAAAGAAGCCTCCTTTCAGATGGGCGGCTCGATGCAGGCAAAGCTGCTAATTTGTTTTTAGCTTCAAGGAGATTGAGAGCCTTGGCCTCCTTGGCAGTAGCTCACAGTGGAATTGTTTTCTTGCTCCCTCATCTAAGTCTGCTGCACAGCAATAGGAAGGCTGGGATGTTTACCGAATTGGCAAGACCAAATTCCTCTTTTGCAGACAGACGTGGAGATTTGTTGCCCAGGACTTCTCTGACTTAATGGTGTACTCTTGGGAAAATACACCCATCTCTTTCATACCTGAGGGCAACCACAGACCTGCCAGGAAGGAAAGCATCAGAGGGAAAGTTCTTGGCTCTCTAGCCCTGGGCAGAGCTGTCATATGCCCTGCCAGAAGTAGACAGCAAACAAAGACAACATACACATCAGCTAACATGCAGGCTCAGAAAATGCTAGTCAGACGATATGCTCGTGAGAACTAAGATGGCAAGCTCATTGTGGAGTCGATGGCCATTTCAAACTGTCCTTTCCTGACCTCCAGTTAAGTCCCAAGTCTGTTTTAGATGTTCAGGAACCTATCAGTGGCACTTAGAAGAGGAATATAGAGAAACAACAACAACAACAACAAAAATCTAGTAGGCTGTTATGTTTGTGCACTCTTGGACAGACTTTTATTATTATGTAGATTTCCGCACTTAATTAGATTAATTTTAGTCTATTCCAGCTCACTGGGATTTTTTCCCCAAAAGTGGAGGCCTTTAGGTATTGAGAGTTGGAGTTTTGAAATTTCTTGGTAATGCCTGGATCCACATTCTAGGAATTGCTTCATTGCCAGCTTTCTTTTTTTGGCAATGGAAAATGCATGAATAATGCCTTCTTTGAAGGTTTAAGTCCCACAATAAGCTAAGAACTCTCTAATTGAACTTTACAAGCTGAAGGGGTTGACTTATGGGCAGCATTTGAACAAACTTCTAGTCACTACAATTTGGTGAAGGGTGACTGCCAAAAGCCATGTAAGGCTTTATTTGATGCATTTATGAATTAAGGGCCTGAAGTAAATTAATTACCACATATTGGGGCTAATAAAATATAGCAGGAAGAGAACGCTTTTGGGTTCATCTGCAGAGAGGAATCAGGCCAGAGAGCTGCTTCCTGGTATCTGGGTATTTCGTGGCCTGGGGCCTTTCACAGTGCTGGGCAAGGATGGCATTTAGGCTCCATGTCCACCCAAGAGGCATTTGAGCCAGCTTTTGGCTCTGCAACTGCTGGAAGGCTTTGCTTTATTGATCATAATAAGCTGTTCTGTCTTATTAAAGTTGCATCATGGAGTCTGGTTTTTAGGAGCCCTATTGAGAATTAGTTGCAGAAGAAGCGATTTGCTTGTATTTTCCGACAGTTAACAGGCCAAGCAGATGGGACAGCAGACCTGAAATAGTTGGGTTGGCTGCCTGCCACTGTTCTATGAATTTTGATTTGCACGGATATATAATAGTTTTATTTTTCCCTTTTTTGGAAGTACTTGCCTATGAGTCTTGGGAAAATTAATCCTTGGTTTCCTGTAAAATACACGCTTGTAAGCAAATGTGCTGCAGTGCTCCTTACAGACCCTGTGCTGTGTCATGTTTCAATTAGCTCAGGACACTGTGGGTTCCAGGTCTTGTCAAAGAGGGGCGTGCATGTTGTGTCTCCTGGAACACTGTTTCCATTCACAATTTACTTTGCATTTTAACATGTTTTCCCTTCCAAAGGTTGGGATTACATTCCCTTTTCTGCAGTCTGTGTCCACCAAAATATTGAATAAATGCAAGAAAAGATGTTAAACAAGTGTAAAAAACAAAGGAATTTATATGCAAATATGAACGAAGCAGAGGTGGCATTGAAGTGAAGATGATCTTGAGTTCTTCCTAAATCAGTTGAAAAAGACACTTTATTAATTATTGAATATACACAAAATATGTTTTAAAACATATACAAGGTGTAAAGAACAACATGAGTACACATACACACGCACATATATATTTTCCACTGCTTAGATTAAAACAGAAAATTTCATTTTCAGGACCTTTGAATCCCCTCTGTGACCCTTTCTCATTTGTATCCTGCTTCTTGTTCTCACTACGTGACTGCTAACATTAATTTTGTATTGTTAATTCTCACATTTTATCATAAACCTCTGAATTTCTAAATAATACATTGCTTAGTTACTCATTTCATGAACAGAATCATGCACGGTATCTTTTCTCAACTTGCTTTTTCTACTCTGCATTAAACTGAAGTTCATTGCCACTGCTATATCAGATTGAATACACCATTATTATTTGTACAATCTCATGCCCATGGACTTTTGGATTGTGGCCAGTTCTTTGCTATTTCAGTGTTGTCTCCTGGTTTCCAGGCCAGTTTTTAAACAAACCAATCTACTTTAAACAGTGTGCTGGCATTTTTTTTTTCCCCGTAAGGTTTGTTTTGCTAAATATTTCAGGTACTATAGATTATAAAACGACCGTTTATTACACACTTCAAAGAAAGGCCCGAATTTACACAGTAGTATAAAGAACAGTAGCTTTGTTTTTCTGCTCTTTACAGAGGTCCAGATAAAGGGAATTGTTGCTGCAAATGCATTTCATTAATATTTGTTAAAACCACAGCTTGAGGAGCCAAGTGGAATTTTAAGATCAAAAAGACAAACAAAAGGAAACCTGCAAGGAGAAATGTCCACCTCATTTCCATGTGCTGCTCTCACCTCTCTTTCTCGGGTTCATGGAGCATTTACTTTTTGCACTTGCCTCTTGTCTCTGGGGTTTTGGTTACTTCTGAACAGTGAATTCACTAAAGGCCTTTGACGGCATCTCTTTGACTTTGTTGAGGACACACTGGGCTCTTAATAAATAACACACTTTTCAAGTATGTCTTCCAAGGTGAGCCAAGTTCAATAAAGGGAAGGAGGGTACACTTCTCCTTCTGCAGCCCCAGCTTCCTGCTGCTGGACGGCCTTTGCATGATACTATCTTGTGTCTTTTAACTCTTACCTGGGGTATTATCTCCCCATAAAGGGATTCCTCCACTCCCATTCCCAAACTAGCCTCTCCCTTGTCACTTCCTAAACCTGTATTTTGCTTTATTTTCTTCAGGAACTTAGTACCTAAAATTATGGCTGCTCTCAGAATTATTGTTGTTTTGTCTCACGTGAACATGGAGTCTATCTTGTTTACCACTATATACCCTAACTCCCCCCTACACACACACCCCACAGAAGCAGAGCATAAAAATGGGTTTAGGAACAAATGGATAAAGGATATTTCTAGATATATGATGGCTGTAGTCTCAGTGAGTGAATTTTGATCAAGATGAGGCACTTCTAAGCAAGTCATTCAACTCCGGGGACTTATTTTTCTCATTGGTAATATGCAACTAATAATGTGACAAATACAAAATGTAAGTAGCTAAAACAAATGGCTTTCAAAAATGGAAAAGTTTTTATTATTTCTTGTGTTATTGGTGTATAAACTGCTACTGGTGTTATGGGCCCTAAAAGCTGTTGAAGGGAACTTGGATTGAAACTTTGATTGTCTAGGAAAACGACAGTCTTCAAAGATGAAAGCAGTGGTCAGCTTGGACAGCTCTGGAGGACTTTTATTTCTCTCAAACCCTTGACTCCAGGTCAGCTTTGTTAATTTTCCCAGAGAATGTGCACACTTTGGGATGCTTTGTACACCTAGTTAATGTGAGCTGAAAACTAAGAACACTTTCAGTTTTCTTCTCAACACTTAAGGTTTTCACCGTTTTATAAATGTTATCCATACTGAGAAAGTATTTCATGATATTCTTTTGTTATTTCATCTAAGTATATTATTTATCTGACCAGAAGAGTTGCAGCCTCCTTCAAAGGAGAGGTTGTTTTGCTTTTTAATTTGTTATTTTATTTGGCAAACGTAATTATACGCTTTGCAGAAAAAGGGTGTTTGGATGAAAGCTTATTGTTTAAATACTGTTTATTAACCTTAGAATCTACAATACTCATTCTTCTCAATCCAGACCACATCAAAATCATTTTAGGAACAAGAGGGGGTAGTGGTGGAAGCCATGGCTCAGGTTTCAGGTCCAAATATTGTTATTTAGCCAGTTTAAGACAGACGAGTCCAGGCATTTTTGAAAAAATTATTATTATTAGCTTGTAATTTCCTAAATGTTATTCTGATGGGCAGTCAGAACAGAGAACTACCAAAGTGGATTAGGGCATTAGTTCATAAATCTGCTGTCCACTGAACTTACCTAGGAAGTTACAATGTACTGACTTGTGGGTCTCACTGCCACGGGTCTCACTGCCACGGGTTTTAAAGTAAGGCAGGCATCACCCAGGTGTGATACTAATGTGCAGAGCAGTTTCTGAACTACTGTACTCACGTTCTCAGTGGTGGGTTCCTTGAACCCAGTGCCAGACACAGATTGGTTAACCCTTCCTAATCTGACTTGTAGATTCACCTGTAACGCTTTCACAGAAGTGCAGATTGCTGGAGGTTGCTCCACATCTGCAGAGGAATGGTCAGGGAACTCCAGGTCTCCAGGATCCACAGGGTTTGTTTTTTTTTTAATGCAAATTTGGGGGATATTACCCAGTAAATATTCTACTTTTTACTACACTATGGTTAAGAGCATAGTTTCTCATAATTTACCTGTTTTACCTTTGAGCACAGAAACCTGCTTTGTAGGCACATGTTGTCTTTTGAATAATTAAAATACTTTTTTATTTAGGGAACGTGAATAAAAGTAGCAAAAGGTGTCAATTATGCCATTTCAGGGAACAATCATAATTGCTTTCTTTCTATAGTTATATGATCATAAACTGCATGCTGTGTAAATCCTTGAAATAAACAGCCTATTTAGAGATAAGCATTTGATCATAGAAATATGGCAGATTCTCAACTGTTTATAAAATGTAAGGGTATCACAGGTAATTAAAAGCCAAAACTGATGAAAAGCCTCATTATACTTGAGGGTTCTCCCTCTCCCACCCCTTCTTTCTTTCTATCAAGTCTTTTTTGAAGTTGGAGTTGTCTGGTTTGAGTTCCACTCTAATTCATATTCACTGTCCTCTTATGGACACACTCAACTATACCATGTATTACGAAGGAAAGAGAGAAACAAAAGCAAAGGTGAAAAGCTAAGAGCACTCTAGAATTACTGAATTATGTTATGTGCTTTGCATTGTGTAAATTACCAGGAGAGAAATTAAAAGCATAAGATGATCGCTTGAGGTGGAGGGATGAATATTTTTCACAGGGTCTGCATAATGGACAACCCATTTAATCTACTAACTGGTTCATTAATTGTGTAACTCTTGAGAGTGGGAGATACATCTATATCTCCATCTTAGGCATCGTGTTGTCTGGTGTTTCTAATCATTTCTGAGAGATTTACAATCATTTGTAGAGGAAAGTTCCCCTGTGTGAGTTAAGAGACTGAGTTGAAGAGTACAAAGCCTTACCCAGCTTTGTGCTGAATCTGTTTGAAAGGCTGCATGAGCTATGCCCATATTGATGGTGAGGGACAAGGTGTGTTGGGACTTGTAGATATCACAGTAAGGTCCCTGTCACTGCATATTGGAGGCTCTCGAAATTTATTAATTGCTTGTCCAATCTCTCAGGTTATGTTTTTTGCTCTTGTTTGTTTGTTCGTTTTTGCAGTACCAGGGACTGAACTCAAGAGGTGTGCTACCATCAGGCTACATCCCTGGCCCTTTTTATTTTTAATTTTGAGGCTGGGTCCTACAAAATTATCCAGGCTGACCTCAAACTTGGCAGCTCCTCCTGCCTCAGTCTCTCAAAGCACCTGCGATTACAGTCACCAGCTGAGGTTAATCTTGTTTTATTGTTGTTTGTAGTTTGAGAGTGGCTAAGCTATTGCATTTCCCCCTTCTTCCTATTTTTTTTTTCTCAGAGTCACCTTAATTTACTAGGACCTTGACTATTGTCAGCACGTAGTGACTACAAGCCTATGATAAATGACTTGGGTTCAGACTTCTTTCTGATGAAAGAACTTTTAGGAAACATATTTATTTTCTCTAGGTTTCCCCTGAACAATGTTAAGATCTGAGATTTTTGCCTTTTAGCATTGGAGACCTAACATCAAAAGGCCTTTCCTTCAAAGAACTTCATGCTGCTATTTAAATGGTAATTGCTTTCCCCCTGGTTTAGCTCTGGGCTTGGTAAATTTAATAGGCTTCAGTATTTTTATTTTATATTGTGGGTATTATGAAATGAGTATCTGAATCAAAAACACCGAAATTTGGATGAGGAAAACGGTTGAACACCTAGATTGAAGATCTGCTCCCGTGTTACTTGGGAAACAGTTTGAATATTGCCCCAGTGACTGAGTGATCCTTTTGCTTTTTGTAGTCATTTATTGGTGTTACATGTATTTCTCACTGTGCAGAGATAGTTTTTCCCAGTCATCATAGCCCACTATGGAGTTGAAGGCATTTAGAAATGCATCTTTTTCATGGAGGAAGAACCTAGGCCGGTCAGTGGGTTTTCAACTCTGGCATTGCATTAGGATCACATTTTTAAAAATGTGACCTGGAATCTAGATCATCTGAATCACATTGTTAGGGATCTGTCTGTGGCATAGGTATTTAATTTTTTTTTCTTCATAATTATATACAACAGAATTGGGAACAACTGTCATAGACAAACTAATTCTACACTTTATTTAACCAAGAAAGAGTTAAATCAACTATGTTTAACTGATGAATATTTTATGTTGCATTTCTCAGTAGAGTTTTTAGGGACAGAATGAGTGTTTTGGCATTTTCATAATTTTGCTGGTTAATCTCTTTGGCGTTGTATAGTGTGGGGGTGCTGAACCAAGGACCTTGCACAGGTTAGGGCAAGCACTCTACCCCTGAGCTACCTCCCCAGCACATTCCAGATTAGTTTCTTGATTGATTATTTTATTCTTCCTCTGTTATTCCCTCATTTTTACATTCATTTTGGGTTTTGTATAAGAACCATAAGTCTTTCTGTGCACTTCTTTGATAGAGAAGTCCACGGAAGTGTGATGAACTTATCTCTTAACCACAAAAAGAAACTCAATTTCTGTATCCTTATAAGATATTTTTGGTTAAGATAAATTTGGCTTTTGAGGTAGTGTGTGGGTAGAAGCATTTAAAAGAGAAGTTGGGAATGGACTCTGTTGTTCTCACTATGTGCCGCAGGAGTTATTAGAAACTTAATGTGGAACGGGATTTGTTTTTGTGGTTTCAAATGACCTTTTGGATATGGCAAGTTATTTAAAACCCCAGGTGGCAAGGTGAGTCTTGGCACATTACCCATCTAGGAATTAGGCTGGAGACACACACAAACAGAAAAAGACCTTTCTGGGCTTTTCTTTATTTTTTTTTTTTTTTGTATCTCTATTCCCTGACCACTTAGTTAGAGCCTCCTTTGAATATTTTATTATCTACTTGGTTTATAATCAAGACCACCCACCTTATTTTAGCCTGCTGACTTTTTTTTCTGCCTTTTTATTCCCTCAAGCCCACAGTGCATGTGTATTCATGTTTTTGCTTTCCATTCAAGGAGATCTCCAGCTGGGAAAATATAGTGTGTACAATACTCTCTGCCTTCAACTGACATTGCTCATAAATTGCAACAGAAACACTGCTATCAGCAGCTTAATAGCAGGTAGAATACAGCTCTACATATCAAGTCTCAGCAGGATACAGAAACTATGGTTACCAAATTTCCAAAGGAGAAGGGGGAGGGGGAAGAAAGTTTTCTATCTAAGAATAACTGAAACAACATTGAAAATTGATTCACTGAAAGCAGCTTTTTGAAAAGGCCTTATAAGGGCTGACTCAGTGGTTGCTCTGCTGTCACTTTTTGCTGAATTGTTATTTTTGAAGACCTCACAAGAGGTTTTTGTGGTGGAGCAGGGTAGAAAAGGCAAGCTTGTTCGCTTCAAGCTTGTTCGCTTTCTCTTCGATCCCTCTCTCCCGGTCTTTCTCTTCTATCTTTTTAAAAGAAAAGAAAAGGCCTTTGATAGACTTCATGAAAAGGGTGCTGGTGAGGGGATTCTCAGGAAGGGCACCTGGGTGGAGCCAACAGTGACTGCCCAGGCATAGCACCTTCATGCAGGCATCCCAGCAGAGGACGCCTAGCACCGTGGACAAGCTGAACTTGACATTAGTTTTGTCTGTGAGCCACAGTTTATTTTATCTTGCACTGTGACCCGCCTGTTCATTTGACTTCTGGTAACAGAGCACACAACTGCATAACATCAAGATGTCAATATTTTAGGCTCTGAGAATAGACACTTGATAGATCCTTTCCGTTAAAAAAGAAAGAAAAGAAAAAGAATAGATAGCTAGCTGCTCGAGTGTGAGAATTTCCAGTGCTTTAGCCCATCGTTTTATCTTAATAAGTGAGATTATATTAATATTTTGAAAAGTCCCAAATTCCCTTCCATGAAGAAAGGATTGCTGGGCTCCATCATCCACTGTGAGTGGCCACAGCAGAATTCTGCCTCTTGCCAGAAGAGATTAGTGTGGATGGTGAAATAATTCTTTCTTTAAACCAAGTAAAGCTGTTGTATTAATACTCCTGTCAAAGGGCTCAGGCAGATAAAAAGTTCTCAGCCTCATTCCAGGCTCCTTCATGACTTTTTTTTCCAGAGGAATAGCAAAATACATCCTACCCCCACCTGCAGTTCTGGCCCCCAGAATGTTGGAAAGTAATTCATCAAAATCACGAGTGCCCCTCCCCCCCATTTCTTTCCTGGAAAAACTAAACTCGGTTTATGTATATTTTATTTTATAGGATGTATATTTTTCTTTAAAGTCTGTTATCCTAGTATCTCTGATAAGAACCACCTTAGCCCTAGGAATTAGTTTTTTCTTTTTTGGGGGTGGGGGAGGGTTACTGGGGATTAAACTCAGGGGCACTCAACCACTGAGCCACATCCCCAGCCCTATTTTGTATTTTATTTAGAGACAGGGTCTCACTGAGTTGCTCAGCCCCTCACCTTTGCTGAGGCTGGTTTTGAACTTACGATCCTCCTGCCTCAGCCTTCCGAGCCTCTGGAGTTACAGGAGTGCATCAGTGTGTCTGGCAGGAATTAGTATTTTTAATAAGCTCTCAGGGGAAAACAGGTCATGTTTTGAAACCCAAATATACCATCTGTAGGGGTATATGCCAGGGGGCACACGGGTGGTGGTGGGATTCCTTGTAGTCCAACCAGGGACCCAGGCTTGGAAACTTACCCTTTTCCTTCATCAGAAAAGAACCCCGACTCTAAGCATTTAGAAGGTGCTGGAGCCTCACAGCCTACAGAGTTCACTTGCTGTAACACTCCCTTGGTGGGCATTATCTGATGCTTGGGCACTGTGGCATCTCCATCAGAGCAGGCAGCTGCAGGTAAACTGGCTCAGTGCTGTCCTAAGACCCCTCTCCCTCCCTTTTTTTTTTTTTTTTTTTTTAAAGAAAATGCACTCAGTGGACACCTGAAGATGCAGCCCCCAACTTCCAGCCACAAGTGGCTACTTTCTGAGCCTTGAGTGTATTGAGTGATACAATAAAACAAGTAGAGCAAGAGACTGCAGTGTAAATTTAGATTAAATCCACCCCCCCACCCTTTTCTTGTGTATCTGGGATTGAACCCGTGGTGCTTAATCACTGAGCTACATCCCCATGCCTTTTTTATGTTTTTTATTCTGAGACAGCACCTCCCTAAATTGGTCAGGGCCTTGCCAAGTTGCTGAGGCTGGTTTTGAACTTGTGATCCTCCTGCCTCAGCCTCTGGAGCTGCTGGGATTATAGGCCCAGCAAGATAATCTCTTATTTTGGGGTGGGATTTCTGAAGGGCGGAGTGATGAGTCACCAAGCTCCTCCCGTCACCTACTTGCCCTTCTTGTCTTATCAAGGTGTTCTTTCAAGAGGTCTTTGGTCATCGTCCCTGGAGGTCCTGTCCCTTGGTATCGCTTCATTTGACTTTATCAGTTTCCTTTGTGCATTGAATGGGTTGGATTTTAGTGTATGTCCTTTCCAAAAAAAAAAAAAAAAATTCTTCTAGCTCATTATTCTTGGTAATTTTATGTCACAAATTCAAGACATTCAACTTCCTTGGCTACTTGGGCCAATGAGTTTAGGATTGATTAAATGAAAAGAGGAGTCCTTGTTTCCTGTATCAGCTACCACAGGGCTTTGGTTATTTCTTTGTCCAGACCTCAAGGAAGTCTTTCCTTGACCCCCTTATTCTCCAGAGCAATATTAATCACTCGGCTGTGCGTTAGTTTCATTGTTCCTGAATGATTCCTGGCTGTGTACGGGCTTTAAAAGAAACTCATGCTCACTGGAGAAGCAATGGCGTGCCCTGGTTGGGGCAAAGGACCGTGCAGAAGACAGTCGGAGACCCAGTTGTGATCTTGGTGCTGGTTTTTAGTCTTGGAACCTAGCACCAACCATTTAACCTCTCTGGTCTTTGACAAGTTTCCAAATTCTTGATAAAGAGAACAAGTTTGGAATAAGCAAAGAGAGCAAGTTTAGAATAAGCAATCTCCAAAATTTGGAGATTTGTTCTTGAAAATAGCATTGTAGAGGGGTGGTGTTAATTTTGTGAGAATTCTAGACATGATCTGATGAAGCTCATAGTTAGACTTGATTACCTGTTGTGCATGCATAGCTCCCTAACAAAAAAGGGCAAGGGGCCAAACCTTTGAGTGGAGGGCCAGGAGTGTTATGGTCACTGTCTTTCCACCAGTGTTTTCTACATGGGAAGACTGGGCGGTTGTCACCCCAACTACAGCCAGACTTCATGGGGTTCCATTTTCCCGTTCTTCAGTTTACTGCCTAAGTGACGTTGGGTAGTTATTACTGCCTTCTTTGTGCCTCAGTTGTGAAGTGGAGATAATATGGTACACCCTCACTGGGTGTTAGGATTAAGTGAGTTCAAATGTGTATAAGACGCTTAGGCTAGTGCCTCACCCACTGTCTGCACTGTAGGTCCTGGTAAATGTCACAAACAAGAGTGTTTCCCAGTGTTGTAATATTCATTCTCAGCAGAGCGAAGGTGCTTTTCATTAGTCTGCCAGCACTTTCTCTATAATTTAGGATTTCAACCTAGAAGACCCTCATTTTTGTAGGTCTTATTACAGTGATTAACAGTGGCATTAATGCTGCCGTGTATGTCCTTCCAACAAAGGTGACTGTGAGGGGAGGGGCAAGCTGTGATCAGGGCCAGGTGCAGTGCCGGAACTGCAGAGAGGGAGCACTGTTCCCAGGAGCCTGGTTTTGCTGATTGTCAGATGCAGCTTTCCTCTGGGGTCACATGGAATCTAAGCTACAAGAAAACGTGTAGCTGGAAATAGTGCTTTATGTGCAATTACTTTGTAAAAAATATTTATGGCTCCTCCCATCCCTCCTGCTGCCCCAACTTCCAAACCCATAGCAATAAATTTCTTTCTTTTATGTAACGACAGGAGTGGTGAATAGAGTCTAAATAGAAGTTATCTTGAAGGGTTGATCCCGATACCTCTTACACTCAGAGATCAGGCAGTTAATTTTTACATTGAATTGATTCACTAGTTTACATTAAGTAAATGAAAACTTACATCTCTGTAATCTCCTGCACCAAAGAACACAATTTGCACAGACCATATTCGACTCATGTTGATCACTAGCATTTACATTACTGTTGCTGTTATGGCCATGTTGCTTTAGAATGACAATTTTCATTAATTTTTTTTTTTTTTGGTATTTTGTAGAATACTATTATGTTCCATTTTTTAGAACATGTCTGCATACTAGAATTTCTACATATTTACCAAGTTTCTATTTTAAAATATGCCTCAACATTAAATGAGACTAATTTAATTAACTGGGATTAAGTATTAAAGGCCACATTTTGTTAAACAGATTAAACACACACACACACACACACACACAGAGCTAGCCTAATTTGTATTTTGATCATTTGAGTTGTGAAGAGACTAGTTATACGTGCATTACCAATCTTCTGGAAAAAACATGTATTTATTATATGTTATAGAGGCAAGAATTGTGAAGTTATTCTCTCTCCATGTCCTTCCCTTGTATTAAGAGCCAGGTATGTGATTCCTAATAGCATAATGACTGAGTTTTAAAAAGAAACTACTGCATTTGCATTATTTGGAGAACAAGAGATATCCAAAAGTATACTGAGAATGAAAGTTATTGTTCTGCATTTGAACTGGCACCAAGAAAGTGCCTATTGGCGATCATGAGCCACTTGTTGAGGACAAGTAGTACATGTACCCACTTCTAGTAGTAGCATGCTAACTAAAAGACAGATGAAACCCTCTGTGCTAGTAGCATCACGTTGCCATGAAAGCATCACCTGAGTTTTCCACCATGGACAATTGTGAATGTGTGACACAGGATTTATATTGCCAGGCAATATGTTAAATAATTTTCTGTCTCCTTGAAATCAATTTTTGGTGATCACACATGCAGATTGAAACCCCCAGTTTTAAGATTTACACTCAGCGAATAAAATTTACGTTCCCTGAAAGGCAAAGAAGACTGTCATTTCATGCTCCCTGGCCTTCATTGTCTATTTCCCTTTGGTACACACAAGCAGCCTGGTATGCACAAATGTACATGTCATTATGGAGAGAGAGCTTTCTGCTCTGTCAACTTTGTTTTATAAAAGCTCTGTTTTCTTTATTGCCTTTACCTATTACATCTGTAAAATTTATTTAAGCAATGACAAATCTCTCTTTGGGGCCCAGAGTCTGGGAGAATAACCACTGGCAGGCTATTGGGAGGAGATTTGTTGGATATGACTGTTCATTAAATTGTAAGGAGTAGTGAAAGAGGCCAACAGTCTGGATCTGCCGTGGCTGGGTGGGTTATGGTCTGTGTTTAGAGCTCCTGCATCAGGTGAGCGACAAATGTACCTCATCAATTGCTTTTGTAATAGTTCAATAAAAGTGGATGGCTTTTGAAATCCCAGAGGAAGGTTCCTAGTTTTGTTAACTTGAAAGATTATTTATTCCACAAAGAAATTCTATTAAAAAAAAAAAAGAAGATACGTAAAGCCAAATTGTTTATATCTGTATTGTTATCAGATTATTTTAAAATTGGAAAAAAATTAACTGAAAGGGGCGCTTTCACTTAGAAGATACCACAATCAGCTGACAGTTTTCAGCTTTACAATTTTCACTTTTATATTTTGATGTGTATATGTGATTATAATACAGGAGCTCCTCTATGTTTTTATTCATTTTAATATTCCATTTTCCTTTAAAAACATGTGTTGAGCTGGGCTTGGTGGTGCAGGCCTGTTATCCCAGCGGCTCGGGAGGCTGAGACAAGAGGATCATGAGTTCAAACCCAGCCTCAGCAATGGCGAAGTGCTGAACAACTCAGTAAGACCCTGTCTCTAAATAAATTACAAAATAAGGCTAGGGATGTGGCTCAGGGGTTGAGTGCCCCTGGGTTAAATTCTCAGTACCAAAACCAAAAACGTGTTGAGTGCTTACACTCTAGCAGAGATTTAAAAACGCATGGTACTTAGCCAACTAGGAGAAGCTGGCAGGTTGAAATGAGGCACCTGGAATCTCATGGTAAGTGCATCTGCAGAGATACCTGCTAGGTCAGTCAGGCAGTGTCAGGGCTTTTGGGAAGGGCTCCCCGGAAGTTTAGTGCACCTGAACTTGAACTCAAAAGATTAAGCCAAGCAAGTCAGGCCTTCATTCTCCAAACAAAAGATAAAAGCAAAGCAGGGGAGTGTGAAATAACTTACTGTGTCCCAGGGTATCTAAAGTCATCTTGAAGTGTAAGGAAGCAGAGAGCTAAGTGGTAACCTGTTGAGACTTAACCAAAGCCTGATTTTGGACATTGGTGTGGATAAGGAGTGGGTGAAGCCAGGAGTTATGAGGAAGTCAAAGTAGGCACAGCTTGACCACCAATGAGATGTGAGTGCTTAAGCAGAAGGGAAAGCCTGGGATTGGGGAGCCTTTGAAACCACAACTAAAATCATAAGAATTTGACTCCACAGTGAGTTCTAGAATCATCCTTAGTTTTCTTTTAGCGATGCCTTCTAAACAGTTAAACATGAATATAGAAGTGTTTCAAGGTTCTATGCTTTGCCCAGACCCTGATTTTCTATGACAAGGTATATTATTATGTAACAGAAAAGTAGCAGTTCAGTGAGTTTTTGTCATGACCATCTGTGTGCTAGTGAGTCTGTAATAACTGGCTCTGGACAGGAGCTGAGGAGGGAAAACCCCACAGCATTTGCTGTTTTCTTTATGTTTGTCTCCACCAAGGTCAATTTTAAGCTTCAAATGTGATGCCACCTAACCTGGAGTTGGGAGAAGATGTGCACATCTGCTGCGCATCTTACGCACACTGGGGGTCATCCTGGAGATGGCCTTTCTTGCCCCTGTAGGTCCCCGTCTGGGCATGTGTAGTTCCTTTGTGAACTTGTGTTATCTATAAGCTTACATTTATGAAAATTTGCATAATGCATGTGGAAGCCCAGTAACAGAAGTCAAACTGCCTGTGTTCAACCTCTGATTTTCTATCCTGGAGCAAGTCCATTAAATATTCTAAGAGTTAATTTTTGCTCACCAGAATAGTGATAATTTAAGAACCCATCACATAATCTCTGAAGAATAAATGAGATAATCTGTGTAAAAACACTTATCTTGTGTCCTATACATAGCTAAACCTCTCCATCACTGTTCCTTGTATTTATTTTCCACATTTACCCCCTGGGGACAGAATCATAAATATAAACTACCTGGTATATAAAATGATGCTATTTTATTAGTTTTTGAATTGGCTTCCTGAAGCTTCAGGGGAGGCCCCAAATTCAACCCCATCAAGATTGAGTAAAGTGATCTTGCGGTTGTGCATACGCTTAAACATTTTAGTAATACCTATTTTGCTCTTGTTTTCTGCTGCTGAAACAGAACACCTAAGATTAGGTAATTTATAATGAACAGAAGTTTATTTTCTCATAGTACTGGATGCTGAAAAGTCTAAGATCAGGACTGTGGCATGTAGGCTACCCTTCTTGCCATGTCTTCACATATTGGAACAAGGAAGTACAAAAAGGGGATTGAACTTTCTGCAAGCCCTTTTATCAGGGCAACTAATCACATCTCAAGATAGCCACCCTTATGACCCACTCAGCTTGAATCAGTGCCTAACTTTCCCACCTCTTAATATTATCACATTGACAGCACCTAAATTTTAGAGAAGACACACTCAAGCTGTAGCATTCCCCTTGCAGCTACTGTCTTTATTAACTCAGGACTTATAATTTATAGTCAGCCCATAAATGCAGGTTCCAGATCCTCAGATTCAACCAATCACAGTCTGGTTGAATATGTATAAGCCTTTTTTTCTCACCATTATTCCCTAAACAATATAATTGTTTATATAGCATTTACGTTTTATTAGATATTATAAGAAATGAAAGGATATATATATAGGTTTTATACAAATACTATGTCCCCCTTCCTATAAGAGCTTGAGCACCTGCAGATTTTGATGTCCATGGGGGAAATATGCGTCAATTCTTTAACCCCCTGGACACCAAGATATATAGTATAGTCTGCCTTTATATGGCAGCTACTTTTAAGAACAGGCTACACATTCCATTTTGTTTTGGACATGTCACAAAATATTTTCAGCCTTGTTAGCCTATTGTATTTGTGAGTTTAATCGCCTAGGAGCATGCATTCTTGGTGGCTTAAAATTAAAGATTTTTTAAAAGAAATTTAAGCTGTGGACATACAACTGACTTAAAGGGAAAGATTAATGGCAAAATTTAGTTTTCTTGATCTCATTCTAATATTAAAGTTGATTTGGACTCAGTGGCACCAGAAAATTGAAACCACTGCACCAAGAGATTATTAGGATAAAAAGCACTGCTCTCTTAACCAGTTACAAGGCTTATCAAATTTAGTATTACTTTCACATACTTTGGAGTTAGTACATCATGAAGCACTCAGATGGGGTAGAATTTAAAAGAGCAATAGAAAATGCCTTTCTGCTTACTTGCTTGGAAAAGTGTACACTAATCCATTTATGTTCATTCATACACTGTGATTTACTACACAAAAATAGCATAATCCCTTAGCTAAATATTGAAAGTTTTTGTAGCTGAAAATTTATCAGTCAAAAGTTGAGTAATAACCAATGCTGAAGACTGGGAGGTGAATGTGAACTTGAATATATGCCCATCCATGGGCAGTGGTGTAATGCTTGCCTTAGTTTCTGGTAACACAGTGCCCTTTGCCTTGTCCTTAGTGGACTCCAGCTCTGAAAATTCTCAGGATATTATAGTATCTGTTGAAAATGTGGTGGTATCTCTAATAGAGGCTGTAAATCTATGTTCTAGTCAACAATCTCACCAGGAGTTCAGTCAATAGAAACAATTTGGAGTTGCAGAATCCATTATGAAAAAGATATCTACTCTGAAGACCTTCAAACTCAACTTGCCATCCTGGACAAATCAATGAAAGGAACAGTGGCCACTTACCTGGGTGGCATTCCAGATGTTCCTTTCAGTGCCACACCAGTGAATACCTTTTATAATGGCTGAATGGAAGTGAATATCAATGGTGGTGTACATTTAGATCTGGATGAAACCATTTCTAAACATTATTATTGGATGATTAGATGATTATTAGAGCTCACTCATGTCTATCAATTTGGAAAACATGAAGAATTCTTAAGGCATCTTTTCTTTGCTGATACTATATCTCTTTTCCGAGTATAATTATACTTACGTATCTGTAACAACTGGCATATTTTACCTATGATGTGCAGTCTTTTGAATATTTTGTGGTACTTAGAGCTTCTTGGAATTTTTAAAAGGTCTTTTTTCAAGAAAAATTCTGTTGTGATGTAAATCACATTACAGAATTCTTCTGTTGCTATCTAGAAATTAAAAAATGAAACAAAAATTTTAAATATTTTTTGCTACACATGACATTGCTTCACTTTTTGTAAAAGAGTCAATTTCATCATCATTGAACTTGTGTTTAAATATCTATTTTTCTCAGAAGGCAAAGCAGTAAACTCAAACAAAACACATGTGATTAAATACCATTCTCACAAGAGGCAGCTACTATTTTTTGTTGTTTCCTTTTCTTGAAGGATAGAGAAGAGATGGTGGCCTAGTGAGTGTGAATCAAATGGAAAGTCTTCAAACTTTATTCTAAAATAATTCCTCAGGGGAACCAGCTTTGGCTTCATCTTTCTCTTACCTGGATTTGAACCAGAACTTTACTGATTTGAAAATCAAGATGGACAAATTTTCACGAGAGCAGCTCGTGAATCCTTCTTGGGGATTAGATTCTGAGGATGAGACATTAGATTACATTGGAATGGGTTTACAAATCTGGGACGGGTACATTTCTTAAATTTGGCTGAAGAGGTTATACAAGCTCTAGATTAGAAAAAACAGCAGTACTTATCCTTGGAGAATGAAAACATGTAGAAATTCATAGTTTTCCTTCAGGTCAACTCCTCATTACCATAATAATTTGTTTAAATGTGATTGTTGAGGGGAAAAGAAAACCTAGGAAAGCTAGAACATATTTTTAACAAAAGGATGACCACAGAGCAATATAGTAAATGTTATATCTTTGTAATCAAAGAAGGAAGGGTAAGATCGCCACATACTTGGTGGGAATGCATTTGAAATGATAATTTTTTCCACTCCTGAACCTACCATTCATGTTGGATGTATATCAGATGTTTTCCTTGACATTTTAGAAAATAAATTGTTTTTCAGTATAAGTATTTTATATCACCTAAAATAATAAATTGATGTACATTTTTTTTAAATATGAAAAAAAAGTTGAGTAAAAATACCAACCTTTTTGGGTTTTGTGCTGTTATTCTGTATTCAAGAATTTTGATTTCCAAAATGTCAACGTGTGATTTCTCCTCAAATTCCAGATTTTTGTTCACCAGTTTCAACAGCAAGATGGGATTTTTTGTTGTTGTTTTGTTTTGTTTTTGTCTTTTGGTGCTCCTGTGTGGCATGTGTGGCTGAGCCTTGGTGCAGCTGGCAATAGACCTGGGCTGGGCCTGCTGGTGCTACTCTCCACCCGGCCACCAGCCTTTTCCTGCACTCTCCCCAGAGAGGCCTGGCTCGGTAAGAAGACTGAATGATTTGCCTGGTTTTGCTTTCAGAGAAAACCAGACAGCCTTTGGCCTAGTTAATTCTGCCACCCCTTTCAAGTGCTGAGTTCTTCAAAGTTCCCTTAGTGGGACCTTGCACATCTCACCCTGAAGCCAACCAGTCTGTTGCTGACTGCTGACAAAGACAGCTACCAGTTTCAACTGAAAAAGATCTTGAGTTTCTTTAAGCAAAGGTCATCAGAAGGAAATAATAGGTTTACACCTCATTCCTCTATCAGGCATTTTCCTGCCCCATGTACTAATCCCCACAGCTATTTGCCATGAAAAAAAAAAAAAATCTATGCATTTATTGTTTCATGTGCCAACTCCCAGGAGTTAGCTTGTCCAGCCAAACATTCGGCTGTTGCATTGATGTTAGATTTAGCAATTCAGAGGCAGTGGATGCAAATCAGATTTTTGGGGTGTGTGTGTGTATTTTAACTCTTGTGAAGTACAAGGCAACCTGGAAAGATGTTGAAATATTTAGTCAGATCTTCCTCCAGTGAAAAGAGGTGTATAAAACACACCCTGATGATGAGCAGCAATTAACAGTGCATTACTTTCTGGAAAAGACTTGAAGTTGGCTGCCCTGCAGGTCAGAGTCAATAAAGACTGAGTTACTAACAATAGCCTTTCTCTCTTGCTGAAGCCTTGGACTTAACCCTAACTTCATCAGACCAGAGAAGAAGAAAATAATGCGAACAATAGAAGTCTTAGAGGTTGACTTGGGTCTAATGTGCAGAGGCTGTAAAAGCTGTCAGAGAGCTTGATTGATTGGCTCGCACGCCTTAGTCCCCAGTGCAAAGCACTAATGTTTCTGCCTCTTCTGAGAGAGCTGATGTGCCACCTGGGGTCAGAACTTATCAGCCTGTGGGGCTAATGTTTCAGAGGAGGCCAAAGTGCAGTCAATAATTTATACGGAAATTTGTGCTTAGATTCACAAGGAAAGCACGTTTTGACTTGAATTTCTCCCTCTGTCCAAGAAACAAGTCCGAGCCAACTTCACATCTTTCTGCTAACATGATTGTTGTGTGTGTTGATGACACTGAAAACAAACTTTAATTGAAGAGGGGAATAATTTATTTAGCAGTTAATATTTGGAGCCACAATTTCAGGCTTTCAGGACTGCTGGTGAAATGGGGGAAGGAAACAACAACTTTGAATTTCTTAAAAAAAAAAAAAAAAAATGGAAATCACCTCTAGACTGTAATAACCAGGTCAGGTGAAATCTGAGTGACTTGGGAAACAATTACCAAGTGACCATGGGGAGCTTCAGTTACAGGCTTAGGTAGTCTCAAGGACTGGAAAGAGATAGAAATGTCAGAGAGGAATTACACTTAAGCTGGATGCCTTGAATACTTCATCTGGTTTGCAGAGAAACAGAACCAAAAGTTAGCTTAGAGGCCTGGATGTGTGTGCGGAACATCATCCCCATGTCTGTATAAACACGTGTATTTACACACATACTGTATAGAAGTAGACAGTGAAGCAGTGACACCCAGCAGGGCTGGTCGATCAATAACCAGCTAAGTTTTGTTCTGCTCCAGCAAAATGACGACTTTGCTCTAGTAAGTGCTAACAAAGGCCCTTTTACCGTCCCTCTGCTCAAGGAGAGCACTATTAGTCACACTTCATTAGGCTTGTTTACAGAAAAGAGCTGGTCTCTAAGCACGTTATTGAAATACTTGTAACTCTGTTGGGCCTTTTCTCTTCCCTGAAAGATAAGAACTTTGGAATGTGGGATGGGGGAGGGTGGGAAGCAGCCTCTGACCGTTGTCAAGAGAACTGGTCTGTTCAGATGGGAATTGGACCTGTAAGTTCATATTTAACCCCCATCTAGCTGCACCCCCAGAGCCTTGCTGCTGTGTCTCATTTCTGTGGTCCCAACTTAGGGAGCTTTAATTTTGACTTCGTGATCTAGGCAAACACCAGGAGTTCAATTAGCTGATTCCCAAACTTGCAATGAGGTTTCCTTACCTTAAATATTTAAAGTCCAGAGAGGAGGCCTCCTCAGTGATTGAGAACTGAACTGCATTTCTCAGCTCACTTTACTGTCAAGTGGTCAGATGAGGAAACGCTTCATTCAGATAATGGATGTGTGTGTCAGGAAATATAACATCATATGGGTTGAAATTAGCAGTGGATACAGAAACAAGAAAAAATGTCCTTAAGGTTGGAACTTGGCGCCCTTAATATTCTGAAGGATAGATGTGCTGCATCTGCAGTCAGCCTTGGGCCAAGACTACAGGCTAATTGGGCTGGGCCTGGGGCACAATGGCAGACTGCTTGCTTCTTGTGTCGGAAGCCCTGGGTTCAATCCCCCACCACAGAAAAGAGTGGATATAGGCTACTTATTGCAGATGCCTGTATGTAAGGGACCTTGCCTGGAAGGAATGCAGGGAAACTTGCTGGTTGCATTTCTGGGTCGGGTTTAAGTTACAGAAAGGTTTAAAAGATGGGGGAATGAAAGTACATTTGCTTGAGTCACTGCTTTATGCCCATGTCTGTGCCCAGTGCTTCACCTAAGTCACACCATATTTAGTAATCACACTGTCCCTGTTGTTTAGATGAGAAAACTGAGGCTCTGGGAGGTTTAGTCAGCTCAAGATGAAGCAGCTGCAGAGCTGAACCAGAAGTGTCTGTCTGTGGGAGCTTAGGGTGCTCCATTCAATCACCATTATCTTCCTTCCTCGTCTTCAGAATTGACTGCCAATTAAACTTGATTAGAGTTGGTCTCTTCAGTTTTCCTCCATTCTGAACCTGAGCCATGCTGTATGTTACCAGGGTATATGAACTGCTCCCCAGGGTGCCTATAGGGTAAACCACTCCCAGTGAGAACATGCCCAGTACTTACACCAGAAGCCTCATACACCCTTCTTTGCTCAGTTGGGAGGGCACAGAGTATAGTTTTGTAATGTTCCCATTCCTTCTTTTCTTTCTAGATTGGCCAAAATGATGGCTTTTGGGTGACAAACAAAATCTACCCCTTTGTGTGCTATATGCCTGCAGATCCCTCCCCATTCTATACACACACACACACACACACACACACACAGTTAAGAGAGGCAGTTCCCTGTTTCAGCTGCTGTTGTAAATTGCTATTTTAAATTTCAGTGAGTGGAATAATAGCAGAGCGATCATCTCCAGTAAATGTTGTTGGCCTGTGTAAAGAATGCCTCCTTCGGAGGTTTTATGATTTATAGAGGACACAGCTGGTGGCCAGCAGAGCTGTAGGAATGTGTGCTCTCCTGGGCCCGGTGAGCTAGAGATGAAAAGGACCCAGAGCTGGCACAAAAGCAAATAAGCGCTCTGACTTTAAATAAAGCATCATAATTTATAGGAAGCCTGGCTCTTCAATCCCAGCGAGATACACGGATCAGTAGCAGCTTTTTGATGTGGAGCATAATTGTCAATTGGTTCCCACTGTCTCCTTATGGCTCAAGGACTGGGGATGATAAAAAAAAAAAAAAATTACTTTAAAACACAGTCCTGCAACCTATAGTTGTACTGCACATATTTTGACAAGCAATTCAATAACATTTAAACCCGAAAGAAACTGCTAATCACCCATGGCCTAGACTGTCACTGTTCTAACTGGCACTGATCTAGGAGACAGGGAGGATTTTGAGAAAGACTAGGTGATTAGGGATGTTGGGAGGACCCATATCTCTCCCCTCCCTTTTCCTTGCCTACTTTTCTGCTATTTATTTACTTTATTTCCCCTTCATCTTTCAGTTTCATTCATCTCCATAATTACTTTGTCTCCCCCAGCTCCTCCCTCCCCTGCTCCTGGCTGGGGGCAAGGAACCTGAAGCAAGAGACAGAAGGTTGCCTGAGCCAGATTTGGGGAAGTGGCAGAGAGCTGGACAGGACTTCAGATGCACTGCATTTCACTCTTGCCACCCCCCAGAGGTCTCTCCCTCCAAGGGAGGGAGTGGTGGGGTGGGGGAAGGAGGAGTCTTTGCCAAGTTTTGTCTAGCTCTGCTGTTCTCTTGACCTGTTTTTCCAGCTGAGGTAATGGCAGCTTGGAGGGCTTGGGTGTAGGAGTTGTTAGCTGGAAAGGTCCTGTAATTAACACGAAGAGCAGGAGATGATGAGAGTGGTGGTTTGAAAGGCCACATCCTTTTAGTTGCTTATCTTAGGAGACATGCAAATCTGATACATGGGGGGAGGAGGCAGTTAGAGGCTATTTCCCCCCTCACTGTGGGAGACCCTGGCCACGTGCTGTGTGCCTGGGCCACTTGTACATAGCTGTGTCCTAAAATGACACTCTTGTTCATTATTGTGGCTCATGGCAAGCAAACAGTTCAACAAATATTTATAAAATGCCTTTCCTAAACTTCTGAATGCTTTTATTTAAAGGAAGGAAAAATATCTCCTAATTAGCTAATAATAAAAGCTATGAGACAGGCCTGGGGAGTGGGCTGTATCCATTAACAGTGGGCTTTGAACTCCTATCTTCTCATGATGAAAGGGAGCAGGAAGGGAAAAAGAAATCCAGTATCCTCCAATGAGGACATTGTGCTTCATAAAAAGGAGAGGGCCTGAGGAACCTGCCAGTATTAGAAGTCATCATCTTAACTTGTCAGAGTTCAGATAAACCAGCGGGCGCCTTGAAAATTCAAGTTTAGAACTTGGCATCGGAAATCAGAGTGCTGCTGTTGCTTATCTCCAAGCCCCAAGCCTCAAAGGAAGCAGTTACTGGAAAGTTCACTCAAAGGCAAGAAATGAAACCTCTCTGTACAAATGCATACAGACACACTGTACACGTTACATGTACCTGTTCAGTTTATGCATTTAAATTGCTCTAAATGTCTGGTTCAGAAAACTGTTTTTTTTGGGGGGGGGGCACATTTTTCCTTGTCCCTCTTTATTCTTTCTATCCTGCTCTATTGACAGAGCCCTAATGGAACATGACCCCTAAAAACCAATTCTGAAGGTGCAGAGAAGAGAGGTGACTTCTTTTTTTCTTTCTTTCCCTTTTTTTTTTTTGGTGTGTGTATGTGTGTGGGCCACTTTCCCATTGAACTGTTACCCCAGCCTTTTGAATTTTTGTTTTGAGACAGTAGCTGGCTAAGTTGCTGAGGCTGGCCTCAAACTTGCAATCCTCCTGCCTCAGCCTCCTAAGTAGATTATAAGCCTTTGTCATTGTGCCCAGGAGGGGATATCTTTTTATGCTATCCAATTAAATATCTCTGGCTTGCTGTTCTTATTGAAGCAAGATCAAGGGACTTGTCTCCCTTTGCCCTCCCAACACTATTGCCCCAGATCTGTTCTCCTTCCTTTCTGTCTCCAAGTAGGGTCTCTGGACACCTTAGCAGAAACTAGTAGAGGAATTGCCCAAGCAATAAGGGGTATATATTTTTATATATATATTTGTGATGTGAATGGTGATACACACACACACACACACACGTGTGTGTGTGTGTGTGTGTGTATATATATATATATATATATATATATATATATATATCCCCTCAAATCATCAAGGTCACTTTATGATATGTATGTCTGCCTAATTTAAAAGCAAACATTTTCTTACTTGATCATGTCTAAAATTCCTATCCAGAAATTTATGTGATTTTTTTTTCTCCCATGATGCTCTTTGTTACCTACTATGTCTGTAATGACATTGGATGTTTTGTGAGCACAAAACTTGCATGCTAGAACATAGGTTTTGATAATTGAAAAGAAGGAAAATACCTCTTTGCAGTGAACATTAATTGATCTCTAATGACCTGTTTTGAATCCCCTATTTCTTAAAAGTTGTTTAGGAGAACACAATTTTCATTAATGCTTAAACTTCCTGAAAAGATCGTTACCATCCTCGTGTGCAGTGCAGGCTTCTATGCAAATGTATGGGGCAGCATTTTAGTGTCCCTGGTGGTGCCTGACAAAAGCCTTATATCTGCTCCCTCTTCTTGCCACTAGACTTCTTAACAGGCCATTGTATTTTCCAGAAGTGGGAAAGGATAACGTTACTAGGGAAGCAAGAGAAAGAAAAGCAGCAAGAGCTTCTTTTAGCTGACCAGTCAACTGGATATTGACCACCTGTCTTCATGGGAAAGAAATAGATGGCAGTGAATAAGCGAGAGTCTAGTTTTCCAAGAAGCTCAATGATTTTCCCAAATCAATACAGCTCATCAGGCCTCAGAACAAAGGCTTCGGGGGAGGTGACAGTGATGGAAGTGGCTCTGTGTTCTTTTGTGTATTAAACCATAAGGCCCATGGGGAAACAAGGTTTCTTTAGCCTTTTTTTTTTTTTTTTTCTTTTAAGGGCTTATTCAGTGTATTTAGAGGGAAAATCCTTTCAGATATGTTTTTAAAAAGAGATCTCCATAGATTGTATACTGATGGCTCAAATGTATTTTGAAAGAGATAAACACATCTAGTAAAAGGGAACGCTGTTTTAAAATGCAGATTAGAATAGCATTTTGCCATTGCTTTTTTGGTATTGGTTAAGGTTTATTTATTTATTTTTCCTTGTTATTTATGGCTGGTATTTAGATGAACCTAGAAGAAAGTCTCAGTGTTCAGATTAACCTCTGGCCAAGAATCTTCACTATCCTCCCATAAATGTGAACCTTGTTCCCAATGTCCTGAAAATAGCACCAAACCCTAATCAGAATGCTGAACTGTCATCTGAGAGGTTATAATTAATGTAGATAGAGCGATGCCAACATATTCCAGCCGCCGACAGAGAAGATCAACCCAAACCAGCAATTTTTAGCCCTTCAGTCCTTTAATCTTTAAGCTCGCTGTGCTTTCCATAAAGTAGTACATTAACACCAGAGCAGTGTGTCTCTGGGGTTTATGACTGGGGTGGCGGCACACTAGGGCATGAAGTGTTTCATTACACTTCCTTTTGTTAGTGCTGCCCTATCTCCCAAGCTCCATTGCCATACACTATTTGTTCAGATAAAGCCCAGTGTTCAGGGTGACTAATCGCAGCACTGTGTTCCAGATGGTTTGATTACAGGATGTGGTTAAAATGACTCTTCAAACATTCAGCCCAGCAGTAGGGCTCTTTAAAAAAAAAAATACTGTTTTTATGGTCATGTGACAACACTTAACTTTTCTTGTCCTAGTGCTCCATATATACTTGGTGTAGGGAACAGGAAAGTCCCTCTGCTTTGGGGCTGACAGGTACTTTGTGGGTTACCTTAGTTAAAAAATTTAAAAATTTCCCAAACATTTAGAAACTCAACACAAGCCTCTGAAGAAGGCTCTATCTGAAGATGAAGAGCTCTGCAGCTGGAGCAATGAATAAAGGGGACTCTTTGTCAGTTTCAGCCTAAAAAAGAAACTGGTACTGAATATAGCGGATAAAAACCAACAAAATATTAGGGGAATGAGTTCTGAACAAGGGAACAGCGATAAATCAGACTTTGTGCAAGAGTCACATTGTGTGAGAATGTGGGATAACATGATATCTGAAATATAGGTACTTTATCCTGTGCTCATGAAACTAGCATATTGTGGCACTTTTATCATCACCAATGTTTCACTAGAAAGAATATGTAAAAGGAAAGAAATGTGTAAACTTTGAAAAGAAGGATTAGGGCATAAATGAGTTACAATTTGGTATTATTAGAATGAGGTTTCTGTTTTCTGCCTGAGTGCACACCAAGTCCATCCAGATGTGGTAGTCAGAATAAGAGTTTGAAAACACTTCTGTCTGATTCCAAATTCAGCATTTGCAATGATTGGCAAAGACATCTGTCCCAAGGTTGAGGCATTTTAAAGACTCTGAGACAGTCTTTAAACTGTAATATAAACATTTTATGCCGATCCACTGGGAAATTAGGCATTTGCCCATTTCTACAGGAAACAGCTTCACAAATACCAGAAATAATAATTCATAAGCCACATTTATAACATCTTTGGAATAAAATCTCTCCACAGAGAATGTCTGTCATCTATAAGCTAGTGAGAGATTTGCTTATTGAAAAAGTATGGTAATAGTGGGAAAAGAAGCCCTTCAGAACTCAGCCTCTATTCCAATTATTTCCTAAGTGTTCTGTGAGCTCTCACTATAAGCCAGGCACTATGCTCCTGGGGGGCTGTGGGTGCAAGCACTGTCCCTGATCTTAAGGAGTGTTACCTAGCTGGATGAGATAAGCTCACTGTGTAGTGAGTGGAGTGAAATGTTAAAGGGACATATATCAGGGTGGTCACAAAGTCTAACCATGTTCATACAGGCTGGGAATTTACTTGTTCATCTAATAAACTGAGTATTCCTGGTGAGTTCTCTTCATTCAGGAACCCAGATGTAGAATAATATGCCAGTTTCAACTTGGGACCTTCAGGGTTACTATAGTCATTTCTATCTTTACCAGAAAGGGGAGGAGACCAGAAGAATATGCATGGGAGGCTCTTATGGGCCTGGCCTGGATGTGACCCACACCCCTTTAGTCATTTTTTTTTTTTTTTGATAGAATGCAGTTATATGGCCACTGGTAGGGAGGCCAGGTCCAGCTGTGGACTCAGAAAGGGGGGAGGGAAATATGCATTCTGGTGAGCATCCATCAGGGAAAGCTGTGTATAGAGTCCAGCTGAGAACCCAGGAGAGAATGATTATTTGGGGGTGATGGCATTTTATGTGTATGAAGAAGGAAAGGATTAACATAAGAGATAATACTAAATTTGTCACTGTTTGGTCCTAATTTATTCAGAAATTTAACTTTCCTTGAGGATTGTGACTAAGACCCCTTACTTTAAGGTTTCTTTCAGGGGAGTTAGAAGTGTGAGGTGCAGAATGGTTGAAGAAATTTGTCTAGGCTGGAGGGACAAAAAGAGAGGTGAACTGGAAGTGAGAGAATACCAGCATGGTTTTGTCCTTGCCTGGATGAAATGCTGGCAGGTCGTGGAGGGGTGGACTGCTTCTGCAGGGTATCAGAAGGCACAGCCAAGATCAAGGTATTCAAAGACAGATTTTAGGTTAAGACAAGGAACACCACTTGAGCCACATCCCCAGCCCAAGGAACAACTTTTTAATAAAATGGCTGGAAATTAACTAGGTGGTCCTGGGTGACTGCTAGTAAAATCCTCATCAGTGATGAGGCCAGAGGAAGAGGGACATACAAAAGTGTTGAGGGCATTCACCAGCAGTTTGTTTCCTTGCCTCATAGCTATTGCATCCTTGCAACTTTGGCCCATATGGTCCTTTTAGCCTTTTAGTCACTTTACAACCTTTAGGCCTTCTCACAGTACCAACTCTCCAGAACTTCCGTATTCCTAATTCAGCTTCTCAGCATAAATCTGTTTGACTGCCTCTGCTTTAGATGCCTTGGACTGTTCTAGTCCGGTGGGCATCTGAAGCAGAGGGCCAGATCTGAGAGGCTGGTCACTTAAAGCTACCTTCTGAGCAGGGACTGAGGGCAAGGTGGGCACCCAATAATACCACACCCAGGGCCCTGTCTAATGTGAGGCCATAAAAAGGGCCTACTCTGTAAATGTGGGTAATACAGAACCAGCCTGTGTTGGTTCTAAGATTTCAAACTCTTCATGGAGTTTAAAAGATTTCCAGCCAAACTGTGTCAGTTCAGTAGCACCTAATGTGTAGCCCATAAACAGAATAAACACTTGATGGGCCTATCTTCCTGAGATCTCTTGACTGAGGAAATAGAACACTGGAATCCTTATGAGGTCTCAGGGCTGTTTTGGCTTGTAGAGATAAGGGACTTGTGCTATATAATAAATACCATGTTCATATTAGGTGCCTTGTAGGTAATATGCTTTGGGGAGCAGCATCTCAGATTCTGCTTCAGTATCTGAACCAAAGTATCAACACTACAGAGAAGAAAAGGTGTGGTGAGCATTCTCTCAAACATCCTTTGTATGTTTCTGCTGTCTTTTTACTCTGCTAGTAATAAGGTTTAGGTATTTTTCAAATATAAAAAAAATGTTACAAGGCAATCATTAACTCTTTGAGAAAGACCATGCCTAGTCTGTGGTAGATAGGGGAAGATAATAAACCTTTGAGATTTCTGAGAATATAAAGATGTAAAGGACTTGTATAGAGCATCCCTGGCACCTAGCTCATAGGCTAATGTTTGAAAGAAAATAGCAAATCTTTGGGGAATAAATGTAAATTTATTTCCAATTTACACATCTTTATGCCCATATTTCTAAAAGTTGGTTTTATACTTTTGAGGACTAATTTTCATTTAGAACGTTTATGTCCTTAGTATGTATAGTCTGCTTTATATTTTTTATATTTTGTAATATTCCAGATTTTGAGATTTCAGCAAAAATCATAAACTGTTTACATGTTTTAGAGCTAAAACACTACTTTTATTCTTGGCCCTTCATAATGGGATGTTGTCTAAACATAGACCTTCTTACAAAGAAGCAGTGCACTGTTTATATTGTAGTACAGTAGTTTATATGAGGAACATTCCTTAAGCCTTCATTCCAACACGGAGGGGCAGTTTTGTTAATATTTGCATGTATATATTCATACGTGGATTCTAGGCAGATTTAAATTCTGTGGCATTGTGAATGGCTTGTACATGTAAAGATAGACACAAGCCCATGTATCTAACTAGCAGTGCTTGATGGAAACCTTTCAAAATCTCCCTGGGAGTGAAGGATTTGTTTTAAGCATTGTATGTGCTTCTGGAAAAAATAAGGGTGACTTAATTTAAGTTGAAAATGGGTTTTTCTTTACCTGCTTTACCCAACAACAAATAACATCACCTGGTACTTAAATAAGAAGTCGGCTTGTGTGGCTTCTAGAGAGTAGCAGCTGGGGATAGTTTGTGTGGATACTGCAACTGCAGTTCAGCCTTTGTGACAGTTTCAACCTGTAGCCCCGAGATTGATTGATTGCTTTGGGTCCCCTACTCCTCTCTGGCCCCACTTTCCCCCTGATCCGGTGTTGGGACCGCGAATTCGGATATGAGTTGGGTTGGCATGTTGTGCTGAGCCACGGGGCGTACGTGATGGAGCGGAAACGCGGCACCTCCGCGCGGATCGCAGCTTTCTTCCAACGGACGGACGGTCCTGGTTAGCGTAGACAAGCCCGCGCGGACGGAGAGGGCCGGGCATCGCGGACAGCCCTCGCTCCGCGCGCCGGCCGGCCCTGAGGCAGCATCCTCCCACCCGCGCGGCTCCTTTCTCTCAGGCCGCTGCCTAGAGTGCTTCGCCGGCCGCCCTCGGCCCAGCCAATCAGACGCGAGCGTTCGCAGCGGGCGCTGGCCAATCCGCGGCCAGCTTTTGCTGGAAACGCGAAACCCTTAGGGGAAAAGCAATAACAAAAGCCTTTCACTGCAGACAAATGTTAAGTGTCTGTGCAGACTTTTCCTGTTTTTAATTTTATTACTGCAAGAATGGAGGGTTTGTTGTTTCTTTCATGTTTCCTTTCAAGCAGTTTTAATTATACATTTGTGCTACATCAGGGACTCTGGAACGCAGTGATTCAGCCAGTTGCATCTAAAACTAAAATGCAGTAACCTTCTGGCAATACAGATATATTCCTGCACTGTAAATATAGCTGACATGCTAAAGAATTTTAAGCAGCTGCAAAGGTCTTTGACACCACACACAGTGCCCCAGAGAGCAGATGATGAGAAAACCAGCTCGGTCTTCCCCTTCGCCTCCTCTCCCACCCCCTCCCCTTTCCTGAAGGGATGTGCTCATAAAGAATCCTTTCCTCCAATTGTTCTGTCTTGTGCAAATTCTGACCAAATGCCTAATTACCACTGATTATCATCGCAATACAAATTTTTATATTCAATGGTTCAAAAAATTTCCTGAGGGAATTACAAAGGAATCAGCCATGAGTTGAGGAAATGCTTGCTTTGCTTCATCCTAGCTTTTCTTCCCCTGCTAGACTATTGCTACAATAGACTGAATTTACAGTGAGTAAATTCAGCTGTCATATAAGCACTAGCAACTTAAACCATATGGGAAACAATTTTTAAATCTCTTTTGAGACTTTTGAAAGAAAATCTTCCTTCTCTGTTACTTGAGTCCCAACCATTCAAATATTTACCCTCTGTTTAAAGGTTCCCAAGGAAATGAGTCTTACCTTGTCGGGTTTCTCTTACCCTAAAGGATCTTAGTTCAGGTTTTCTGTAAAATTCACTGTCAGGAGTAGCTCAAGTGAACAAGCCAGCTAGGAACAGACTTTGAGGGATGTCCTCTGGTGTTTCCAAGAAAGAACGGGAGGTTGATGCCGAAAGAAAACAAAGGTTCACTTAAATTTTTCATTTATTTACCCTAGTATTTTATTTATGTCTCAAAAACTAAGTCCTCCAAAAACGTGCTTTAAATGAGAGATTTTTAAAAAGTGGCACCTGCCCTCCAGGGAAACAGGAGGATGTTATATTTTGTTTCCTGTGACATTTGGTATACTAAGTGCACTTAAGTTTAGTAATTCACAGATGCAGTGCTAAATTAAATTGTCTGTCTGCAAAGCAGTGGGGAAAAGCAGAACGGCTTGCAGGAAACAAGTGTGTTGGTTTTGAGATTTCTTTTCTAATCCTCTGTGGCAAATGCTTACCAAAGTTGATTCTAAAGATAACCCCAAGAGCAAATCTATTGTGCACATTTATTTTCTTAAGAGGGCTATTTTAGGAGTCCTTAATATGAAACAAGACCAAAGAGTGAAACAGATACCATACCAAGGCTGATTATTGTCTCACAAACTCAAAGAGGGGAGGATTAAGGAGGAGGAAACATGGCTGATTGTCTGCTTTCTGGACTCTGAGCCCCCACTTTCCCCTCTGTACCTATTTTTATGCACATGCATAATTTTTTTGTTAATAAAAATCACCATCATTTTACATTGTTGAATTGGAAACAAAACCTATTTCTTTCAGTCACCTTCTGGTTTAAGCACTGGTAACTGGCGCTTAGTTTATGTTGGCTGCTTGCCAAACGAAAGCAATTATGTGTAATAATAGAAAAATTAAGAGGTGAGTGTTGCTGTTTTACAGCAGGACATGGCAAAAACCATTTCCTTCTGTCAGCAGTATCTTGATTACACTCTCACACACAGTCTCACCCTTTTGTACCACATGCACGCACACGAACAAATTCACACACACATACACACACAATTTCCTGTGGGTTTTAACTTGAGGTCACTGAAACCAGAAAGAGGAAGAATGCAAACCACAGCTTTTGAAAGCAAATGGAAATAGAACTTTGCTGATAAAAATAATAACAATAAATGAAGTGGAAATAAAATAATCAGTGTTAAATGTGGTCCCTTTTCATCCTTTACCCCACCCCACCCCCCGCAGGTGTCCTAGTGGTCAATGTCACGTGGAGGAACAAAACTTACGTGGGGACCCTACTGGACTGTACCAAGCACGACTGGGCCCCTCCCAGGTATGCACAGGGCCTTTTGTTTCTCTTCTTTTTCTCCTTTCCTCTCCTCTTTGCAAGGAAACTATAGAAAGAGATTAATAAATTTTAAAAGTCTGCCTATAATTGAAAACAGGCAGAAGAGAAATGAGCAATTCAAGACTGAACCGTAGTAAAATGCAGATGGCTAGCTTTTCTATCAGGAGATCTCTACTCCTTGCCTCCTCCCTCTCTGCTTTGTCTTCTTTTCTCAAAATGGGAATTTGCACTGGATTAGAAGCTAGCTACCTGAGCTGTTTCTCTTTCATTTTCTGGACAGGGAATATAAGCCATTGATTGGTAGCCTGTTCATTTGGGGGTGCTGAAATTATCACTGGAAGAATGAGGAGTCTTACCTGGGGTGGTCCACAAGCTGTGGAGATGTTGACTCCTCTTTGCCACATTGTATCTTGTGATTCCACTGTTGTTTTGGGGGTGCTCATTTTGACAATTGTTACTTGCTTCCCTAGGTTTTGTGAGTCACCGACAAGTGATCTGGAGATGAGAGGGGGCCGGGGCAGAGGGAAGAGAGCAAGGTCTGCCGCTGCGGCCCCTGGCTCCGAGACCAGCTTCACCGAGTCCAGAGGGCTGCAGAGCAAGAACAGAGGAGGGGCCAATGGGAAAGGGAGGCGGGGCAGCCTCAACGCCAGCGGGCGAAGGACACCCCCAAATTGTGCAGCCGAGGAAATCAAAGCCAGTCCTTCTTCTACCAACAAAAGGAAAAACAAGCCTCCAATGGAGCTGGACCTGAACTCCAGCTCTGAGGACAATAAGCCTGGGAAGCGGGTCCGCACAAATTCTAGAAGCACCCCCACCACCCCTCAAGGGAAACCAGAGACTACTTTTTTGGACCAAGGCTGCTCCTCTCCAGTGTTAATCGATTGCCCCCACCCAAACTGCAACAAAAAGTACAAGCACATCAATGGCCTGAGGTACCACCAGGCTCATGCACACTTAGACCCAGAGAACAAGCTGGAGTTCGAGCCTGACAGTGAGGACAAGATCTCAGACTGTGAGGAAGCCTTGAGTAACGTGGCCATCGAATGCAGCGAGCCAAGCACAAGTGTGTCAGCTTATGACCAGGTGAAGGCCCCCACCTCTCCTAGTGCTGGAAACCCCCCTGGAACCCCCAAGGGAAAGAGAGAGTTGATGAGCAATGGCCCAGGTTCTGTTATCGGTTCGAAAGCGGGAAAGAATTCAGGCAAAAAGAAGGGCCTCAACAATGAACTGAACAACCTTCCAGTAATTTCCAACATGACGGCCACATCAGAGGGTTGCTCAGCGGTAGATGGCAGTTTGGCTGCAGAGATGCCCAAACTGGAAGCAGAAGGACTGATTGACAAGAAAAGTTTGGGCGATAAAGAAAAGGGCAGAAAAGCTAACAACTGCAAAATGGACAAAAACCTCTCTAAGCTGAAAAGTGCCCGGCCCATCGCCCCTGCCCCAGCCCCCACACCCCCACAACTAATTGCGATACCTACTGCAGCCTTTACGACTACCACCGCGGGGACAATACCTGGACTGCCCTCCCTCACAACAACTGTGGTCCAGGCCACACCAAAGAGTCCTCCATTAAAACCCATCCAACCAAAGCCCACCATTATGGGAGAGCCCATCACCGTGAACCCAGCTCTGGTGTCACTCAAGGACAAAAAGAAAAAGGAGAAGCGAAAGCTAAAGGACAAAGAAGGAAAAGAGTCAGGAAGCCCCAAAATGGATGCTAAGCTGGGGAAACTGGAGGACTCCAAGGGGGCTGTCAAAGATTTGTCTGGGCATTTTTTAAAGGACCATCTCAACAAGAATGAAGGGCTGGCTAATGGACTGTCAGAATCTCAGGAGAGCCGCATGGCCAGTATCAAAGCCGAGGCTGATAAGGTCTACACGTTCACAGACAACGCTCCCAGCCCTTCCATTGGGAGTGCCTCGAGGATGGAGTGCAGCGCTCTGGTGAATGGACAGGCGCCAATGGCACCACTGCATGTGTTGACCCAGAATGGGGCCGAGAGCTCAGCGGCAAAGACCAGCAGCCCTGCCTACTCAGACATATCCGATGCTGCCGATGATGGTGGATCGGACAGCAGGTCAGAGGGCATGAGGTCAAAGGCCAGTTCCCCATCAGATATCATTTCTAGTAAGGATGGTGTTGTAAAAGGGCATTCTTCAGCTACAGCACAATCGTCTCAACTGAAAGAGTCCCATTCTCCCTATTACCATGGCTATGATCCTTATTATTCTCCAAGTTATATGCACCCAGGACAGGTTGGCGCCCCTGCAACGGGGAACAGTGGGAACACACAGGGAATGAAGATCAAGAAGGAGTCTGAGGAAGATGCAGAGAAGAAAGACAAGGCAGAGCAGTTAGATGCTAAGAAAGTGGACCATAATTCTGCATCCCTACAGCCTCAGCACCAGTCAGTGATCACACAAAGACACCCGGCCCTGGCTCAGTCACTTTATTATGGTCAGTATGCTTATGGACTCTATATGGACCAGAAGTCTCTGATGGCCACCAGCCCTGCCTACAGACAGCAATATGAGAAGTACTATGAGGACCAGAGGCTGGCAGAGCAGAAAATGGTCCAGACTGGGAGAGGAGACTGTGAAAGGAAAACTGAGCTCCCCTTGAAGGAGCTGGGCAAGGAGGACAGTAAGCAGAAAAACTTGCCATCAGCCACAATCTCAAAAGCTCCCTCTACTCCAGAGCCTAACAAAAACCATTCTAAATTAGGGCCATCAGTGCCTAATAAAACTGAGGAGACAGGTAAATCGCAGCTTCTCTCCAATCACCAGCAGCAGCTACAGGCCGACAGCTTCAAAGCTAAGCAGATGGAAAACCACCAGCTTATTAAGGAGGCTGTAGAAATGAAGTCTGTCATGGACTCTATGAAGCAGACAGGTGTAGACCCAACCTCGAGATTTAAACAAGTAAGATTGTGGAGCGTGGCCCCAACAGAGAGAGCAGTCTGAGACACATTACATGTCTGGGATTGAATTGGTTAGACTTGGAGAGAAACCAACATCAGGGTTTTTTCCTCTTCTCTTGAAAAATATCTTTAAAAAAATCCTCAGGACTTGTTGTGTAGCTCTAAAATGTACATTGCTCACTGTTTTTTTATTGTCATGTTGTGTAGTAAAATGAACTCTAGACATGCGCTTTGCAGACTTGTGATCCATGCCATCATTTTAATTCTGTAACTTTGATGAGGTCCCTTAATTTCTTGCTGAGCCCAAGGTGAGGGCATTCCATTGCAGGGCTGCTGAATTCCCTACAGACTCTTAGATTTTGAGTCTGAGTACTGAAGTACTTGTTCTTATATATTTCCAATTTTCTGTAGCATTTTCTCAGAATATTAAAACTGGGCACAGCCAGTTGTGGTGGTTCATGCCTGTAATCCCAGTGTCTGGGGAGGCTGAGACAGGAGGATTGCAAGTTTAAGACCAGACTCAGCAATTTAGCAAAGCCCTAAGCAACCTACTGAGACCTTGTCTCAAAACAAACAATAAAAAAGGGCTGGGTATGTAGCTCAGTGGTAAATTGCCCTTGGTTAAATCCCCAGTACCTCCCCAAACAAAAAACAAAACTCACTGGGCACCTAAGTGCCGTTTCCCATTCATCTTTTTAATACAGTTGAGGACTCAAGATGTATTTCACCTATGCCTGGATTTCTGTTTTACATTCTGTGTTAAGTGCCCAAAGTAGAGCTCAGTGCTGAGGTTTGTGAAGAAGGTGAGGAGGTTTGGGTGATGGGTCTCAGCAGTCATCCCAAAAAAGAGCCAGCCAGCCTAAGAACACCTGAAAACTGGTCACCATGAAACCACATGTGTGCTAGCTCTTTCTGTCATGGTTCAGATATCCTGACTCACTGCAGCCCTGGGAGCATTAATTCTGGTATTTCCCAGCACCAATCCCCCAGTGCCTGTGCTTAGACAGTCCCTGGTGAATCAGAATGAGAAACCTTTCCCCATGCCCATTTCTGCAGAGTTGGGAGGTGGTCTTAACTTGGATTGTTCACCCAGGATCTGAATACCCAACGGGTTTATATCATGAATGGGGTGGGGATCGCAAAGGTCATTAGGATTTTTAGTTTTCCCTCTTCCAGAGGCCTAAAAATCAGGCTGTTGCTTCATAGGCTGCATTAGAATAGTACAATTTAGGGATCTTATAGATGGCTTTATTTTATAATAGAGAAGCCATAATGTGTGCTGTGACTTTGAAATTTTGTTTTGATTAAGACATTAGCACATAATGAGAAGTTCCAGTATATGAAGCCTCAGCTGTGGTAGGTGAAGAAAGTGTATTAGGAAACCAAGAGTTCTCTTCCTCCTAAATGATGTTAATATCTATAGTAATTACTTAAATCTACTACTATTAGCTTGAATTTTTAAAATAATTTTTACCTGTGTGAGATATTAAAAAAGGAAAATGAAGATTGGATTAAATATATCTGAGGGTATTATTTAATGTTGAGAAATTACATTTCAAAGGCCCACCCTCAAATTCCAACAGACCTGAGTTTGAAGCCCCGTTCCACAACTGGGCAGCCGTGTGACCTTGGTGTTACCTGAATTTTAAAAGCTTTGGTTTTATTTTATCTATAAAGGAACATGAATAACCCCAGATATTACCAAGTTATGACAGAAGGAGGAGAGTAACACATTGTCTGGTACATACATAAATGTTAACCAGACAATGTTAACTCAGTATGAGAGGTAACAGTAATAGTGCTGCCATAGTGATTAATGGGTTTTCTTAAAAAGTGAAATTTTAGAACAAAACTTTTTTTTTTTTTTTTTAATCAGGATCCAGATTCAAGGACATGGCATCATTATGTGTACCAACCCAAATATCTGGATCAACAAAAGTCAGAAGAACTTGAGAGAGAGAAGAAATTAAAAGAGGATAGTCCTAGGAAAACTCCTAACAAAGAGAGTGGTGTGCCCAGCCTTCCTGTATCATTAACAAGCATTAAAGAGGAGCCCAAAGAGGCCAAGCGTCCTGACTCTCAATCAATGGAAGAGAATAAGTTGAAAAATGATGATCGAAAAACACCTGTGAATTGGAAGGACTCTCGGGGGACGAGAGTGGCTGTGTCCTCACCCATGAGTCAGCATCAGTCGTACATACAGTACTTGCATGCTTATCCTTACCCACAGATGTATGACCCCAGCCACCCTGCATACCGGGCTGTTTCTCCTGTCCTAATGCACAGTTACCCTGGTACGTGACATGTTTTGGATTCTAAGTATGTTGGAGGAAGAGGCTCTATTCAAACATGAGCTATTAAAAACTCAAGATAAATTAGAAGCTTCAAGAGTGACATTTGTTTTGCTTTTTTTTTTTTTTAATTGCTTAAAGTCCCAAAGATGTAACTGATTTAAATATAAGATTTTATTAAAAAAATGAAATGTCAAGAGTCTTCCGCTATAGCTTCCATAGTCTCTGATGGTCTGCTGTTAGACTGACAGATACTTTATTGCCTATGAAAATATTCTAAGCACTTACTGTCATAATCATTATAGTTACTATTCCTTTCACTTAAGCAGACACATAAATGCATGAAGTGGCTGTAAGCTCAATTTTGTTTATAACCTCTGTTCATCAGGATGAATTAACTGCAGAAGAAAAATCAGAGAACCTCGATACAGTTTAACAATGATGTAGTCCATTCTTAATGTAACCCCTTATTTTAAGATCTCTGACTCTTTTCCCAAATTCATATAACACAAATGACATTTTTTTTTTTTTCAGAGACTAGCTTGTAACTTCATGTGGCATTTGTCGTTTATCTGCAGGGGCCTATCTCTCTCCAGGATTTCATTATCCTGTTTATGGGAAGATGTCAGGGAGAGAAGAGGCAGAGAAAGTCAATACTAGCCCCAGCATCAACACGAAAACAACCACTGAATCTAAAGCACTGGACTTGCTCCAGCAGCATGCCAACCAATACCGCAGCAAGTCTCCTGCCGTAAGTCTGCTTTTGTTGCCATTTGTAAGGACTGTGTTTTGGGGTAGAAAGGGGGAACAAGCTAGAGAACAGTCTTGAAATAGAAATGGTTTTAGAATCTAGCTGTGATTTCAGGATGCTGCTTTATCCTTGGTACATAAAGAATAGAGTGTTCAAAAGTCAGATGTTTTCATACATAAGGGACAGGTGTTGTTGAAGCAGGTATGGTGGTAGTGAGCTCTTTGTTAGGTATACTTTTAAATTCATAGGACCTGGGCATTGGTGCAAAGTATTACTGATAAAATATTAAAAAAAAAATAACGGAGGATGCTATTTCAGAATAGCTTTGTAACTAAGTACTTCTAACCACAGGCCTTTGACCCATTGGGCAAATTGAAGGGTTTGTTTGTTTTGGTACCTGGGATTGAACCAGGGACACTTACATTATCCCAGCCCTTTTTATGTTTTTATTTTGAGATAGGGTCTTGTTACATTGTCAAGGCTGGCCTCAAACTTGTGATCTTCTTGCCTCAGCTTCCCATGCAGCTGAGATTATAGGTGTGGTTTACCATGCCCAGCCAAACTGAACTTTTGAAAAATGTTTTCTTTGGGCACAACTTTCAAAAATCAGAGTTTTTGCATACATTTTCAGATGCCCTCTTAAGACTATGGAAAATCTGGTTCAAAATCACATGGGAGAAGTAGCCCCATGGAGACTGTATACCCTGCTCCCCCTCAATGTATGTAAATGAAATCTACCAATTCTTTATCAATCAAATTTGGTTTTAGCCTAATTATTTCTGTAGAGATTTGAGCTTCTGACTCCTTCTGTGGATCTTTGGCATCCACATGGTCAGCGTTCATGGTCGGAGCCTCATTCTGAGCAATACTGATGGTCCATGACGCATAATAACTGTTACTTTTATTCAAACACATATTTGAGTCTCACATAGTGTGAAGCTCATATGCAAGTGTGAGTCCCTTGGCTAATGAGGGCTGCATCTGCTGTTTTTTTTTTTTTTTGACCTTGATTCATTGTCATGTTCCTATAACTCCCTGAAGTAATACAAATAAATGTCTTTGTGAAAGAGACTCTCACCTAAAAAAGGCAACTTCTAGTCCTGGAGACTGTTGAAAAAGAGACTCAGAAAGGAAATGATAGTTCTTGGGTGGGAAAAAAGAAGTTTAAAGTCTAGTATCTGCAAGTCTGTCAGACACTGTATGGAGAAATTTAAAAGGTGAATTATGAATCCTTTTTTGTGAATCTTCCTTCTAGATTTTTTTTCCAAGTGAGAAAGAGAACTTTAGTGAAAGGGTGCTTAGGTTATAGAATAGAAATGTGTAGGAAACAAATCTTTAATCAAACTTTTATTTGGGAGAACTGGAGTTTCTTTATGAGTGTTCAGAAATTGAGAGGGAGATTTCAGAATGTGGGAACAGGATGATGGATTCCTAGACGGCAGTCCCTTAGAGTCTTTGGAGAGTGGTTGCAGACCCACAGGGGTAACAAAATCCCTAGATGCTGAATGAGGTTCTTTATATAAAATGGCATAGTGTTTGTAGACATTGGCGCATCCTCTTGTGTGCTTTTAAGTCATCTCTAGATTGCCTATAATATCTAATATCTAATACAATATAAATGCTATGTAAACAGTTATTAGGCTGTGTTGTTTAGGGAATAATGGCAAGTCTGTGTATATTTAATACAATGAATTTAAAAAATGTTTGATTGAAATTTGATTGAATCCCTGGATGGAACCCATGATTATGGAGAGCCGACTGTATTTACTATATATTGACATACGATATCTGGATGTGTATTTTCAGTGGAACCAAATGGATACAGTTGTTATAAACTATGAGATAGATTCTCCCTATGAAGTATACAAAAAATATAACTAGAAAATATGACCTGAAATAGATCTCCAAAACTACTTCTTTTCCTTGATCTATCTGTTTATAAAAATTATTGTGGGAAGACAGGTAGATTAGATGACTGAAATTATCAGTGACTATAAAAAGAAAGCCTCTTGTTTCAGTCATTTGAAGAAAATATTGATGCTACTCACCTTACCATGGATGGAGCAATTCTTCATTGTTGTCTCAATGGCAGTAGAAACTAATGCATGTCTTTTGAAATTATCTTTGATTAATACAGAATTTTCAGTATCTATATATCTACTTTTTAATCACTAACACAATATTGCTGAAGGGGCGCAGGTGGTATGGTATGCCTTCTTGTTATATTTTGAAACATGAAGTGGGGAAATTTCTCTGTTCTATTTCAGCCTGTGGAAAAGGCCACAGCTGAGCGGGAACGAGAGGCAGAAAGGGAACGGGACCGACACTCGCCCTTTGGCCAGCGGCACCTACACACGCATCACCACACCCACGTTGGCATGGGTTATCCGCTAATCCCTGGTCAATATGATCCTTTCCAAGGTCAGCAGCTGGATCATTACTGTGTCTTCTTTCAGTGTGCTTTGGAAAACAGTTGCTAGAAACTACCTGTCTCGGTTTTAAAATAAAAACATTGAACTTTGAATTAACGTTAGCTCTGGGGAGGATTCTTAACACTTATTTCCTAGCATTTCCTACGGACACAGCTAAGGCTGTTCCCACATCTTTGTATTCTATTGAGACATGAAATGGCTACCAGTTAATAATTGTCACTGGTTGATGTTATCGGAGGCTTACTGTTATCTCCCAAGCTGAGGGTGGCGGCCAGTGTCTGGGGCACTGAATATAACAATCAGAAGATCAGATACCGACTTCAGGGAAATTGGAAAGAAAATGAGGGATAGTGAGAGGCTTTGGTGAAGTTTTTTTTGTCCTGATATCTGTAGGCCCTTTAAGTTGCTCTTTTCCCATGCAAGTAATGGGAGTGAGGTGACTAAGTTTAACATTTTATAATGGAACTTAAGGGCTCTTCACAGTCCTTCACCCTATGACTCTGACCAAAGATGAGGGTTGAAAAAAAGGTTTTTGTTTTGTTTTGTTTTTTGTTTTATTAGTGCATTATAGTTATACATAATAATTGGGTTCATTTTAACAAAATCATACATGCACAGAATTTAATTTACTCCATTTCAATCCCTGGTGATCCCTCCCCCTTTCCCTCTCCTCCTCCCTCCCCCTTTTCCTCTTCCTCTACCCTACTGGTTTTTCTTTCACTCATTTATTTTTAATTGATGCTTTAACGATATACATGAATGTGGAATCCACTGTGGAATAGTTATTCATTCACATAGCATAGCAAAGAGCCACAGAATTGACACAGTGGAACCATCGGTCCAGGGGGTATTTGTTGAGCATGTTATTATTTCTCCCATTGTTATCAGTGGGCACCAGTACTGCCCTGGAGGAAGAGGCTAGGCTGCAGCACTCATTGCTCCAGAAATGTTTAGAATCAAATTGGTAGGACAAAGAGGTTTTCTTCAAAGCCAGCTTTGAAGGAAGATAGAAAAAAAAAAAAAACTTATTGTTTCAGAAAGCTCCATCTTCAGAATCTCTGAACACTAGGGAAGGCTTTGAGGCAGCAAAATAGGACAAAAGGAAGGAAGCAGACACAGATTTAGTTAGCCTGTGCGGCACAGGCCTGGGGAGCGGGCAGTCTCCACTTTCAGCCTCCTTGGTGCACTAGGCCACAGGGAGAGCCCTTCAGCCTCCATTCTTAGCTATAGGATGTGGTTCTCAGTTCAGAGGGCCCTTCGTATTCAGTCTGTTTTACCATCTTTGTCTCTCAGAGGAGGTTGTTCACAGTCTTCACCAGCAAATCCACCCGCCTAGGGTCTGGCTGCCTTGTCAGCTCAGATTGTCATTTATGACATATCATAGATGGCATGGACTTAAAGAGCAGACACTTATTTTCTCATAGGTCTGGGGCTAGGCATTGGAGATCTTGTTGGGTTTTTGGTGAGACTCTTACTAGCTTATACCACATGGCCACTCCACTGGCCAGAGGCAAGCATTCAGTTGTCTGTTCTTACGAGGACACTAATGCCATGTTAGGATGAGGCCCTTAGGACTTTATTTTACTTTTGTCACCTCCAACTAGGCCCTGTTTCCAAACACAGGCAAATTGTGGGTTTAGGCTTCAACATAGGAATTTTAGAAGGATAGAATTCAGTCATTAACAATGACCAAGTTGCGTGTTTCCTGCTCTATGAATGTAAAATAATATGTTTATAAATGTAAAGGGACCACTCTTATTTACTCAGCTTTTGGTGTCAAGCAGTGATGTTAAATGAGAACATCTCAGGTTTCCTAAACATCTTGTATTGAGTGTGATAAGAACTTGGAAGAGAAAGGGATTTTGTTTCTAACACATCACATCTATATGAGTGAATATGCTGTCACTTTCTCTATGTTATTATTGTAATGTCCTAAATTATCTTTGGGCAAGGAAAACATGTCCAAACAAAGTACACAAAAGGAGAGAGTAATCTTCCCTAGGTTTACTTTGTTTACTCTCATTTTGCCCGGGACTGTTTTCTGTAGAATTTAGAAGAACCTGGATTAGGCTACTTAATGCCTTTTGGAGCTGTTACCCTCTCTGCTACCTTTGTCTTATGGATTAAGACTAAGAACTTCTAAGTTTGATTTACTGAATCATGTACTTTGTAGGATGGATCATGGCAAATCACTGGGAAGAATATAAAAGTGATCAAAGCTATTATAAAGTATCATATTCTAAGGAAGCAAGTAGCATGACTTTTCTATAGTTCAATGTGACTTTTGATTCCTGTTGTTACTTGGTCCCTATTATTTCTCCTGAACTTCCTATTCCAGGACCCATGCAAACCATTTAGCGCCATGCAGAGCTGGGGAGATGGAATGCCCTATCCTCCAATAGCTAGTAAGGAAACCACAGAGGATTCAATAAAGGGCTAGATTTGGGTTAGACCAAGTGGCTTGTACTCTGTCCTTGCTGCATGAAACATTTCATGTGAGTGTTTAGGAAAGGACAAATTGCTGCTACTGGGTCTGCAGCCTTTGCCACTGGGCCTGTATCTACTCTTATCTTTCTAAATGTCACGGAGACCCCACATTTTTTCGCCCAGCAGGCTTGACCTCTGCTGCCCTCGTTGCCTCTCAGCAGGTGGCTGCCCAGGCATCTGCATCAGGAATGTTTCCTGCACAAAGAAGGTAAATATCCTTTATGTTTGCAGTTATTTTTCTAGGCAGAGAGACATCTTAATGTTTTTGAGGAAGCAAGTCCAGGCTTTTCAGATGAAAAACAGCTCCCTGTTTTTTGTTTTTTAATCCTTGTAATAAAATGGGTTTATTCAGCTAGTAGATTCCTGGTACAACTTAGGTTCCAGGAACTTCATTTTATAAACCTAAGGTGGATTGGTAAAGAGTTGATTGGTTCTTAGGCAGTTGAAATTTTCTTAGTTTATCCTCACAACTTTGTTAAAATGACAGTTGTTTTCTCATATTTAAAAAATAAAATTGCAAATGGAAAACTATATTATCCTAATGCTAAATGTTTCTTCTGTGATTTTTAATCACCTCTCAAGTTATTTTAAGAAGGAAAATAGTTTAAGGGAATTTCATGATTAATATAAAATGAACATTTTTTTTCACAAAATGTACTGTATAGCTTGCTTTTTATTTGCTTTTTCTGGAATTGAATCCCATAAATGGAATAGACTCTAAGTTTCAATATTTTTAGGTTTTAAGTGTCAAATGTTGGTTGAACTCTATGCTAATATATGCTTTTCTTTTGCAGAGAATAACAGGATTGGAAGTGTATGGTGTCATGTGACTGGATCACATGGGGAAGCGCTTTATACAGACATCAGTTCCATGGTGTTAATTTGAAATGCCTTAATGGCAGGCAAAAACCAGTCATTTCATTTTTGTAAATTACAGATTTTATCACAGAGTAACAAATGTTGCTGTAATTAAACTTCTGTTTTATATATATATACGTATACATATCTGTATATATACATATACATATATATATATATACATATATATATATATATATATATTCTTTACTTTTTGTATCAGTAACCAGGCTCGCACACACAGGGTCTGCTGCCAAGTCGCAAACCACTCAGTAAAGGAAATAAAAAAATGTATTTGTCACGTTGAAAAGTGTTAGCCACGAAAGGCTGCTTACTTTCTTTTCCTTTCCTTTGAAATTGTAAATAAATAATGTTATGTATCAGTGTGCCTGAACCTTGCATATCCTTCATATATTTCCTGTAAGCCCCTCAGAAAGGCAAACTGTGATGATGACACTTTGGTACAATTTAGATGTCTAATTGGTGGCTCCTGTTAAAGACGCATCAGTGTAAAATGTTCCTGTAGTCACTGTTTGTACTTGTGTATTGTGGAAAAAAAAAAAGAAAAAAAAACTTTTGGAAGGCATGGGGTTGCCAGTACCACAAAAACTGTGTTGTATATAATGTAAAGATTAAAATGGGGAAATAATGAGCATCTGTGAATAATGAAGTGTCATTTTTTGATAATCTTGAATGGCAAATAACCCAATAGCCTGCATACCAGAGACATCTGTGATTGTTCTATTACTTGAATAGTCCTGCAGTCCTTTTTTCTTCTTCTTCTTCTTCCTCTTTTTCTTTTTTTTTCCTTTTTTTTTTTAATGTTTACAATTATCCAGTTTTAGAAGAGAGACTTTAACGCCATTGCCTGGTTACTTGTTTTATGCTGTAATCTAGTTTATTTTATGTAAAATGTATATTGAATGCTTTCCTTTTTTATACCTGCCTTAAATAATTTGGCAATCAGAATTAAAAAGGTTTTGTTTTTTTTTTTATAACGTCTTCTTGTCTGTCTCGTGTTATTTCTTGCTGGCTGTTAGTGATGGCTGACTTTTGAAGAAAGCTTTCCTAATACTATGAGTATATGAGATGCAAAGCAAAGAAAAATTTTCTTATGTGATACACAGGCATAGTAAACAAACTGTATTTCATTCAATGAATATATACAAACTTATTGGGTATTTACTCCAAATTTGGGATATATCACTACAAACCTGTAGGTACAGGTTTCTTTAGCAGGGAATATTATTCCAAAGATGTATATTTTATGACATGGATAGTAGATAAAACATGTAAAAAAGCTGTCCCTAAATTGATTTACTAGAATGTTTTATACCAAATTTTAATGGTTTCCTCCCTTTTTCTTCTTTGCTTTCCTTTCTCGGTCCCTCTCTCCCAACCTTTCTTTCCACACAACAAATAGCTATTGCATACCTGTTCTATTCTAGGCACTGCACAGGGTGCTGGGATATGTTGCAATGAACAAAGCAACAAAAATTCCTGTCCTCTTAGAGCTTGCATTTTCTAATGAGTAGGGTAAACATATAATTATATATATATATATATATATATATACACACCCCACACACACACTATGCAAAGTTAGGCAGTGCATAAATGCTGTTAATAACAAGTGAGAATGGTGGGTGGGGGGTGGTGAGTAGATTTGGGAGTCTGGATGAATAGAGCCTGAGAAGACTTCACTAAAAGGATGACTAAGGGGGTCCATGCACACTACTGGAGGAAAAGCAGTGCAGCAAGATGGAAAACCAAGTGCAGAAGTCGGTCCTTCAGTGGGAGTGTGCTCTGTGGGTTTGGACACTTGATTTCATTGGTTCATTCCAGCTGTAAGCTCTAAGTGTTTATGGCTACTATAATTGCTAATGACAGTTCTACTGCTTGGTTTACTAAAAAGTTCTTTAAGTTGACAGAATGTTTTGTCCTATAATTTGGTTAGTTATTCTTTAAAGGTCTTTGCTTCACAAATGAGTTGATATTTGCAATTGAAAAGAGATGTTTCCTCTGCTTTTGAAAAGCTACCTTAAAGTATTGGCATTTGCTTCTTCTAGCTTTACAAATCTACTCTATGTTCCTCATAGATTTTAGTAGGAAAATATTTTTTTTTTCTAACTTTGTTTATTTTGTTTTTGAGTTTCCTTTATATCATCATTTATAAAAAAAACATTGATTATGCTTTTTACTCATGTACTAAGAGCACTTCACATATTTTTCATCTTTTTTTTAAACTATCAATTTTTAAAAAAAATATGTATTTTTTAGTTGTAGGTGGACACGATATCTTTATTTCATTTTTTAAATGTGGTGCTGAGGGGCTGAGATGTGGCTCAAGCGGTAGCGTGCTTGCCTGGTATGCATGTGGCCCAGGTTCGATTCTCAGCACCACATACAAAGATGTTGTGTCCGCCGAAAACTAAAAAATAAATAAATATTAAAATTCTCTCTCTCTCCCCATCTCTCTCTTTAAAACATAAATAATTAAATAAATGTGGTGCTGAGGATTGAACCCAGTGCCTCACATGTGTTAGGTGACCACTCTGCCACTGAGCCACAACCCAACCCCCCCATTTTTTTTTTCAGTTCTTAAACCACATCTTGATATATTCTTCAGGACTTTTAAAAATTTGTTTTATACAGCTTAACAAATATGTTTCCTCTGTTCAGAATACCATTTATAATGTGTGGCTCTGTCTGTAGTCTTTAGACTCCTTCAATCTCTGACTAATTCCTTAACTGCAGAAACACAGGAGCAGAACTAAGGTCAACTTACATCTTCCCCCAATGAATCATCATGTTTCTGATGGTAACTGGGTGAACTGTGGATTCCTGACGATTTTCCTGTTTTCATACATGCATATGCACAGAAGCCAATCATACTTTTCAGCTGCAGAATGACTAGATATGTATTTTTATTACATACCAGGCTTTTAATCACTTCTAGTTAGGTGGTTAAATAGATAGGATTATAAATAGGTGCATTAGACCATGCTTAACTCTGCTACTGTAATACACGGGGATGCTGATAAATGCAGAGAGATACATGACCAAAAAGCACAATGTGATTTGAATAGTTTTCCCCCTAGGCTTTTACTGGAACATTATTCATGACTGGTTTACATTAATCACTAAATGAAGTTTTGTTTCTTCTCTGCACTGTTACAGTGTTATCTTTGCTGATGACAACATGAATTGCCAAAGGCCAGAGCTTGTTTATATTATGTGTGCCATTTCTCTGGCTGAGTATAGAGTCAGTACCAAATGGTAAATTAAAGATTCCCAAAAGACAAGCATACTTGGCTCCATTATATTACTATGATGAATCTGCCATTAATACGCTTCTAATTGTTTTACTTTTATAGACATAAAATCAGTCCCCTTAGTGACTAATAATAGGGTTTATTGATTTTACTAAACATTATTCATTCCAGGCCTGCTCATATCAGCTTGTCCTGAACATATGCAAAAAGCCTGCAGTGCTGACACAGTGCAAATTAACTTCATGGAGAAATGAGAGTGAAGAGTTGTTTACAGCTGTGGTCCCATTGAATACAGAATATTAAAAACAAGGTAATAGGCTCCATATAGAACCATTTATTCCTAGATTAGAGTCTCAGATGGCTTTTTCATGGAAACTTGCCATTGATGTTCAGCCCAGGTCATTAACACTTAACAGAGTAAAAAGGCTGGCCTTATGCATTGGCTCTGACTGTGACCCTGATTTAGTGTGGTTTCAGCCCCAGAGTCCGTGAGTAACCAGAATGAATAGCTCTGATTGATACAGGATAAAACAGCAGTTTAAATGATAATTACTGGTCATTTCATTCCCTCTGACTCAGAAAAGAGACAAGACAGGCAAAGCCATTTATGATTGTTTTTGTCACTAACTACAGTCATCCATTCCCTGCTTCCTGCAGTAGTCAGAGTCATAAATGCTGCTTACTTTCAGTTAACTTTAGGACAGGAAGCAAAGACGCAGTCTGACTATTAGCACAGCCTCAGCCATGAATTCTTCTTTGCTTTTATTAACAAAATCACTCTTTCAAGCAGGGACTGGGGGTTGGGGAATGTAGCTCAGTGGTAGAGTGCTTGCCTAGCAAGTGTGAGGCCCATCACCAGTACCTGGTGGGAAATGGCTGTCAGCCTCAGCACTACTGATGTTGTTTTATACCAGATAGTACCCATGGCATGCACCCAAGAGAAGCCAGTAGCCACTTCTCCATCAAACTATGAAAACCATCTAGTCATAGGAATTCTAGAACTCCTGCCTACCACCCCACAGGAAGACTCCTGAGTCTTCTTGTTCTTTGTTGCTTCAGGAGGTAAAAAAAAGCCATCGCTGGCTCATTGTAACCACATGAAAATATAATCTGGATGCTCATTTAACCAACATGGATGAAGTTGGTCCAGATTGCCAGCTTTTCAAAAAGAATTAGAATAAATGAATGATTCAGATTTTAACATAATTAATAGTTTCCATAGTTTGAAATTAACTCAATTAAAAAAAAAAAAGTATTTGAGGGCTGAATTCAGTTCATAGCACACAAATTTACAATGCAATTTTGGTTTTGCCCTCGAAAAGACATATTTTTCACCCCCTGGAATTAAGACTAAGAAGTTGGAAAACTTGGAAAAGTGGGTGATTCTTAAGTGAGCTGCTGGGATTAAACTTGGATTTCCTTCCCATAGGGAGAGTCATTTATTTCATATACAGGAATAAATTTTGAGAGATTCTCAGACTATTTCAGTAAAGAATTTCACTTAGACATTTGAAAATAAAATGAAAGAAGCCAAAATCTGATATGCAGAGAAAATTAAGTTCTCCAGGACCATTGTGAGCACAAGGCATTGACAATGCCCAGAGGCCTATGCAGACAGATTAAGGGACCAGGTTTATGGCCTCACCATATTGTCCTGACATATATTCATTTATTGTCATGCACCTTTCCACATGGAATGGCAAGTAGTGAGATGAGACCAAAGTTTTCACCTGGGTCCATAGTGGATATGCTGACTATAGCACCTGCTATCCAGGTGAGCATGGGTGAGACCTTGCTTTGTAGGCAGCCTCATATAAAATGCAGCTGTTCACCACCTCTGCAAAAAACTTAGCTCTTAAAGAAGGGAATCATGATACTATAGCTTTCAGGGGCATCCAACCCCCCCCCCCTCCTCATTTTCAAGCCAGCAGTTTTTACCTTAGGCATTTGAAAGCAATCGTTATTGCTTTAGTCAGAAAAGTTTAGAAATCAAAATCATCAGGTATTGACCTCCAATGACTGCAGAGGTGTTTTCATTTTACACAGTCCTCACATCTTATTCAATTCACTTGAATTCCTCTTAAAAGGATCCTGGACTACTTGGGGTCCATCCAGATAATCCTGTATACTCTTCCCATATCAAGGTTAATTGATAAGCAAATCTTAAGTTCCTTGTCCCATGTAACCTAACGTTGATAGATTCTGGGGATTAGCATGTGAGCATCTTTCAGCAGCCATTGTTCAATAACATGCTACATAATTTTCTTTTTGTCTAGGACATAACAACAATAGTTATTATAATAATAAAATAATAATTATATATCTTATTAAAATAAGGTAACTGGCATAGTTATGATCATTATACTAATAATATAGGGTATTAACTATGCACTATTAACTAGGCTTAGACATTGTTCTAAGCACTTTACATGTACCAACGCATTTAATTCTCATAACCCCATTTACTACTTCTCTGTTAGAATTGAGAACACAGAAGCAAGGAGTGACTTTATCTATTTTGTCTGCTGCGAGGGAATATCACAGGTTGTTAATTTCCAAACAATAGAAGTTTATTTGGTTTCTGGTTCTGGAATCTGGGAAGTTTGAAATTTAGAGACTATATCTGGCAAGAGGCTTCTTGCTGCTTAGTATAAAGCCTCACATGGGAGAGAGAAGGAGAGGAGAAGGGGATATCTCAAGACAGCACAAAACCATGCTTGAGGGCAGAAGTCCCATGACCATCACCTCTTAGAGGCCTCACCTCTCAACACTGTTGCCCTGAGGGTTAAGTTTTCAACACCTGAACTTGTGGGGACACATTCAAACCACAGCACCAGGCCAAGTCCTTTGTCCAAATTCACACTGCTATGTCACAGAGGTGGGATTCATGACTACTATACTATGCTTCTGCTGGAAAAGGATCATGAACTCCCTTAGGCTTTCCCTTAGGCTGCTGTTGGAAAAGGATCATGAACTCCCTTAGGCTTTAACCAGCTTTTCTTTGTTAAAGTATTTATTACTTTCAAAGGGTCAAATGAAGAAAATATAGTCTGCATCTCTAGTCTTCTGTTAGACAAAACTCCAGACAGCCTTGCATGGGGAAATACCCCTCTCCGTCAGTGCCTGTCACCCATCCTGGCTATACTCCACATTCAGGCCCAGGATTCCGAGAGCCCAGAGGGTCCTCGGTGCATTGCTGGCAGAGGTTGCTGGAAGTTTTACTTTCTTCCCCATTGCCATGGTGGCCCTTGCTTTCTTGAATACTTCACGGATCTAATAACTAGGAGCTCAGAAAACAAGGGTTGGGCTTGATGGGAGCCAGTGCTTGGAAACATGTCTAGCAAGGTGGCTGTACAGCTGGATGTTTTCAGCTGCACAAAGAAGAAACCGTGATTCAAACTGCCTTCAAGGAAGTGTATTCTCTCCCTTAACACTAAGGCAGGAGCAAGTTGAGCTCAGGTTTCATCCTGTGTGCTGATGTGATGGCTCAGCTTATTGAAATACTCCACTTGTTTCTTCTTGCCTTTATCCCACCTGTTCATGGTCACAGGAGCTCTAGAAGACCTATCCAGAGGAGAGGACAATGTCTTCCTGTGTGTCTGTCTCAGGAGGGAAGAAACCTTTCTTGGTCACTTTCTTGGTCCCATCCTGGCCACACACTCCTAAACTATCACCAGTGAGATTTCCATGACTTTCTCAGACTAAGAAGGATGAAACTTTGTCCCTGAGTCACACATGGGAAGTGTTGAATGTGGCTCAAACCTAGGGTTCTGTGAGAGCAAAAGTTGGGATGAGTGTCTCAATATCCAACTCATAAACCTTTCCTGTGGCGTGAAGGATTCTCCTGTAGTCCTCCCTGATCCTCTTGGGATATAAGCCTGGGTGTGCGTGAGAAGTGGCAGTTGTTTACATTCAAGCGAAACTCAGCCCCTCAGTTATAACTGATTCTCCCTTAGAGAATCTGATGATTGGGCAGAATTAGGATAGTGATGCACTCATGGCATGAGGCTCCACCGAGCAGCCAAAGGAATATGGAGGAATGATTCAGAAACCCACATTTCTTTTCATCTCTTACATATATAGTTGAGTAAGACTGCTGATGGGAAGAAAGGTACTCCCTGCTGTCATGCCAGCACGCATACATATACAAACTCCTTCCCCCCACCCCCCAGAGATTCCTCAGAACTTAGATCCTATAAGAAAGACGAGGGATCTACCATCTCCCCAGTAGAAGGAGCCAGCAGGGATGCCTCCAAATCAGGCTGCCTCCAAGCTGAGGGTTGAGAGAAAAGAGGAAATCAGGACCAAAGAAGAACAGAGATAAGATTAGGAAGGGTGGGGTGGACTGAAATATTAGGGCGGGTAAGCATTGGGTCCTGGTATACCAAAAATGGAAAGATAAACAAAATAGACCACTGGCACAGGGAGAGTCTCCTCACACCAGAAACAAAGAAGATTCCATGAGGAGAAAGAGAAACAAGGCTTAGGCTTAGGCTTAGAGTTAGAGTCATTGATCTAGAGTTATTGAAGGCTTTAGGTTGAGAAAGACCTTGTCCAGGTCTCAGGAAACAGTCCTGCTACTGCTGGAAGAAGAGTAGCTGGGGAATCCCTCGGTACTCACACTTGCATGGGGAAATACTCCTCTATGCCTTTGTCTTCTCTCCATTCTGAGAGAGAGCAGAACTTGTCTAGTAGGGAAGAGGATAAAGAGTGCCCCTAATTTCTTGCCTCTCCTCCACCTTACTGGATTCCTATGTGCACAGGACTAACATGCTCACATGAGGAAGAAAGAAAATCAGATGGTATCATGCAGAGGTCCCTGCCTGGGCAAGCAGTGAGCTAGTGCCCATCTAGCACATTGGCACTTGGAGTGGGATTAATTCCTGCAAAAGAAGGAATTTGGAAAGTGGGTAACCAGGACATGAGACAGTATCCATCCAGAAAATATTTCTTGAGTATCTACTAAGATCCAGGTGTTTGCTTGAAACAAAGAGCCCAGATACTGTCCTCTTAGTTCTTATAGTTGGGCAGCCCTCCCCTCTCTGAGAAGCTAAATGTTTCTGTAGAGCTGAGCAAAGCAGAACTCTGCAGACCTGCTGTTGGCTGAGAAGATCTGATGTGAAGACAAGAGTTTACTTTGAGACTCTGCTGTAGAAGTTCCGAGGTGCCTGTATGTCTGCTGCCCCCAATCCCCTTCCAGCCCTTCTGTGGCAAGATATAAAAACATGTTCAATAAAAGATGGATTTTTTTTTTTTTTCTGAAAACAGTGTGATGACCAGACTATATCCCCCAGTCAGGCTGCCTCCAAGCTGAGGGCTGAAGCAGGGTGAGTCATGGGGCCGGGGGACCCTGGCAGACAGCTCAGGGGGCCTCTGATCTAGCAGCACAGTGAGCTTGGCATTAACTGGCCACTGGGGAACTACAGATGTGCCAGAGGTAGGAAGATGTGGTGACTTATTCCCAACCCTCACCTGGAGTCCTAATCCCCATCTGAGTGGGCTGAAGAATCAGATCCAAAAGAAAGCCACACAGCTGGGATTCCCCAGTGCTTCTTGGTAGTCAGGTTGTAGATGATTTTTAGCTTAAGAGTCTTTCTATTGTGGCGATGCAGATTCTGGCAACCTGTGGGAATGGTGGACGTTCTTCTGACTGACTTATAGGTAAGATGTGCTGAGGGTATGTAGGTGACCAAACCACATTTCCAGGTTAGCTGAAGGGACTTCTTTGCATCATCCAGTGGTGGAAATTAATGGACTGGTGCTGAATATTAATATCATATTCTCTTGGAAGGCCAAGTATCTCTAATCTTGTCCCACTTAATGTAAGCAGCCACATGGGCTCTGCAGCTCTTTCCGAATGCTTGGCAGGGCTCACCCACACACTTCAGCTTACCAGTGCCACCATGCTTGAGCCAAGGCCTTTTCAGTTGTCAATAATAGAAACCCATTCAAACAAACTTAAGCAAAATGGATTTAACACAAAAACAGAGAGAGCCTTATGGTAACAAGAGTAGGAGGAGTACCCAAACTCCAGGAGGGGCTGGTACAGGGACTCGTGAGCTCTTCTGGCACCTTGAACAGCCTCCCTCCTTTTTCTCCCTCTCTTTCTCATGTCACATCCTATTGTGTCCATTTACTCTCCTTCTTTGCCTCTTTCTTCCTCTCTCTGCACACTGACTCATTCTCCAAGCACATATCCTCCCCTGACTGGCTGGTTCTGTCTAGCATCTCTTAGTTAAAGTACAGAGTCCCTGAGGAGAGGCTGGAAGGGGCCTTGCCTGGGTCCGGTGAGCAAGAGAGTCCAGCAGGATAGAATGAACTTGCTTGGCTAAGGAGGTAGAGGTGAGGGGGGAGAGTGGGATCAGGCTACTAGACTGGTTTCTAGTTTGGGCTTTTTGTGATCAGCCCTACATATTAGCCCACTGTCCAAGCAATATTTATTGCCAGAAGCAGAAGCCCATTCAAACCAGCTTAGTTATACAAACCAGCTTAGTTATATGAATAACTCACTGAGAGTTATTAGAAGGATCTGTCAAGGGAATTGGCAGGTTGCAGGGATAGTGCCTAGAAAACCTATGTCCCTCTAGAGTATCACCTGATTTCTTACTCTCCTTGTCCTTCTCCTGTTGACAGACCATTTCTACCTCCTTGGTGGCTTTTCTGTTCTTATAATCTAATGTGACTTGGGATTGCTGTGGAGCCCACAGTGGCCACTTTCCACTATTATTTAACTGGCTCAGCCTTTTGGTCCATATTCCAAATTCCTGTGCCAAGTACAATGAATTTATGTCCCTTGTAATAACCAAATGTGACTGGGCCAGACTTGGGGTGAGGTAGGGCAGAGTTATATAAAACCAAGGACTATCAACCCTCTTAGGATTTAGGAAATTTCAATGACTTAGCAAATTCTGTGCCAAGAACAGAGGTGGGGTGGACACAAAGGTTAAATATTTGTTTTTATTACTGCACAAAAATAGAAATGTCCCTCTTGCCTTAGGGACCACCTATCTTCTTTGCCCTACTTTATTTTTTCTACATTGCTCATCTTTATGACTTGTTAAATGTTTGTTTGTTTATGGTTTTCTCCTCCCATGAGAACTTGATAAGGGTAGGAATGTAATCTCTTTACTGTTCTTATCTCCAGTCCCAGAACAGAGTGCACCTAGAATGGGCTCACCAGCCAATTGATGAGGACACATCAATAAATGTTGTCATATGATAGAGCAAATGAGTATGATAGACATCTCAGGATTCAATAAGGATATCATTGACCCAATGCCTTCTTTGAGAATCTGCCTCCTCCCCATGGCTGTATAAGGTTTTGTCATTCATGAGGAACCCCTTAGACCATATACTAATGAGGTGACTGTTGGCGGGCCCCAGATAGCTTCAGTCTGGGTTCTGATCACCAGATGAACCAATCACATAACTAGAAAGATGGAACTTTTGAAGAAGAGAAGGACTGAAGATTGAGTTCAGACACCAGTGGCCAGAGCTTTAATCAGTCACGCCTAGGCAATAACATTTTAATAAAAAAAAAAAAAAAAAAAAAAACTTTAGTAACAAATCAGGGGCCTTCCAGGTTGGTGAACACATGAGTGTCTTGGAAGGTGGCCTTCCTGGAGAGGGCCTGGAAGCCCCCTCCACATGCCCATACATCTTAGACATCTCTTCTAGTTGGATGTTCCTGGGTTGTATCCTTTATAATAAAACTGCAATTTTAAGAATAACTCTTTCCTTAGTTCTGTGAGTAATTCTAGTAAATTATCAAACCAAGGGGTAGGGAGGAGGGGAAAAGGGCCTTAAGAGACCCCATATCTGTAGTTGGCTGAGTGGACATGGAGGTAGTCTGGGAACCCCCTTGTGGCTGGCACCTGAAGTAGGAGGCAGTCTTGTGTGACTGAACCCTTACCCTGGGGGGTTTGCATTAAGTCCAGATAGAGGGTCAGAACTGAATTATAGGAAAACCATTGGTGGTGGGATATTGAAGAATTATTGTTGGAAAATTATGTATAATTTTATCTGGGAGGCCCAGAAAAGAGATAGCTGAAGAAAATGAGGGAACAAGCCATGCAGATGACTGAAGAGAGTGTTTCAGTCAGGAGAAGTGCAGAGGGCCTGAGGAAAGACTGTGTTTTGAGTCTAAGCAAAAGCAAGCAAAACTGGACTGTGAGAGGCAGGATGGTAGTGGAGATTCTACATTGTTACAACCTTGATGCAGGGTAGCATCCAACTATAGGACCCGGTAGGCTAATAGGCGTGCTGCAGCAAGCTCACAGATTTAAGATGAACAGGTCACACCGTTAATTGAAGCAATTTAAGTGATTGTGTAGAGTGAAAAGAAAGTGCAATAAATGAAAAACACATTTGGGCTGGGGTAAAAGCAAATAGAAGGTGATACCCCGGGAATTCTACGGTACACAGTGTTGACATATCATGCTTCTGTCTATGCTGCATCAGCCTCTCCTACTAATGGTATGGTTACAAGGGCCAACATGGAGGGTGAGGAAGATGGAACATGCCTGGAGTCAGCACTTGCTTGCTCTGTTGGAGAGCCTGGCCAAGAGCTGTAGTGTTAGCCTGATGAACAGTTTGGGGTTTTATTTACAGCTCCAGTGTAGGGGGCAGGGGGTACTGTGCATAGCTGTAACCAAAGCATGGTTAAAGTAAGACCTTATGGATAGTGAGTGCTTCGTGTCCTCACGTGTATTTTTTTTTTAANTTTGTTTGTATGTGGTGCTGAGGATGGAACCCGGGCCGCACGCATGCCAGGCGAGCGCGCTACCGCTTGAGCCACATCCCCAGCCAGCAATATGGCTTTTGACTAATTGGATTTTGCAGTGAGCTTGACTCAACCCCCTAAGACGTTCTTTTCCTTATGTATTTCACTTTGCCCAGTTGGATAGATTTTTGAATGGCATTATATTATATACTTTAATTGCACCATTTTCATGATTGAAATTAGCGTGAAGAGAATACTGACGTATTCTCACTCTGATTAAAAAAAAAAAAAAGTATTGCAGTGTAGCCAGGTGTGGTGGCACACCCATGTATTAACAGAGACTCTGGAGGCTGAAGCAAGAGGATTTTCAAATTTGAGGCCTGCCTGGGCAGTTTAGTGAGACCCTACCTCAAAATAAAAATGGCTAGGGATATAGCTTAGTAGTGGATGGTCTCTGGGCTCAAACCCCAATTTTAACTGGTAGAGAGCCCTAAAAGCCAATTTAAACTATTCTGAAAAAAGTCATTTAAAAATGTTCTTGTGGAATATAATTATTTTTACTTTTTCTTGGAGTCTGTCTTGTTAAAAAGAATCCAGGAGATTATTCTTTGTTCATGTTCCTATAACATAGAATTCAAAATTATATTTTGTTTTTTAAGAAAAGTATCATAAAACTTACAAAATAACTGGAACATACTCTTAATATTTCTGAGAAGTAAATTTAAACATAAAGGCAATTTTATCTTTCTTTGCAATAAAACATTGCTCAACCAGAAAGTGTGGTATGCTGTTGCCTTAAATATACCTTGACACTTTGGGTCACCAAATGGAAATAAACTAGTCTGGAATCCTATATAATTCTTTACAGCAAAATAAATTTCAGATGAATCAAACCATTAGTAAAACTATCAAAGTACTAGAAGAAAACATGAATAAGTTTATTTATGCTCTTGGAGTTTGCATGGTATTTCTGTGCATAACATAAAATTCAGAAGGCTTATGGCTTATAGAAAGATGGCTGATTTGATTACATAAAAAAATTTTAACTTGCATTTGGGGAGTAACATCATAAATGAAGCCAAATAGTAAATTAGCAAACAAAAAACAAGAGAAAATACTTGCAAAATTTACCTCAGGCAAAAGGCCAAGGTTTTTGCTAAAATTATTTTTAGAAAGCACTGAGCCAGAAGCCTCACAGAAAGGAGGCAAAGGGTATAAACAACAAGTTAGCTAAAAAGAATTGTAATGACTGACAGAAATAGAAAAAGATGGTCCAATGTTAAGTTAAAAGGACAACAGATTATTTTTCATATGTCAATATGGCAAAGGTTAAATGCTCGTGAGAATGTGTTTCAAAATTCTTACATGTTAAGAGAGAAATAAGTTAGAGATAAATTTCACACCATTTGTCAGAAACATAGACGCACATAGTAATTTCCTTTTGGGGAATAGCCAACAGCCATTCTCATTCAACTGCATGAAGACACTGTTAAAAAAATGTTCATAGCATCATTTTAAACAACTGAAAACTACTTCAGCATTCATCAGTGTGGTCTAGTAACAGCACAGCCACCACAGGCTGCCTTGAAAGGGATGAAATAAGTCTTACGTATTCACAATACTGTGGCCACAACATATAGTTAATGTGAATTTGCTGGGTAAGGTCTATGTAGAGTACTGAGTGTAATCTCATTTCTGTTAATAAATGAATATATATTTACTTATGTCTGTATCATATGTTTGTATATGTATATGAATATGTGTTTACGCAATATATTTGTATTTGAACAGAAAAATCTAGAATATGAACATCTCAAATTGTGAGCATTCATTAATAATAATGAATGGAAAGTGAGAAGAAGTGGCCCAGAGAAAAAAAAGGGAATGTTATCGTTAATTAATATCATAATGAACTATTTAATCTTTTAAAACAATGGACAAGAATCATTTTAAAAATAAACTGTCATTTCTCTCACCAATAATATGTGGCAGGATGTGTCTCTATCTTCTCTTTCTCTTGCTATCACTATCTCTATGTAATTCATCTTTAATTAGTTATACATGCGTTAAATGGAGGAGAATATTTATTAATTATAGAATCTTTTATAGTGATATTCACTGCTCTAAAATGTATTAAACAAAATTAATTCTTGGCTATTATTGGATAATGTGTTATTATTGCATAACATTATGTGTATTGTCTTACAAACTTAAGGAAAATGCTCAAATGGAGAAGGAAACAAACAGAGAACTTCGTTAATAATGAGTTTAGTACCCTCACATGTTTCTTATATCTCACAGTTAAAAATGGAATATATGAATTGTGAAGAAGTCTATACAAAGTTCTTTTCATACATGTGTTATTTCATAATAAAGTAATGGGGACAGTCTCATCATTTAAACATGTCCAGTTGTAATGAGCAGCTAGGAGTGATTAGTGGACTTATCGGCATTATTGCTACCATTTATAAAGGGTAGTTCAGAGACCTGAAGCAGAGGACATAGAGTGGCTTAGATCTTTAGCTAGAAGTGAATTTTGTGAGGAGGAGATAAGGTTAGGTATCTTCCAAAGTGACAGAAAAACTTTTTTTCTTTCTTTCTTAGCGTCTCAGGATTTCAGTAACAGATGGAAACAGGGCATGTAAGCATACTTAGGACAGCTCTTGGAGCAAAACAATTGCAATAAATTGCTATTTCGTATGCTCATATATATTTCTATGCCAATAGAGGCAAGACTGCATTTTTAATATTTTTCATTGGCCTGGAATATCTTTGCCCATCCTTTTCATTTTAATCTTTCTGAATTGTGTGCTATGGATGAGTCTTCTTTATGCAGTATAGAGATTAGTTTCTTAGAAATTCAATCTGGAAAACCTATTTCTGTTAATAAAGTTTGGTCCATTTTTATTTATGGCTCTGAAAGATAGTTTATTTCTGTTTCATCATATTATTTTGTCTTATTTTCTTTTGCTCATTTTAATATTGTAATCCTTCAGATATTTGGGGAAGTTTAAATTTTTGTATAAATAGTTTCTATTTTTATACAAACATTTAAAACCACTCTTTTGAATTAGTTAATGACATAATTACATCATTCAATTCATCTTTAATTAGTTATACATGTGTTAATGGAGGAGAATACTTATTAATTATAGAATCTTTTATAGTGATATTCACTGCTCTAAAATGTATTAAACAAAGTTTATTCTTGGCTATTATTGGATAATAATACCGTGTTATTATTGCATAACATTATAAAGGTTACTTTATATAATAATAAATATATTATATATAATAAATATAATATATAATATATAATAAAATTTATATAGTAATAAATATATTATATATAATATAATATATAATAAAGGCTACCTTTATATAATAATACCATTCCTCAAAAACTGAAGAGGATCAGTAGAGTAGAGGAAAGAAATCAGGGAGAAAGAGGGAAGGAAAGGGGAAGTGCTGGTGAATGATATTGGCTAACTTATATTGTTATATCATATGCATGAATGAATATGTAACAACAAATCCCACCATCATTTATAATTATTATGTACCCATAAAAAATATGAAAAAAACCCAAATCCCAATTCTCTCTGTTCCTTACTATTATCAGTGATAAAATTAGTTTATGTTCTCTTTCTTCCTGTATACTTCCCTTCCTCCAGTTTTACTCACAGTATTTTATTGTCAGCTTTGTAGTGCCAATCACATTTTGACTTCCACCACTTGCTTTGTCAATATTAACTTCCTATTTATTTATTTGTGGTACTGGGGATTGAACCCATGGCCTTGTGCATGCTAAGCAAGTGATCTACCACTGAACTCTATACCTCCAGGCCATTCAATATTTCACTTCATTTTTTTTCTCTGTTCCTTTTTTTCCAGGCCATACAATATTAGATAACATTCTTTTGTCTCACCCATTTTCTGCCTTCTACTTTCTCCTCTCATGTTTTTAAAGTTGTTTTAAGACAAGTTGTAAAAAATGTTTTTCATACTTAAAACAAATCTCATTGTAAATGACTTGCTCTTTTTGCTGAGTGATCTGGAATATTATTTCTTTATCTTAAAATTTTCATTGCTTTATTAGATTATGTCTCAGTGTTGGTGGTTCTAATTTAATTTTTCCTGACACTTGGCATGCCTTTTGAGTGTGTAGATACAAAAAATTATTTCAAAAAATCTTATCCTTGATCATTTAAAAATACTTGCTCAATTTTATTGTAATCTGTTTGGAGGTTCCAACTATGTGTATGCTGTATATCCTTTAAATTCTGTATCTATTAGATACATTTTTATCTTTCATATAACTATGGTTTTCTGTAAAGTGTTAATTTTTTTCTTATTTCTATCTCATAGTGTTAGTTTATTTCCTTTCTGACTTCAGCATTCCTTTTCAAGTTTTCTGAAGTTTCTATTTTGCCCTTTGTTCCTTCCATTAGAAAATAACACTTTCGTTAATTTTTTTTTTCTTATATTCATTGCCTAAGTTTTGCCAGAAAAAAAAAAAAATCCCTCAGGTATTTGGTCTTTGTGTTTTTTGTTTTTTTTACTTTATACTCTTCTTTATAGAGAAATTTGTCTTACTATTTTTTAGATACCACAGTAAATTCTGTGATTATTAATTTCATTTCGTTCCATGGCAATATTTTTCTTATGAGTGTGTGTACATGAGTGTGAGTATGTGTTTTCAAATCTATTGCTAAGTTCTGCTGCTTTAAGTTTTTTTTTTTTTTTTTAATGTGCTAATTATGTTCTGCATGATTGATTGGGTCAGATTTTCCTAGACTACTTATTTACGGGATGTTTTCATTAGGAGTGGGAAGTAGGGCAAGATGACATCCCAGACTTTGTGACTCAAGGTTCTTTCCCTTGCTACCTTAGGGTATCTTGCTTCCCTACAGCCTCTCTGTGCAGTATGATCACACTTCCTGTTGTTCCCTTGAAACTAGTAGCTTGATCTCACCCCTGTTCCCTCTTCAGGACAACCTTCTGCTTAGTGCTTCACTTCCGAGGGTGTTCCCTTCATTCTAAGTGTATGATTTTGGTTGTGCTTTTGGGGATCTGCTGTCAGCTTGGGTCCCTTCAACCCTTCCTAGGCTGCTCCCTGATTCTGAGTATCTTCTTCTGGGACTCTGCTTGAGGGAGGAACATTAAGATCAGTAAGTTCATATGGTGTTATGGCTATCCAGCTTTTATGAAAAAAAATTTTCCTTCATAGACAAAATTGATCAGTACAGTTTCTGGGAAGAGAAGAGAAATTCTGAAGCAAACTGCTGATACTTTCAGTATTTTCATTTCTATTTTACAAAAATTTTTCATTGCACTAGTCATATATAAATAAATAAGAATAAAGGAAATTCACATCTCCCTTATTCCTCCTCCCATCCCTCAATAATTATCATTTTATTAAAAAGATAAAAACCACAACAAAATATTTCTCCAGGTAGATTTATGAAATTAATATTATTTATTTTAAAATTCATCTTTTTAATCTTACCTTTTATTAATACTTTCTCATCTTTCTGCTTCCAGTCCCCTATCTCATCTTACAATATAGCCTCAGAACTTTAAATAATAAATTGTTACAAGAATTATTGTTCTTAAAATATAGCAATTCCTCCTATCTTCTTGATTTTCATTTCTTTATTCTCTCCTTTCATTTAAACCCATCTCTTTACCAAAATCTGAAAGCAAGAACTGAAACTCCTGATGTTTCTCCATATATAACTTTATTTTGGTTTTGGCAATACTGGGGATTGAACCCAGGGTCTCATGCATGCTAGTAAAGGGCCCTACCTGTAAGCTCCATCCCAATCTCCTTCTTCTTCATTCCTAGCAGACTGTAGAATCCTTTCTTACAAACAGGGAACACGATTCCCTTTTTGTGAAGGGAGTAGGCAGTTCTGAATCAATATTATTTTCTTTCTTTTTGTAAAATTATTTTTCTCTCTTGTGCAGTTAACATTTTAAACTGTGAGAATGACTTTAATCTAAATATTCACATGAACATTTCTGAAATATTTTGTTTTGAGCAGTCAGTCACTTTAGTGTTTAAACAATTTCTCCATTTCTCCCAATCATAACCATAAAAGAATTTGTCTTCTTATGCATAAATTTTTCTGCTTAGCAATACAGTCCTATGTGAAGTAAGAAGATCAAAGAAAATTTACTTCCGGTAGACTGTATCTTCATGCTGATCCCCTAAATGAGACTCAAAGCAGCCACACCTCATACATTACTCTTTCAGCCTCTGTGTTAGTCATCTGATTGAGAGGCTGGTTTTGACAGTCCATTATTTGGACAAAACAGTCATTTGGCACAGTTTTGATTTTCAGAGTTTATTCATCCACAATAAGGATAACAAAAAAAAAAAAGGAATTCTCTATAATCAGAATTACTTCAAAAGGAAAAGAAGGTGGAAGGAAAAGAAAACCTAAAATTATTGCACTTAAACATAAGTTACTTCTAAGAGTATCTTTTTGGAAAGCTTTTCTACTTTCTGTATTATTGGTCAGGCTCTAGGGATGCAGGAATCCTGGGGAAACAGCACGTGATGTTTTATACGAGGTGGTCACATTGAAATTTTTCTGGAGGAAAAGATATTTAGTTTTAATTGAATCCAAAGACATCTATGAATGAAAAAGTTTAAGAAGTGTTACTAAAGATACTAATAATTTACTATAACTCTGTTTTTAGTGTTGTAGGCATTTGTGACTCTGCCTTTCGTGACTTTGGTGAATACCTAAGTGCTCTTGCCTTCATGCTTAGAGCAGGTGGTACAGGGAGTAGCACCTGACTCAGGTGTGGTTAATAAGCATGGTCGACCCTTCTGGTCTACCCTCTTGGCCTCAGTGGCTACTTCAAGAGTGGACAAGTGACTCAACAAAGGCCTGAGATGTTTAGTTTTAAGAATGGGCTGAACTTATTGGGAAAAAAAGCACCTTTTTTTCAGTGAAGTTGTTGAACAGATGTGATATAAATATGGTTCTCACAGGGACCTCCAAATAAGATGAGGGCTTTTCTGGAAGTGAAGCTAATTGGAAATAAACTTGAGCCAAGAAACAGAGGGAGACTGACATGATATCTTTTGAATCTCTAAATTTAGTCATGTCCACGGCAGCCTCCTGTACTTTCTTAGTCATCTGAACTGTAAGCAGCAGCCCCTCCCCAGACCTTGTTTGTTTAAGTAATTTGAGTTGCGATTTTGTCCCTTGAGTCACAGAGTCCTGGTGAATCAATCTCTTTCTCTCTTATTTATTTGTGCAGTGCTGGGAATTGAACTTATGGGCTCACACGTACCATGCAAACACTCTACCTCTGAGCTACATGCCCGGCCCCAAGGCTGGCTTTGAACTTGCAATCCTCCTGTCTCAGCCTCCAGAGTTGCTGGGATTACAAGTGTACATCACCACACCAGGCTCCTGGTGGATATCTGTATTACATATGGTTTTTGAAAGTGTGGGAGTATCCTCTGTGTGATTTGATGTGCCAAGAGTGGTTTAAGTCATGTAATTTATCATTTTGCATTTTTAAATCTGTTCACATAAGTATTTTTGAAGAGAGTTAAGAAAACAGATACCTCTGTTTATTAACCTGGGATTATAGCTTATGTTTTCTTCTTGACCTATCAGTTTTTGTTCCTGAAAAAAGTACCTTCCTGCCAAAAATGACTTGCAAATATTAATTGAGCTTCATCTGATATTTTAAGTAGCCAGTTTGAACAGCCCCATGTTACCCTGTGACCCAAAGAAGAAAGGAGAGAAGCAAGATAAACTGGAGGGCACCCAACTGTGGCCTGAGGGTTTTTCTTATTTCTTTCATTTGCAGTAAGAAAGAGCACTTGCTCTATATAACCCAGGGAAGTTAAGACAGAGTACCAAGAATCATTTAGAAAAATCCGCTCATAATTCTAACAAAGTAGATTCTCTTATCTAACGTTCAGTCACAACAAAGATGTGTGCACTCCAGTACTTTTTCAGTTTTTGAAAAAATCAATACCATGTTCATACTAGTGTTTGCTTGTATAAAACATGGACCAACGGCAGGTTTCTTTGAGTCCTTATGTAAAAGTGCCCATCTTAATCATCACATGAGTTCTAATTGTCTCCCCTCCCCTCTTACAGAAAGAGTAATGAAAGGACAGCTAAAAGCAGAACTATATAGTTATTTTATAACTGGCACTAACAAATTTCGCCAATTACAAAGTCCATTCTGTAAGCAATGAATGTGTGGCTCCCAATTAATCTAGTGCACCTCCAGGCAAGGTCTAAATCAGCTGGATACAGCTAAAGCAATTTGCACACAGCTAAAAGCAAATTGGAAAATCAGTGTTCCACGCTGCTGCCTATCTTTCCAAGCCAAAGACACAATCAGTATTCTGGCAGCAGCCCTCTGTCATGTTATTTGCAGCTATCAATTTTAATTATAACAATTATCGATTAGTTAGGAAAGTGAATAATCTGAAGCTCCAATGAACGACTCTGCTGCTTCAGGACTCCTTCCTGTCTCGTAGGAGATGTTGTGAGTCCTACTCAGAGACCCCACCTCCATGTCTGGACTCTTCTGTCTTCCTTCCCCTCCCTGACACACGGAATTTCCATTTTGCAATTTGACTTAGAGACTGCTCTGACCTGACATCAAGCTTGGTCAGCATTTTATTTCTAATCAGAGGATTTAAAGGCAATTAAAGAAAAGGAAGCTAGAAACGCTAAGAATTTGGAGTTCATGAATCTTTTGTTCATGTGGTTCAAAAAGTGAGAAAATAAACCCAATAACAAAAAAAAAAAAAGAAAAAGAAAATTATACATAAGAAAAAGGAGGGAAATGGGTACTCTATTTGTTAGACGGGACAAGCAGGACAATGTAGTTGAATGGGTAAAAAAAAAAAGTGGCTTTGGAGGCTAAAAGGCATGAAAGATCTTTAAGATTATTCCTACTCTCAGTAATTTCATAACTTTTGGAAAATCAAATAATGTTGCTAAACCTTTTTTGTGTAATCTGTAAAATAGGGGTCAAAATTATACAATAAGAATAGTTTCTTCATTAGCTAGTTTAACTTTTTAGGTAGAAAGAGTTGGCATGGGGAGATGATTACATGATGCACTCTACTTAAAAGGGTTCACAAGATGATTATTAATGTGGTGTTGAGCTTTCCCAAACAAGGTCCAACATATTTGTTGGATTAACCATGTTCTCTCTGAGTCAGTTTTCTCCTGTCAGATCTGCATGAAGGAAGGCCCAGAGAGGTAGGCAGATACAGAAATGATAGATATGAACATAAATAAATTCATCTCTCACTTTATGAAATAGGTGCATGCTAACAAATTTATAAAGTGAATTTCTGCAAAGCAAATCCCATTTCCCTATTGATGTCTATTATAAAATCAGATATATATCCATGGAAAAAATTTCCAAGACACTAAGTCAAAAATTATTACAGGACAGCAGCAGTTCCTTTGAAGTGTCCTCAAAATTTCTAAGTATTTGGCATGGTTTTCCCAATTCTGGGAGTCATCTGGAAACTATACTTGTAGAAAAGTTTGGTTAATGCCTATGAAGGTTCAACAGTTCTTGAAATGAAGCACCCCTCAGGGCTGGGGATGTAACACAGTGATGGAACCCTTGTCTAGGATGCATGAGGCCTGGGTTTAATCCTTGGCACCCTAAAATAAGAAAAAAGATGAAGTTCTTCTTCTCTTTTGGTCCAGTTATTTACAAAGTCCAGGTCAAGTAGATGAGTTCTGTGCTTTATCACTTTTTAATCTAAAATCTCAGCACATCAAGCTTATTAATAGAAAGTTGGACAGAGCTGGACCACATTAGATAATCCAGTCTGAAGGTCATAGCTATAGCACAAGGGATTTCAGAGCAGGACCTAATCTAAGAACTAAAGTAAGACCAAAGTCTTCTTATTCTTAGCATTTCTTATGGAAGAACAGTTAAAACCTTAAATAATCAATGATTAATCTCCATTTGTACTTCATAAAGGGAGAATCAGACATTTTGGAGAAGCATGCTTGTAGGACTCAAACCTCATGGAGAAAATAGTCAACTATGTTGTGTGTGTGTGTGTGTGTGTGTGTGTTTGAGTCTGCATGTATATATATGCATGTGCAAATATAACTTAAAAATTATTTCAAATTATGTGGGATACAATCTACTTTTTTCACTTTCACTCTAATTTAAGGAAAGACATGGCCTACTTTTTAGTGTGCTCTGTATCAGAGAATAAGATTTAAAAATATATATATATATAAGCATATAATTGCTAGCAAGTCTGTCACCATATTTCAAGAGAATCTATTTATTACTTTAGTAAACATTTAAATTAAACACTAAAGTAAATAAGGATTTGCAACAGTGACATGAACAGGAATTTTCAACCAGAGTCATCATTTTTTCAGCATCCTATTTGGATATGCGACATTAGTCATACTGAAAATATTTTAGAGTACCATATTATTTTCTATGGGACCTCATTGCATTTTTGCTTTTGAATCTTTGCTTTAACTTATAAGATGAATAGAGCTGTATGTTAATATCTAGCACTTAAAGTTATTTAATGATTTACCATATTTCTATCAGTTGAAATTCCTCCTATGAATAGACCAGGGTTTATTTTTGGATCAGGAATGTCTTTAAAAACTTAGATGACTTTCTCTATTGAACATGGAGTGATGGGATGGGATCCATTGAAAAGTGCCCATTTTATAACTCCATGTTCAATAGAGAAAGTCATCTAAGTTTTTAAAGNATATATATATATATATATATATATATATATATATATATCGATCTATCTATCTATCTATCTATCTATCTATCTATCTCCTGAATCTGTGCCCTCTGATTCTAAGTCCCTGGGCAAGTCATTTAACCTCAAATAACTCCATTCTCTCATCTATAAAATGTGGATAACAAAACAAAATGGTTATAAAAGAGAATTAAATAAGGTAGTAAATTTTAAATAAGGTAGTAAATTTAAAATTCAATAGTTGCTCAGTAAATATTATTTTTTCATTCCTTCTCCATTCTCAAAATAACATCAAAAGGTACATGAGGGTACTGAGATCCCTTAGCTGCTAAATGGAATACATTTACAAACTTGTGATTTCTCTGTACTCATAGTCAAGAAATAAGTAGAAAATTGAGCCGGGATAGTTTCATAGTCTAAAACATCCATATCTTTATTGTAAGAGAGTCTAACCTAACCAAAGCCTTTGAAGTCCTAAGCATAGGCTGCATTCTTTCAGCAATATTTTACATCATCACAGAATCTCAATGTTACAGGAGGCTTAAGTATCATCTGGTCTAATTGCCCACCTAGCATTCTACTCTCCTCTGCTTAACAACTGGGATCCTACTAAAGAAGAAAACAGATCCCTGTAGGGGTCATTAGACCAGAATTTTCTCTGTGGAGCAGCCTCATCATAGGCTCCAAGCCAGGTGACATTATATATTCTTCTGGAATGGTCCCAGTCTGCAAGCCCCTGGGTACTTTGGTCAGAAAGGAAGCATTCCCCATTTGGTATGTGTAATCCCTCCCCCTCCTCTCTCTTTCCCTCTCCCAGCCTCCTCTCTGTAACATTGGGAATTGAACCCAGGACCTCATATATGTTTGGCAAGTGCTCTACCATTGAGGTACATCCCCAGCCCTTTTTATTATATTTTCAGATAAGGACTTACTATAGGCTGGCTTTGAACTTGGGATTCTATTGCCTCTGCTTCCCAAGTAGCTGGCCAGTGTAACTGCCTTTATACCTGCTCCAGTGAAGCAGGATGACTGCTTTAGGACCTGTCATCTAGAGTTGCTTGCTGCCCAGGCTTGCTGTCCTCCTAGATCTATCTAGAGTCTGGACTATTTACTGCCTTTGCCTTTCTGTCCTTAAGTCCTTCTGGATCTAAATATCCTCAGCTAACAGGCTAATTTGATACACCAATTTATACAGTGTTAACAATAATCTCCTCTCTTGGGGTTATTCTCATCTTAAAGGTGACTCATAAAACCACTGTGGCTTCATGGACAGGAAGGAAATTGGGCTATTTGGGACCTAGGCAACCTCATGGGAGCATGAGGCATCGGGAGCCCTCCCCCACCAATCCACAACATGTTTTTCTTCCACCTGTTGTAGGACCAGTGTGGACAAGTATTAATGTGCACTGTAAGTACAGAATGTCTCTTCCAACATTCACCATTACTCAATGCACTTGAAATGCTTTAGTGTAAGGTTGAACTAACCTGGTCAAGGCTGTCTTATCACATGTACTTCTAAATGACTCAGCTACTTAGAGTTTCCACAAAGAAAAAAAATGAACCTAGCTTCTTCATGATTGAATCTGGCTCCTTTCTAAGTAGCTGAGAACAGGTAAGGAGGGTCCACCAGGTGACCCACTATGGCAGGAGGAGATGGAAACCATCCTCCCTATCAAGACAAAGCTTTGCTTTTCAAACAACAAATACAAGTAGCTAGGTGAGGCCTCCTTAGGAAACACCAACCTAGTATCAGACCCACTGCACGCATTCCTACAACTCCAGAGGCTGAGCCAGGAGGGTTACAAGTTTGAAGTCAGCTGTAGAAACTTAATGAGACCCTCATCAATTTAGTGGGACTCATTCTCAAAAAATAGATGTATAAAATAAAATAAGGACTAGGGAAGTAACTCAGTGGTAAAGTTCTCCTGGGTTCAATCCCCAGTATCAAAACAAACAAACAAAAAACAGAAAAAATTCCATAACTATAGAAAATTTGTGTGCAGAAGAACTCAAGCCAATAGTGTGAGAAATAGAAGGACAAATAATTCAGTAAAGGGGCTTCTCTAAGTGACTGTATTACCTGTGCGGCTCTCCATTGTGTTTATCCCCAGGAAGGGGTGGGGGGGTCTTCAGATTCTGGAGAGCCTGAAGACAAAACCAGAAATTTTGAATTCACTCTTTTGAATAGTCATACCAGTGACTGTGATTTATTTAACATTTACTCAGGCTAAAAAGTTTTTTCAATAATGCATATTTCTGTTGTGTTTTTCTAAGTGGCATTGAGTGCTTATTTCATTGAGTGTGCCAATCAGCTGTCCATTTGGTAAGTGTGCCTCTTACCTGTCATGCTGTTCGATCCCCAACCTATCCTTAGGAATCATACTTAACAGTTGACTTTTGACACTTTTGTTCGCTAAACATTGATTTGGCCACTTTCTGAGGAAACTTTAGTAAGAAAATGGAGACTGGCAGTTCTTCTCTCTTTCCTCCTATCTTTAAGAAAGGAGGCACTATTATTTGGATCTGAAATACATCCCTGCCTCAAAGCCCATGCATTAAAGGTTTAGTCCCCAGCACATGGCAGTATTGGAAGGTGGTAGAAATGAGGCCTACCTGAAGGAAGGGGATATTGAGACCTTTTATCTCTCTGTTTTCTGAATATGAGATGAGCAGTTTCTTCCACCATACCCTCTTAGACCTGTCTTCTCCACAGGCCCAAAAGCAACACACCAAGTGACCATGGAATGAAACTATAACTGTGATCCAAGATAAAACTTAAAGTAAATTTATCTCATGTATTTTTGTCACAGTGATGGAAAGCTGACTAATAGGAGGTCATTTTCTTTTTGCCAAATTTTCCCCCTCTTACTCTCTTGCTTCCCTGCCTTATACCTCCTTGTAGTCTCTACCCTCTTTACTGACTTTGCCAACTCTACATTTCATGCTTTCTCCCCTTTTCACATGAATATGATCAGCTCAGGCCTTCATTATCCTAAACAATCTCAATTGCTCAATCATTTTACTCCCAAAGGCATAATGCCTCCCTTCTCTTCACCACTGAATTTTATGAACATTCTATTGCTCTTGCTTCTTCCTTCTTACTCAATTTGGAAATCTCATGTATTTCCTCATCTTCATTGGTTGGAGCCTGGTGGCTGACAGATTAAATGACATATCCCTGTAGCCTATATGTCCCTGACCATCTGCTACTCCCCCAACTCTCTGATCCCTTAGCTTTGAGAACTGATCCTGTTGCAATTCTCATCTATATTTTTTGAACTCTTTTTTTTTCCCTATGTGGCTTTTTAAAAATGTTCTGCCCTCAACTACAGATTTTTCCTCATGCCACCTCTCTCTTTTAATGTTTTTTTAGTTGTACATGCACAAGATAACTTTATTTCTTTTAGGTGGTGCTGAGGATCAAACCCAGTGCCTCATACATGCAAGGCAATCACTCTACCACTGAGCTATAACCCGCCATCTCCCTTTTGATTTCCTTCAAGTCTTCCATCCTCAGGGCTTCAACTGCTATAATCTATAAACCTGTCTTTCTATTATTGAGCTCTCTTCTAAGTTTCAGACCGATATTTCTATGCATTTCCTAACATCAGGGCATCTCTACCTAGAGTCTTTGTCAGTCTTGGAGTTGATAAACCAAAACCATGAGTCCCTTTTTCTCCATCAAACCAGCAGCTTCTCCTGGACTCCATGTGTCTTTGCAAAGTGCTACTTTCCACCCATGCTCAGACCTTGGAGTATGGGTAACTCCTCACGTGTGTTCAGAAAATTCTTATTTCTACTCTGCAATTTTTCTTACACATTTCTTTTACTCTCCTATTATTATCGTGGTTCAGGATATTCTTTCTTGCTCTGACTGATGGCTTCCTGAGTCCTGCTTCTGTTTCCCATCTCTTTCTCTCCCAGCCACCTACACAATGCAGTAGAAATCATGCTATTCCAAATCCTCAGAATTGGTAGCTTTGTGGGTTAACAAAAAGAAATTCAATTCAAACAGAGTCATGAGTGAGGCACACACACATCTTAAACATTTTCTTTTAACTTAAAGCATATAAATGTGCGTTAATGGAACACCTTCTGGACCATTGATTGGTTTTCTGCCTCATCTTTTTTGCATGAGCATCTCAACTGCATGGTTTCTTTGGTTTTAGTTTCTTTCAAGTGGAGCAGGAACTTAAAGAAATTTTTGAAGCAATCTGAGAAAAAAAAACCCTCTTAAACTTGCATGCTATCCATCAATCATTTACAATTCTCATACCTAATTTGACATAAAAGAAAACTAACCTTTTTTTCAGAGAAAATGCAAATTTCTTTCTTCTGCCGCTTTTTTATCTGTTTATTTTAAATGCTAAATAAATTGCATAATTATAATAACAAAAAATATACAGGTTTGGGAATCAATGCAACTTATTCTTGATAAGTGTATAGTAAAACTGATGTTGCTCACATATTTTGTCCAGAGAGGAGCCTGTTAGCAATGAGATGAGCCATTTGCGTGTGATGGCCAAGAATCAGGGCTGGGAAAATATCAATGAGTCTGAGCATTTGGCTATTTGAGGATCAGTTAACAGAGCATCTACTGTATTGTCAAATTACCTGGAGGGAGATATCCTTGTTTCTGAAATCTTAAAGAATTACCACTCAGTCTGTAGAGACACCTGACCTCATGGGAAACTTACTTTGAAGTGAGTGTGGGGAGTATTGTTGGAATAATACCTTATCACTCTATCAGTAATTTCTGCCTTGGCAGAGATGGCTACAGTCTGGCATCCAGTGAAAACACTGCTACAGGGCCTTTTCAATTTTTATTTTTAACCGAGATTTTAAAAGACATTTACACATGGAACCACTATCAAAAACCAAAATCAAAATGAAGACATTTACACTTCTGATGTAGAATGTAGAATTTCTGTAGCAACATAGGACTTATTGTTCAGTGTTCAGTAATTTAGAGGCTTATTTGTTCATAAAATAGTTGCATAATATTAATCAGTGTCTGATCATTGGAAGTTTGTTCTTATATCGAATATTGTGATCTCAAGCCTTTCAGCCTATCATGAGTTAAGGCCTACTCTGGGAATTGATGTCATATTCCCTAACTAGAATCATTCCTGACAAGCAAAAATAATTTATTAAGAAAAAGAATCCTAAAAGAATTCAAGCGCACTAATCCATGGATTAAAATATAATTTAAAAAACTCTTTCTGACTTTAGAGTTCATCTGCAAAATATTTTACTGAGTCTTGTCCTCTTCAAGTTGGGGTCTGCCAAAAACCAGAATCACTTTCTTTTAACATTTAAAAAGTTTTGTTAAGCCCTAAACCAACTCGATTCCATCTTGAAATTCCTGAAGAAAGGGTTCTCCTTCACAAATCAAGCCCATTCATCTAGCATATGTTTTTGACATTCTCTGGCTGTTGCATAATCAGAGGTTTCAATTTCATTGGCAGAGTGGGTGCTGGGAGTTCTCAGAGAGCTTGTGGGCCAGGTCTGGCGAAACCTGTTTGGGCCTGTCCCTTGGACCCTTGTCAGTGCGCTGTCACTAGGAGTTCAGAAACGTTTTACTTCACGGCCCTGAACTATAGCACGGATTACTTGTTTTTCCTATAGCACATGATCGCAGGAAGTGACCCCAGTCTCATTCATGGGCCTTTCTTCTGTTTGTGTCAGGAGAATCAGCCTCTGCAGAAGAGGGAACCCTTCTTTCAGCCACACATGGTTATCTGCCTAATTTTCCTCATTCTTAACCTTTGCCTCTTCCTTGGAATGAAATGTGAAATACTGCTGAGACTCTGCAGTCTTTCTCTATACCTTCCTTAAAATTGTCAGGGTTAAAGATGTTTGCACACCCAGAAAATAACCCCAGCACACAAGACCTGGTCTAAGTAGGCAACTCTCAGTGGGAAGAAGCTGCACATGGAAATAGGTTCAGGGAAGAATATCTGTTTCTGTCTTATATAATATGCATGGTAGCAGCACAGTTAAATGTCTAATCTAAATTAATGATAAGAATATCATGTAAATAATAAAAGTCCCCAAAGCAAAACTTTCATTTAATAGTACTAATTGCCTTTGAAACAAACCTTCGCTTTAAGACTTAGTACCAGCAGAACATGAATTATTGAATAATGTTTAAATCCTTGCTAAGTAATAATTTGCTGTATTTTATGTGATGATACTTGTTTTAGTCAGCTTTTTAAGTACTGTGACTAAAAGACCACACCAGAACAACTGTAGAGGAAGAAAAGTTTATTCGGGGGCTCACAGTTTCAGAGGTCTCAGTTCATAGACAGCAGGCTCCATTCCTCCAGATGAGGCAGGACATCATGGCAGAGGAAAGCAACTCACATGATGATCAGAAAGCAGTGAGAGAGAGACACTCCATTTGCCAGATACAAATAAATACCCCCAAACCACGCCCCCAATGACCCACCTCCTCTAGCTGCAATCCACCTGCCTCCAGTTATCACTCAATTAATCCCACCAGGAGATAATTCACTGATTGGGTAAAAGCTCTCACAATGCAATCATTTCCCCTCTTTCCCCTTGTCTCACACGTGAGCTTTTGGGGGACACCTCACATGCAAATCATAACAATACTTCACTTTCTTATTCTTTTACTTATTGTACATATGGTGGATTTTAAATAATTCTACAGACAAGATTGTTTTTAGAAATGTGGAGAGAATCGGGCTGGGGATGTGGCTCAAGCAGTAGCGCGCTCGCCTGGCATGCGTGCGGCCCGGGTTCGATCCTCAGCACCACATACAAAACAAAGATGTTGTGTCCACTGAAAACTAAAAAATAAATATTAAAATTCTCTCTCACTCTCTCTTAAAAAAAAAGAAATATGGAGAGAATCATTTGACTATTCTGTAGCCAACAATTAAATATGCTACTCACAAGACATTTAAGAAGGTCTTTATCTTTGTCTTGACTGATGGATCAGAAACATTTTATAATTTTTACTGGTTCACTTAAAAGGCGAATGAAATAGCTCTGTGTCTAAATCTGTTGTCCTGATATCAGCCGGTAGCTGATTTTATTTGTGATATTCTATGACTGATTTCCTGTTTCTCATCCTGAACGAATGAAAAAAAGGAAGAGACCATAATCTGCATAGAGTTCACAGGGTGCAGTTTGATGATTTGTGTTCTAGGATAGCAACTCAATGAAATGCCCTACATTCATCCCTCTTCCCTGTCGTAATCCCTTTCTGGTTGTGCCATCATACAGGATCAAAAAGAACAAAATTATTGGGATGCTCATTTTTCACTGTATGCTATGTGACTTTGGTATCGTAAGGTTACCTGGGAACCTTCACAGCATGCTGAGCTTCCATGGTATCTGTCAGGAACAAAACACTCAGGGCCACTGGACTTTTTCTTCACACGTTTGTGTTAGCTCTCTCTCCTTCTCTTTCTCCTGTGGTACCAGAGATTGAACTTGGGGCCTTGCAATGCTAGGCAAGCACTCTGCCACTGAGCTATACCCCAGCCCTCTTCACATGCTCCCATAAAGGTACTACTGGCCTCTTCTCAGACATCTGTTGTTAATCCTATTATCTTTATTCTTTGATAATGATTGCATTTCAGAGGACAAAATAAAGAAAACCCCATGCTTGTAATAAGATTATCTCATCACAATTGGTATTGTGCTTTTCACCTGTTGTCAGTCTCTTCTATAGGAATTTATATTTATGTAGTTTGGGATCAGTGGTACAGTTAGTTTGTCTATATTTAACACAGACGCATTGCTACAGTTTCTACTCAGCCTTCATAATTATTATTTAAAATAGCTCTTTATGAGATAGTTTGTTGCTTTTTAAAGAAATCCTCTTTTTTAAATAAAGTTTCAGCTTCCATCCATTTTCTTTCACACATATAACTAACACTATCCTACTACTATATGATCATATTACTATGTATTATATGTTATTACAGAGTATTTGGGTTATATGAATTCATTTCACTTCATCCTAATTTCTAAAATGTGCTTAGCCTAGGTAGACCCAGAAGTGGGCATATTGGATCGATGGGTATGAACGTTACATAGCTCTTAATACACATGCCAAATTGCTCACCAAAAAGACTGTGCCGATTTTTATGACAGCAATTATGGATGGAAATTGCAGTTTCAGTGCAAACTAGCTCATACTCTTTATATCTACTCCATGCTGCAGCCTAAGGTAAGAACCAGATGAATAGCATAGTCTGCTTCAACCTCTGTAAAGAAGGGAATATTGGTTGCAGGAATCAACTTCAAGTGATTATTAGGGGAGAAAATAGGCATCTCTCTCTGATAAAGTGAACTTGGTAACACGTTAAGCCTAGATGTTATATTATTTACATACTTTGTCATTATTGTGTTTCTATTGCTTATTCATATTTTATAGTTATGTGTTATTTTATTCATAAAGATGTTTTGATAAAGTCATATTTTTGTAGAAAAGTTATTCAAGTGTGGAAGCATGCGTGAGACTCCAACTCAGCTGATTATATCATCCCCTGCACAAAAATGTTATTAGACCTAGTAAGTAAATTCTACATTCTTTATTCTGACATTTCAGGTCCTTCATTCCCTGCCTCCCAGCTTCCTTCTGTCTTTATGTCTCACTGCAAGTTGTGTACATACGACCTAATCGATGATACTTGCTGTTCCCTAAATAGTGCTCACTGTTCTTGCTCATACTCTCTCTTCTACCTATCATGGCTTCACCTTTCTCCTGGAATGTCCTCTGAAGGTGTTCAAAGTATATCCTTCCATAGTCTCCCTCATTCCTGGCATGCTTCTCCATCCAGGTTATCATTTCTTCCTCTGGATTACAGTAACAGTTTTCATTATCCCCTAAAGCATTTATGCATTTATCACAGTCTATCTTATACTTAGGACGAGATTGTTAAATTCCATTAAGTTGCAATTTTTGTTAGGGTAAGGAACTTTTTTTTTTTTTTAGTTGTTTACCATATTTAGCAATGTGCCTTACGTTAGTAGCTTTTAAATAAATATTTGTTTAATTAAAGCATATAGGTTGAGACCAAGAGACCTTAGTGTCATCATCCATTGTTTGATAGCAGCTATCATGAAGTCTCAATAGGAAATAACTGGATGTCTCTGTTCATCCTGATGTGAATAATTCTGACCTTCTAGTGTTTTGAGACCTTTAAGTGCTTTTGAATCACTTAAAGATAAAAATGATACTGTTAGACTTGTTCAGTTTGTAAAAGACTTATATGAATTTGGCCTTCTTCAATTAGGATATTTAAGGTAGGTATTCATAATGAAACAGAATGATCACAACATCCAGCTCTGTTTGATTTGGTGCCCTTGACCCATCAGCACAAGGCCCCATTGCTCCTGACTCCAGAACTTGGCAGGTATGGAAATTCAGCCCCTGCTGGTCTTTGCTGCTCTCAACAGTTGACTTTGTCATTCAAGGGGAACATGTGACTGACCAGCCAGTCCCAAGCTACTGCTGCCCTCCAGGCATCTGTGGGTTGGGGCACAGTTTACAAGGACGCCAAATGCCAGAGCTTATAGACGGGGACCCACCTGTGCCCGACAGTGGCCCAGCTGGCTGTGTTGAGATGACTGGGAGCATTGTACAAATTTTGGCTATCTTTCCATAAGGAATTTTACTTGTGACTGACACTCAGAGCATTATATTTCTGAAAGAGGCTTAGAATTTCAGTGTCAAATTAATTTTTATCTGTATGCAGTGGTGCACACTTGTAATTCCAGTGACTGGGGAAACCGAGGCAGGAGGATTACAAGTTTGAGGCCAGCCTCAGCGACTTAGCCCAGTCCTAAGCAACTTAGACCCTGCCTCAAAATAAAAAATAAAAAGGGCTGAAGGATGCAGCTTAATGAGAAAGTACCAAATAATAATAGCACCAAAATAATAACAAAAACAATAAAAAATTAATTTATACTGGTATGAAGTTGGCAATCCCTATGTTAAAATAAACTCTGTTAACCTAAATTTTAGATCAGTCAGAACTTTACATCATTCAATTATGAGAAGTGTTAATGGCTACTCTAATTAACAAGTGCAAATTTTATAAAGCACTTACGGTTGCAAAAACATCTTCTTTAATCTTCTCTAGAATTGTGAAAGAGATTTTTAAATCCCCATTTCACAGATAAAAAGACAAAGGCTCAGAGAGGTTTATTGACTTGCTAAAGTGATATGATTAAATTATATATCCCCAATGTGACCCCAAGTTTGTTATATCTCAAAGTCTGTACTTGAACTCTGTCCAAGCATGGACAATGTAGCATTTGGATTAGTCAGCCATCATTTTTCTCTAAGTAGAAAACATGAGTTTTTCTGTAAGTTTTAAGTCCCTATATCAGGATGAGTTTGGATATTTTCAAGTAGAATCGAAGGTAGTGAGCCTGAGGGTGCGCCTGCCTGAACTTCAATTCTGTCAATATTCCTGCTTGTTCCACCATGAAGGGTTCCCCCCCACCCTTCGCATTTCTAATCTCAAATATTAGGAAATGACCCAGAACACCTCATCAGTGAAAAAGAGCGTGCACCGTCTGTGACAGAGCTTTATGCTGAAGGACTTGCAAGAGAGAGGTAACTCATGTGAAGCAAGGCTGCTTGTGTTTAAACAGCTTTCTTTCTTAAGAACAGCCTGCTGCTCTGGCACTGCTGTTGCTGTTATAAATACATACAAAACAATCGGGACAAGTGGACTTCAATTTAAAGCTTTTTGCAGAAGAAAAAAAAATAAGATAAAAACATAATCTGGTTTCCTTCTCCTTCCTCTGTCCTCCCCCTCTGCTCTTTTTCTTTCTTTTAGGAGCCAAACTGGGTTCACAATTACATTTCTAATTCAGTTAAAATTTTAAAATTCACAACAGTTTTTCCTACCATGCTCTATTCCTTTTATCTGGAATTTCAGGTTTCTCTCTTCTGCTTCCTGGGATTTGCAAAGTAGCAAAATCAGCCAGTTTACATTTAAGATGTTTTGATTCTTTTCTCAGGCTTTTGCCAGTGTACTTAACACAGAATGATTAAAAGCTGTGTGTTCTGTTAGAACTGTTATAGTGTTTAAACAAGGAAGTCTGTGTTTGTTTAAGAGAATGGGGAAATGGTTATCTTGACAGATTAGACTGAAAAAACAGGACAGCCACAGTCTAGCACAGATGTCCACATTTGCCACTTGGCTGGCTTTTTGAGGTATTCTAAACAAAACTTGCTTGTGTGCCGGTGCCTGTGTTCTGCTTGACACCTGACTGAGGAATGTGATTAAGAGCTACTGCCAGAGCCTTCGTGCCTCTGTGGGCAAATGTTCCCAGGTTTGAAATTTCTCAGAGTCTGTTTAACTATGTCATAATTAAACTAATGGAACACAAGAGGAATTTCTCCAACTGGCTTAAAGACTCCATTCAAATGTAATTCCATCTCACATCACACGCAGTTCCTAAGGCTTCCCTGCAAAGTAGAGATGAAACTGAGCAGAAGCTGGAGCCCGTGCTATATTAATCAATCCCTTAAAAATGTGCTCTTAAAAACTGCATGAAACACCAGTGGCAAGTGTGGTTTAGTGGCTCTAGCACTGGATGAAAGTTCAGGAAACCTTGATGCAAGCCCCGGCTCTGCCACTGCTAACTGTCTGATGTTGCTCAAGTCTTCACTCATCCCTTTGAGGATAATGAAGCTGTTGCTGATGATGCAGACGAGAGCTTGCGTTAACTAAGCCTGCCACACTCTGTGCCAGGCAGTTACAGACTTGACATGCAGTGCCCCATCTTATCCTCAAAGGAGCCCTGTAAGGTGGGTACAGCTAGCTTAGCTGTTTGCTATGGAACCTCAGAAAAGCTAAGAAGTCTTTCCACAAGTGTATGTCTAGGACATAACATACTAACCAGGATGTTTGAATGCAGATAGCAGCGTCTTCAAGGAAACTTCTAGTTGAGAAATGTAACAACTGTGAATCTGAATACATCGACATCACTTTAGATATATCTACAAAAAAATTAAAAAGACAAACCGTAGTCTTTGGTTTTTATAATTGTTAGTTGGCATAGATGTCTACATCTGTTTCCTGGTTGCATAGTTTGCCATAAATATTAGTATAAAATTATTTCATCACAAACTTTATGAGACTATAGAATAGCCTCATCAAATGCATTTGGTTTCTGAGATCTTGGGAGCTTGAACCTCTGGCATGTGTAACTATGACATTTTGCTGAGGAAGAGTTTAAAAAAAACACGGAACTTAGGACATTGGGATATAATTGTCATGTCATATAAGCACCTGCCCATTTCACTCTCTTCATTGCATTTACTATAATTAATATGTACTTTATTTTATAATGTGGATGATACTAAGCATGTAATTAGACTATATTTAGAAAATTTTTACTGTAGCTTTATTAGTGACAAAGATTTCCATTGCCTTATTTTAAAAATATAGGATTAAAATTTTACCCCTCTCATAGTTAATCTGGGGTGAATGTATTTCCAAAATCCATGAATGCACAGTTCTGATTGAAAATATAAAATTCAAAATGTCAAAGTACCTGAGAGCAGTGGTGCATGCCTATAATCCCAGTAGCTCAGAAGGCTGAGAAGGAGGATCACAAGCTCAAAGCCAGCCTCAGCAACTTAGCAAGATCCTAAGAAACTCAGTGAGACCCTGTCTCTAAATAAAATGATGCAGATGTGGCTTAGTAGTTAAGCACCCCTGGGTTCAAACCTCAGTATCCCCTCACCCCACCAAAAAAGTCAAAGTAGTTAGTGACAGGCCATTTTGCCCTGTTTCATTAATGTGGGTACATGCCCAGGTCTTTAGTAGACTAGATAGTTTTACATTGGATTCTACTAACCCCAATTCTCAGAGACTAGCAAGAGTCTTCCACTCACACAGTCTAAATGATTGGCTGGAAGAATAAACTTGCATCAATAAACTTGATATCTCTGCATATATTTATTAATTAAATAAAATGTATTTAAAACTTTGTGTGCAATTGTCTAAATAATTTATGGCAATGTCTGAGCTCCTGTCATTTTGACCAGTAGTCCAGCTGGAGAGCTTCATTTCTAGCTTTCTTGCCACAAAGTTCTTCATTTAGTTTTTTTGGACCTAACCCCCTCTCTGGTGGATCTAATCCTAATATTTGCAACAACCTTCCTGTCTATGTCTGCTATTTTTCTCTCTGACCAATTCCATTTAGGATAAGTCTCTTGGAATTCTAACCTCAGCAATCAATCTTTTCTGGTACCTTATCGGATGATAACAGGACTTACCCAATGCTATTTTGTTTACCACAAAAATAACAGCCTACTTCTTCCCAAAAGCAACTATTGTTTTGTCTTATCTCTTTTAGAATGTACGAATTGAAAGATCAGAGTCACTTCTTTTTCCTCCTGCTGATAAGAGTGCCTGGCAATTGATATTAATAGGTAACAAAAAACTTCTTTATAATTATTTCTTGCAGACATTCTTGGCAATGCAATTTCCCTGGCTGGCTGTCCAAAAGAATAACTAAAACTAAGAATTTAGATTAGTTTTTTTTTCTCTTTTTTTATTAGTTGTTCAAAACATTTCAAAGCTCTTGACATATCATATTTCATATATTTGATTCAAGTGGGTTATGAACTCCCATTTTTACCCCGTATACAGATTGCAGAATCACATCGGTTACACATCCACGTTTTTACATACTGCCATACTAGTGTCTGTTAGATTAGTTTTTGCTCACATTTAAAATCACCAAATTGAGGCTGTGATCTCTATTTGGTACACAGCTCAAAGACAGAGATAATGAGTTTGAATACTTGGTGGCAGGTTAAGGAAAAGTGACTTTCAGGTCTTCAGATGCTGCTGGGTCTAGAATCAGTCATGTGACCTGTCTCTTCTTCAACTGAGAATGTTAACTTGAGGGAAATCAGGGTAAATTAATGATCTGAGACAGGTCCCAGAAAGACAGTCTGTGAGGCAAGGGTGAGTGGGGCTGTCCTTGATTTTGTAGGTGACTTACAGAGGATTTACGTGTTCATGAAACTCAGGAACTTTTTTTTTTTTTTTTAGCTTCACTGTCCAGAACATCACCTTTCTGCTCCCCTCCCTCCCCCAGAACGGCTAACTTGTTCATTGTCCATCCATAGATCCCAGGCAAAGCTCCATGTCAAAAGTGATCTCTAGTGTTGAGGGTAAAAAAAAAAAAAAAATGTTTAACAAGAGTGTACTTTAAACAGTGTTTCCCATGCTCGAGTCATTTGTAAACTCACCTTTATGAAATTTACTAAATCTTTTTTATTTTTTAAATTAACTAACTTTTCAGTTTTCAGTTTAAATAAATGTATTGCAGAGGGAAGTAAGGTATCATATGCTATATATACATATACATACAGATAAAGAGTCTTAACTCCTAAGTTCTGAAAGCAAAACCACGGTTTTAGGTTCTAAAAGCTAAAAAAGAATCTAAACTTGAGGCCTGTTCTTTTTTTTTTTTTTCCCCAGAAAAGAAGGACATGTTATTGTTAGAGGGGTGGTAAGGGTACCCTGGTGCTAAAACTGAAAATTTCATCTTATTTTATTCAGAAAGATTGAGAGAAAACTGAAAATAGGATAATGTTCTCACTATGTGAGTTAGTGTTATTTAGTATGGGTTTTTGAAATATTTCATTTCACACACCTTCAATAGCAGAGTCTCACCTGTTGAGAAATATTATTTAACAATTGTGTGGACCCGGTCATGGAACTGGCTGTGGATTCAAAAGGTCAAATGGTTTTTATTGAATGCCTATCAGGTGTGTCCTCTGTGGAAGGCATTATGGGGAATAGAATTAAACAGAATAACAGGGATTGGGGGTAGAAGACATACAGAGTATGATAGAGAGAGAGATTATATTTGAGATTAGCTCTAAAGTAACATATGAACGAGTGCAAAGTATCCGATACAGCCATTGAAACACAAGACATTGAGGAAAAAGGAAACAATCTGAGGTGTGATTACCTTGGAAAAGCTTCATGAGAATGTATCTGGTGTTGGAAGAACATGCATGTTTTGAATTACAGGCAAGTGGAATGAGGATGATTTCAAAGAGATGACATGTAGCCAAAGTTTTATGTGGGTTTAAGGACTGGGTCCATAGAGCTCAGGTGGTACTTAGGGAGATGGAGACTGCATACAGTTGACTAAGAGACAGGATGTAAAAGCTAGAAAAGAATTTGATAATATGGGCAGGAGGGAGAGATTTCTGGCACTTGAGCTAGGGTCAGTGTGACAAGGGTGGGTAGATGTGCCTTGTTAGTCACATTTAGGAAACAAGTACAATGGAGACAGGTTGCATACAACAGCAAAAGGTAGGGATGGAGGTGAAGAGACCCAGGTCATACTAAGGAGGTAAAAGATAGTGTATAACCTACAAAAGCCTCAGGGCTGAGAGAGAAAGAGAGAAGTGAAACAACACTTCACATTTTGAGGCCTGGGGCAAAGGAGAATGCAAAGTAAGATGGTCTGGATGAGGGAGATTTTTGTGCAGATGTGGGTTTGAAGGGCTATTTCATTTTTAGCTGAAGGTACCTAAAATTACTTACAACTCTCATATTCTCATATGAAAAGCCAAACCAGAAATGTTAAGTATTTGTTCTGTGTAAGAATGAATTCTGGAGAAAAGGACCTCTCACTGTATCAATATGCAGGGCTGAAAAGGAAGAGGAAAGGGAGGTAGCATTTCTGACATCTATTTGTGACTTGTAGTGTCCTGCAAGATCTACATGTTTTAATATTTAATTCTCACAGCAACTCAGAAAAAAACTGATATAGAGTCCACTTTACAAATAATGATATGAAGATCCTGAAGTCTTAGGAGATGTTTACAGTTAAGTAAAGGAGGGCAAAGAACAGAAAAAGAATCCAGAAAGAGAGAAAGGAAGACAATCAGGAGAAGGGAGCTTTAGGAATGCTGTGAAGAGAATATTCCAAGAGGAATTTTTCTCCTATACTTTGTAATATTTTTCATACATAATCTTATTTTTTCACTACAGATCCTTTTAAAAATCTAATATTATATTGATTAAAAATAATGAAGGAGTACCCCATGAATTGGACTTAATGATCTTTGATAGTACAATAATATTAGATTTGGTGACATGACAAGTGTTTTGCTTGTTTTCCCCTTTAAGAAGAACATTTCATGAGAAAATATTGCAATTCATTTGGAACTTTAAAGTGCTTTGAATGAAATCCATGTGACTTAAGGGAAGCCAAGTGGCTCCCAGCTCAAGAGTGGCCCATTGACTCAGTTTCAGCAGGAAAGTTGCCATCCGCTTGGCCACAGTGTAAACCTTGTGAATGGAAAGTAGATGCCAAATCAGAAACCAGAATAGGTGGATTTTCTAAAAAAAAATTCTTTGACACAGCACCCTAGCAGGAAGGACTTCCATCATGCAATCTGGCAGTTACCATTCACTTTGATGAGGGAGCTGCCCTTTTAGCTTTTAGGAAGTAGGACACATATACATGCATTTCAGAGGCCCTGGAGATGTGGCAGTTTGGAACTAAGCAGAACACTCAGGATGTAAAGCAACTGAACAGAATAGAGAGCTCTTGTACTTGCCATGGGATTTTGTACAATAGGCAGCTTCTAGATGCAGTTTGCCCCTCAGCCCCCTAAGTGAAAAGGTCATTTGGATAATCAAACAGTTAGGCTTTTTGTATCCAAATCTGCTTTCACTCTATTCTGTTTAGCATCTCTAGATTTCAGTGTTACACTGAGTACTTAAAAAACTCACCTTAACTTGTCCTTTGGGACAGGGTGTGTGAGCATGCATGCCTGTCTATGTTCTATCAGTGTCTGCTCCTGGATCTTGGTGATGCTTTTGAAGTGGAATGGTGGTTCTCTGCCCAACATTAAGCAATTTTTTGGCTTTGTTTCCCTTAATTGGCCTCCCCTGCTGTCATCCCTGATTCTCTCTTGGCTGTCCTTGCTATCTTCTATGCATCATCTCTTAGTACCATTTCTTGTTCCCAAATAACTACCCAATGGATTTTGTGTGTGTGTGTGTGTGTGTGTGTGTGTGTGTGTGGTGGGGTGGGGGTGGGGGGCAAGCAGGCATGCTGGAGATTGAACCCAGGGAAAAAGAACCCAGTTCATTTTACTTTTTATTTTGAGACAGGTTTTTGCTAAGTTGCTACGGGTCTTGCTAAGTTGTTGAGACTGTCCTGGAACTTGGAATCCTCCTGCCTCATTCTCCCAAGTAGCTGAGTTTACAGGTGTGCACCACCATGTTTGCCCGGATGGTATAGGTATCTTAGCAAATGTTGTTTTCCCAGAATCCTTTTGGTTGTTTCTCAGAGGATCTCACTTGTTAGAACTGTTTCTTTTCATTTATTCAACAAATATTTGAATGTGCCAGACACTATACTATACTAGACAGGCACTAAAATAAATAATACATCTTCAGTACCCTTAAGAATTCTGCAATCCTGTGGGAGGAGACAGGCAAGTAAATTGATGGTTACTTGAGGTTATAATAAGAATTCTACCAATATGAAACTGTGGGAACAAGAAGCAGAGGCATCTAAATCAGACATTCTGGGTTCTTACAGCTTTTTTACTTGTCCTTTGATCATTGTGATCACCCTGGGCAGTGATTACAGTAAGAGCAAGGCCCAGGAATAGGGAAAGTATGATTGTTTCAGTGCTCAAATTATTGAGATTCTCCTGTTCTAGTTGGTGCATGACCTTGCTTGTCCTTTTCACCCCAGTTGCCCCAGCCATTTCCCATACATCTAGCAGCTAAGAGAAAAGTAGGGTCCTGCAGTCAGGACTCTAGCATTTGGTCTTGATCTACTTTGTTGAGTTGTTACTTGGACTATAAACATTACCAAATATATAAATACTTCCTTTGTATTTGACTTGTTAGGCAATGGATCCACAACACCCATCACAGAGACTGCCATAGAGTTAGTACTCAATAAATATGTGTTGAATATTTAACAAACAAATTAATTACTACAGGTTGAGATAGAGGAGGTTGGTAGAGCAGATAGGCTTCTTGGAGGAAGCAAGACTTCAGCTGAGTTTTAGAAATTTTTGTTTTTGTTTTTTTAATTACAGAAAGAATAAATGTGCATCATTGAATTTTGTGAAAATTTCATAAAGTATAAGGAAGAAAATAATAATCAACTATAATCCCACAATCCAAAAATAGACACAAATGATAACATAATGAAAACAAAATGTCTTTTTAAAAAATTTCCTATGTATGTGTTTATTCCTCTCTGTGTGTATATGCTCATAACTGAGCAAAGATTTTAACATGTAATAGGCACACTTTCTCTCTTTCCTCAACTGTCCAGAAAGGACTCTGGCTGTTTGATCTTGGCTCTTTCATGTTCAAATTAAAGAGAATGGGGAGCAGCTAAGGGTGACTATATGGATTCACAAGAGAAAGGGCATGGTGTGACTCTCCAAATCGTTTGAAATCCAGGCAGGGGATTAGTAAAAGTGAGAAGAGAACCCGGAAAAACCATAGCACTGACAACAATTTGAGGAAGAAGAGAGAGATTGGCAAGTAGCTATCATGCCAACCTATGGGACAGGTTGATGAAGGAAAAAATCAAGATTGTTTTATTATGTACCATGAAATTTAATTTTCCCATTGTCTGCTCTTCAATATACTTTCCACAGTGACGTAGCATTTCAAGGCTTTTGTCAGAGTGAAGTTGTGATTTTTGGATAGAAGTCTATAAATAGGATTTATTTATTTATTTGTTTTAAATATTTATTTTTTAGTTATAGGTGGACACAATATCTTTATTTTATTTTTATGTGGTGCTGAGGATCGAACCCAGTGCCTCATGCATGGTAGGTGAGTGCTCTACCTCTGAGCCACAACCCCAGCCCCTGTAAATGGGATTTAAATTGAGAATAAGAAGGGCCAAGCTTCAGTCTCTGTTGTACATGTGTGGTGGGCCTATCTGCAGGTGCGCTATGAGCAGGGTGTGGCAGGGCTAATAGTTTAAAATTGTTTGATGTGGTTTCTTTAGTTTCTCTAAGCACTTGACCTTGGCCTTACTCTTCCTGAGGTGTCAAAAATATACACTTGGGAACTCAGGTAAAATCAATTTTTAACATTCAAAAATATGATTTTGAAGTAAGTCAATAGTTTTGAAGACTAAGGCATTGCTTTCAGAAGATACTTTCTGAATTCCCTTATCTTCTTACTTTAGCATATGAAAATCCATACTTAATGAGCCAGACCACAGATAATTTCTTAATGGAGGGCCAGATGGGAAGATGACAACTGTTTTCCAGGCCCAGAGAGTCTGGAGGAACCAGGAGAGATTGGGAGAGAGAATCCAATAGATGTGTGCCCCAAGATGAGTTATTAAAATGATGTCTTGCCTACCTGCCCCTTCTGAGGCTTATTTGAAGATTGGGGAGGTTGCCAAAAGCTGACACTTCATTAGAAGTGAAGCCACAGCAAGTAAACATGGTGCTACAGCAAATTTGTACTGAAAGAAATTCTGAAGGCCATCTCTTTGGAGCTATCCTTGGTTTTGGTAACAATGATAATTCAGAAGGACACAATTCCAATTGTCATAATCCTGAAATATCAAAGTTCCTAAAGCCTAAAAATGGAAAAATCACAATCCCCAAAGATTAAAAATCCAAATTTTGAAATCCTGAAAGTAAAAATCCTGAAAATGGCAATTCCCCTAAAGAGTAGTGGGGCATAGAAAGCCGAATTCTGGGGAAGGAATTAACCACATGAAATGGCAACAACAAAAACTTGTATTTAAAAGTGTGCCAGGCTGGGGATGTAGCTCTGTAGTAAAGTGCTTGCCTAGCATATGTGAGGCCCTGGGTTTGGTCTATTGCACCACAAGGGCATATGCATATATTTGCATTGATATTTCTCCAGCTGATGAAATTACAGCAGGTTTCAATGAATTAAAGCCACATTGCCTGAAGAAGCCAACAAACTTATTGACTGGTTAAAAAAATAATTATGTGCATGGTAAGATAAGAAGACACTTAACACAAGGATATTGCTGTTCAATCTCTAATAGTTTCTGTCAAGTTTGTGGTGCATATGTGATTGTGAGATAGATTTCCCAGTAACCAAAACAAAGTGGAAGCATGGCACAGAAAATGAGAAGATTTAATAGGGAATGCTTATGTTGGCTTATATTGAATCATACAAGAATTTCAAAAAGAGCAGTACATGTTGAAAATGAATGTGAAAGTATTCTTTGAAGAGAGCAATACCCTAAAAGAAAAAGAAAAAAATCAGCTTTTCAATGATTGTGAATCTGGCCATCTCTTAGACATGGCTTCTGTTTGGTTTCTTGTGATCCATCCATCTGATACACTTTCTCATGTTGGATTTTCTTTTATTTTTCTTTCCTCACTAAGTTTTCAGCATTATTTTTCTACAACATGCCATGCTATTTCATCTTCATATCATTTCCAATACTGGAGGTGTAAATTGTGTAAAGATTTTTAGAAAGTTCTAATTCATTTTATTGTAAATTTATTTTTGCATTATCACTAGGCACAGTGGTGGTTGCCTGTAATCCCAGCAACTCAGGAGACTGAGGGAGGAGGATTGCAAGTTTGAGGACAGCCTCTTCAACTTAGTGAGACCCTATCTCAAAATAAAAATGAAAAGGGCTGGTGATGTACCTCAGTGGAAAGAGCCCCTGGGTTCAAAACCCAGCACCAAAGAAAAAACAAAAAGTGCATTATCACAACATTGACTTTGTATGTAAGCATTGTATGTGTGTACATAAAAACATTGAAACCTAAATAAATGGAGAGATGTCCTTTTTACATCTGCATTTAAGAAAGATAAAATTTCTCTAGATCTTAGCTCTTTGGAGCTCTTAGCCTATGCAGTTGAGACCCATTGTAATTTTTGATTGATCTTGGAAGACTTTAGGTTGCCTGTCATGGTATTTCAGATAACTGCAATTATTAAGTTGGTTGCACATAATTACCAACCTTAGTGATATTCTTTCACACTTTTTGCCTTTTGAAATATTTCTTTATGAATATGAATCATCTGCTCACAACTGTTAAAAATCACACTATTGTTTGCACATCTGAATATTTACACTGACAAATGAATGCAAGTTATATCTTCTAAATAATGTTTTAAAATTATTTTTTCCAAAATTCTATTTCTGGAATTTTCGATTTTGATCTTTCAGGATTTCAGTATTTAGAATTATGGCCTTCAGGATTATGTGTGTGGGAATTATGGCTCAAATTCCTTTAGTTCCTACAGAGCAAAGCAGGACTGGGAAGTAGCTTAGTGTGGATGGTGGAGATTGTCAGATAGTGTTACTGGGGTGGAGATCGGGTGCCTCGGTGATAACCGATGTAAAGCTGACAACTCAAGCTGGGGCTGGATGGGACCTGGCAAACATAAGAGGGGTCTAGAACACTAGGCTCATTTAAGCTGAGAGACCAGCTGGCCAGACCCACCAGTTACAGATAAATGGCATTGGGGCTGGAAGCATCCAGATGGTGAGGTCATTTTACCAGACACAGGGGAGGCCTCAAACCAGAAGAATCTGACTCATCTCATCTGCCCCAGGGTCAGCAAACCTTTCAACCAGTTCCCTATTCTGCAGAAAAGAAGAGAGAGGTTATCTCAGAGAGTAGCATTTTTATTCACTATTACTTAAAGAAGGATGTAGTTTATATGATCCAATTACTTATTAACTATGGCAGGACACTTAGTAGATGCTTTCCCAGCCAACATTGGGGTGCTAGAGAAGAGGGACATAGACAAAAGAAATAAAACACCTTTTCTTCATGTGCCTGAGTTGTACTTTTAAAATCATACACACAAATACACACATTCAGTTAAGACTATCATACTGGATATAAAGTTGGTCCTATCAAAAGTTCTTTTGTTGCTAAAGGTAAGAAATCCACTACTGCTAACTCAGGAAAACAGAGAAAGGGATAATTTAAGGATTCCAAAAGGTAATCTCATGGGTATACAAAAACAAGAGGAAAAGGAGAGACAGGCCAAGGTGAAGTAGAATTGGAAATTTAAAGACCCAAATTGACACTTATCACTTCTCATGTCACATGGTCTTTGTCATTTCGGGTTCTTTTTACTTATTAAGCTTGTACAACATGGTACCACACCCAAATCTTCATTAAAGTTATATATTTAGGGCTGTGGTTGTGGCTCAGTGGTAGAGTATGTGTGAGGCACTGGGTTCGATCCTTAGCACCATATAAAAGTAAATAAATAAATAAAATAGAGATATTGTGTCCATCTACAACTAAAAATATATATATATTTAAAAAAATAGACCATACATTTAGAAGTCCTTTATCAGTTGACAACTTCCCTCTGGATATTCTAGTTCAAATTCCCTCGAGATACTTTTTACATGAATTAATTAGAAATGTATCATAGATCTAAAGATGAAATATAAAACTATAAAACTTTTAGAAGAAACCATAGAATAAAATTTTTTAGATCTTGGGTTAGGGAAAGCATTCTTAGATACGAACCCAGAAGCACAATCTCTAAAAACAATCGATAAATTGGGATTTCTTATTTAAATGAAATATTAATTTTTAATTATTTTCCTCTACAAAAGACATAAGAGAATGAAATGACAAGCCACACACTGGGGGGAAATATCTGCAAAATGAATACCAATAAAAACTTGTGTCCAGAATATGTAAAACTATTCTCAAGACTCTAAGGGCTGAGAATGTGGCTTATGATAGAGCACTTTCCTAGCATGTGTGAGGCCCTAGGTTCAATCCCCAGCACTGGAAAAAAAAAAAGACATAAGACTATATTATAATAATTGAAAAACCCAATTAAAATGTGGACAAAAATTTGAAAATACCAAACAATATATGTGATGGCAAATAAACACATGGAAAGAAACTTAGTACCTTTAGTTATTAGGGAAATGTTAAACAAAACCATGAAAAGTTAGCATTACACTCCTATCAGAATGACTTTTAAAAAACAAAAACAAATGTGTGGCTTCGAGGAGAATGGAGACCAAACCTGTGATAACCTGTCTCAAAACCCTCCTCATCATCTACTCCTTCGTCTTCTGGATCACTGGGGTGATCCTGTTGGCTGTTGGAGTCTGGGGAAAACTTACTCTGGGCACCTATATCTCCCTTATTGCCGAGAACTCCACAAATGCTCCCTATGTGCTCATCGGAACTGGCACCACTATTGTCGTCTTTGGCCTGTTTGGATGCTTTGCTACATGCCGTGGTAGCCCATGGATGCTGAAGCTGTATGCCATGTTCCTGTTCCTGGTGTTCCTAGCTGAGCTCGTTGCTGGCATTTCAGGGTTGTGTTTCGTCATGAGATCAAGGACACCTTCCTGAGGACTTACACGGATGCTATGTAGAACTACAATGACAATGATGAGAGGAGCCGGCCGTGGACCATGTGCAGCGCAGTCTGAGCTGCTGTGGTGTGCAGAACTACACCAACTGGAGCACCAGCCCCTACTTCCTGGAGCATAGCATCCCCTCTAGTTGCTGCATGAACGAAACTGACTGTAACCCCCAGGATCTCCACAATCTGACTGTGGCCGCCACCAAAGTTAACCAGAAGGGTTGTTATGATCTGGTGACCGGTTTCATGGAGACGAACATGGGGATCATCGCTGGAGTGGCATTTGGAATTGCATTCTCCCAGTTGATTGGCATGTTGCTGGCCTGCTGTCTGTCCCGGTTCATCACGGCCAATCAATATGAGATGGTGTAAGAAGTCTTTCAAGAGCGATGGAATAAGAGACCTGTTTTAAAAAGGAACTGCAGCAATCTCTGAAAGACTTCCAAAGAATGTTAGAGCACAGTACATAATACACCTGCCCCGCTCCTGCTACCTCCTACCCCAAATCCTGCCCACCCATGCCGCAGTCCGGCTGCAGCAAAATAACTGGGGGTGACGAGCAACTTGTGTAGATTGATACAGCAGGAGAGGGAGTCGTTTATTGTAGGACAACAGAGGTATTTATACATTCCACACAGCTTATCTAATTAACATAAACTAGATACAGCAGTCAACCAATAAGGAATCTCCACACTTAATGGCTCGCTGGCATTACTTCACAAACCACTCCCTCTGGCAAAATGCCAGGCGCCATCCAGACTTGTTTACAGACTCTAACATTCCACCCCCTGAGTGCAACTGACACTCCTAGCCAGTCTCTCTCATCTTTCCACCGGCATCATGTGTAGTGTCCATCTTGTGAAGCCCTGTTGTGCCACAGAGTGTAGCCAGGCCCCCTGCGGCTAGTCCTAGTGATTCCTGCCCTGAGGTCCCATGCGTGCCAGCTCCTTCACGTGTACTTGGTCCACCTGCAGCTCATCGTAGGTCACTGGTTATCACACCATCACTGGCCCCTTGGAGTCCTGCATGTAGTATGGGAAACTCCTGTTAGCCCCTGACCTTGGTGGATAAATGCCACATACCTTTATGTAGATAAGCAGATGCTAGTTATCTGTTCTTTTGACTTAATCTCATTTGGTTTGGTTTTCCCTTTACTAAAATGCTTTCCTACCTTCTTTAAGCTGCCTAGGACAGGTAAAGAGACACACTAGTAATTGTTCCTACAGAGAAGAAAGCAAGTGTCATGCATGAGGATATGGTCTTGGAGCGTTAGGTAGCCTCCTTGCTCGTTATTGTTCCATACCTGGGTATGTAGAGACAGTTTAGTGCGCCTATGCCTCTCAGTTGAAACCTGTATAATCCTGTTACAATGCTGTTGTTGCTTCCTGTGAAGGCAATGATATTACTTTTGTTTTCCCCCAATGAATTGCTGTTGTGTTATTTTACTTCTTCTTCCTGTATTTTTCCTGTGTTTTTTTCTTGCATTGACATTACAGACTTTGAGGACCTCATCAGATCAATTGAAAAATGAGTGTGAAGGGGGAATAAAAGTCAAAATATTTTTAAAAGATCTTTAAAAATAATGCCTCTGTCTAGCATGCCAACACGAATGCATTGATATTGTGAACATTTGTGATATATGTATTAATAAATAGAACAATTACAAAAAACAAAAACAAAAACAAAAAAACTGGCAAAGGTGCCTGACAATGAAAACTTATATACATAGCTGGTGAGGATACAAAATGGCATGGCTACTTTGGAAAACAGTTTGTTGATTTCTTACAAAGTTTAATACATACTTCCCATATGAAGCTGAAATTTTACTTCTTCCCAATGGAATGACTAATAAAACCTCTGTTTATAGCAAATTTTATAGCAGCTTTGTTCATAATTTCCTTAAACTGGAAAAATCCCAAATGTCCCTTAACTGGGAATGGAAAAACAAATTGTGGTAATCTAGTACAATGAAATACTACTTAGAAATAAAAAGGAATTAACTATTGACACATGTAACAAAATGAATTAATNATAGATAGATATAGATATATAGATAGATATAGATATATACACACATTATATATGCATTATATACACATGTATATATGTATGTATATATTACATATACACATATATGTACATATATATGTATATAGATATTTGAATATATGTATTTAATCTCCAAGATGCCAAGGCACTCTCTAGTTAAGGGGTAAAACTAAAACACACAGGAAAACACAGAGGCATTCCTATTTTCTGCTTAATATGTTTCATACAGTCGCCCGCCAAGGCTAGTAAAGTTTATTACATTAAGTATTTAAAAACATCCTATTGAAAGAATAAACCTTTGAAGTATTAAGATCTATAAATCTTCGAAATGTGCAAACGTGCCTCAGGTACTTTTTACCTTGTTGGTACAAAGCAAAAATGCTACATTTTATTATTATTTATGGTGCTGGAATAGCTTCCTTGATTTTTATAATCAAGTATCTTTGTGCAATTGCTGAGCATCTTGAAAACACTTCAAAATCAACATAACTATAAATTTGGTACAAGCATCAAAGCTGCAGTAATTAAGCCCAGAGCTGCTAGCTGATATTTAGGGATATCAAGTCACATTTTCCACAGTATGAAAAATTGTCCAGGCATGGGTTTACCACATAAAAATGGGCAAATCAATGTTATATCAGGAAACACAACAAACATGTTCCCTGGCTACTCCTCCTGGGTGAAGGGCAACATAACTAATGTCATTAGGCTTAAACTCTCCCTTCCAGAAATTTTACTTCTGAGCTAAGACTGAGGCCAGAGGTAATTTTTTTTTTTGTCTGTGTGTGTATGTGTATGTTGATTGTCGGAGTGCAGCTGAGAAGTTGGGGAACAGCCCAATCTCCTTTTATGCGTCCCTTTTAATGGCAAATATTAGTACAATCTCATACATTATTTTCTGATGAGCAAATGCAGTAATCATACATGAGGCTCTTTAGAAGAAAAATAAGGAGATTTCAGTAATCTCTTCTTGTCAGACCTTGCATAACATAAACATATCAGTGGAAGATTAAGGGCCAATTCATGAAAATAGAATAGAATCTTGAGGTGATTCAGGGAGAAGAAAACACAGCCATTGTTTGTAAATGAAGGTTAATGATATACTTGCACTAGTTGCAATTTTGTAGCAAGCGTATTTTGATGAATTAAACCAAGGCTGTATCATGATTTGTGACCCGTATATAAGAGTCAAAGTGAAGTATTTGTCTGTATTTTATTGTCAGCAAAAGAGTTTGCCATTATTAGTGTTCCTTACATCACTACACGTTTTATATATATATATCCATACACACTTGTATATAATATAGATATTTCCCCATAGTAGTTCCCCTGGAGACTATGATAACATTAACTAGCCACAAAATGATTAAAGAGAAAGAGATAGCTTATCAGTTGCCCACACATGTCAATAGGGGATGAGGGGGAAGACTAAAAATTTTTAAATTTAGATTTATTTACATTAAAAAATGTTCACAGAAGTTTTCACATCTCACCTCAAAAGACTGTACAATATCACTGCTGACAGTACATTTACCCAGAGACTGACTTTGTGCTAACAAATATGCTGTTCAGGTTGTCAGCAAAACTAAAATGAATGAGCTTAGCACAATTCAAATGGATCTTTGGCATATCATCAATCAATTAAGTTCTCCCTGGCATTCTTAGGTTCATATCAAAGTATACAATATAACATCATCCATTTTATTTAGCATTCTTTGTGTGCAGTCCCATAAAACATCCTCTACAGTTTTTCTTATTCTTTCCCTTCTCGACTAGAGTAACTCTAACAGTGGTAAAGCAAAAGTTGAAGAGATGTGACCAAGGGTTGTTCCTACAGCTTTCTTTGTCTTGGGGTTAAAGGTCTCTAAAACAACCAAATTCAAAGATAAAGAGCCTGAAAAGCAGTGAGATACAAAGGTGGGAAAATGTGAGGGAGGGAGTAAACATCCCAGAAAACTCACTTCAGTGATTCAGTCAGAGTCAACCTCAATATAATGCGCATAGAGAAATGTGGTGGGGGTGCCTCTAAAAACAGTTCCAAATACTGGAAGGTCATTCTGAAAAAAATAGAGTGGTTTCCATTTACCCATCAGGGATACATTCCAAGTCATGGCCCATAGTATTGAACCCTTATACTGTGAATTTTCTTATATATGTACATATCTCCTGATAAAGTTTAATTTATAAATTAGGCATAGTAAGAGATTAAAAACAACCAATAATAAAATAGAATGATTATAATAATCTATTCTGTAATAAAAGGGAATACCGGTTTCTCTTTCAAAATTTCTTGTACTGTACTCATCCACCTTTTTGTGATGAGTGAGATGATATGAAGCACTTGATGGTTTCTCTTTGGCATATCACTACTCTTGTACTTTGGGGCCATTATTAAGCAAAATAAGGGTTCCTTGAACACAAGCACTGTGATATGATAATCAAGAAGGATACTGGGTGATTAACAAGTGAATAGCATATAGAGTGGATACATTGGACAAAGGGGTGATCCATATCCAGGCAGCATGGAGCAATGGTAAGAAATTTCACTGTGCTATTAGAAGTGGTGTGTAATTTAAAACTAGCTGTTGATTTAAAAGGTACATAATGCTAATAAAAACCAGTTTTATGACCCTTTTAACATTTTTTATTTATTCTAATAGCATATGCATATTTAATATAGACATATGTCTACATTATTTAGAACTCCTATAGCATGGAAAACAAAAGAGCAGGTAAGGAGGGATTACTATAATTCCAAAATAGATTCTTATTCATCTCTTATTTGTGTTACCTTAGTTTGAATGCACTAAATGCAAATTTCATTCAAAATGAAATTGATCCTGTTTTTGAAATTACAGAAGTAGCCACTCTTGCCATGTATAACTCTATTTAGTATTAAACAACCCTGGGCTTACCTGTACCAGCAGGATAAAAACTTTTAATTCAGAGAGTTGGAAGGAAGCATAACAAATGGATGGTGTGATTATTATAGCTTATGGCTCTAGAGGAATGGAAAAAGAACTTCTAATTTTTTTTTTTATGTAAAAGATTTTAAGGGTGAATTCCCAGTAGCTGCTATTCTTTCTCTTATAGTCACATACCCTTCGGGGTGGGAGTGGGAAGCACAGATAATTGCAAAGTTGTCCATGAATCCATGATATTCTTTTATTTTTTTTGGGGGGGGGGTCGGGTACCAGTGATTTAACTCAGGGACACTTGACCACTGAGCCACATCCCTAGCCCTATTTTGTATTTTATTAGAGTCAGGGTCTCACTGAATTGCTTAGCACCTCACTAAATTGCTGAGGCTGGCTTTGAACTCACGATCCACCTGCCTCTGCCTCCTAAACCTCTGGGATTACAGTACAGGCGTGTGCCATTGTGCCTAGCCGAATCCATGCTATTCTTGTGTTATCCATGTGAAGAATGATGTAGACATATGTCTATATTAAGTATGCATATGCTATTAGAAGAAATTAAAAATGTGTTAGGGGTCATAAAACTGGTTTTTATTAGCATTATGTACCTTTTAAATCAATAGGTAGTAGAACACAGAGGGGTTCATTTACATTTTTTTGATGTTAAATATGGCTCTTTAGATTTCCAAGTTATCCATAACTTCTCCAAACTGGAAATAATTCAATTTCCTCAAGAGGAGAATGGATAAAAAGAATCAGGTCATATAGTGGAAAATTGCACAGGAATAACAATGAACAAACTACTAACACACACAACAATGTGGATGAATCTCACAATCAAAATGTTAAGTCAAAACATGGCTGGGAGTGGGGGAAGAAACATGAAAGAATATATGGTATGATTCAGTTTAAATGGTGTTAAAAACAGGTAAAACTAATTGAGGGCCATAGAAGTCAGAACAATGGTCACTCTCGGAAAGGATTGTGGGTACTGACTGGAAGGGACATGAGAGAAACTTTAAGGGTATTGGAGTTTTACATTTTGATAGATATTTGATAGATATGGTACATATTTAGCTGTATACTTACAATGAATAAGTACTTGCTCTATATGCTTTATTATGACTGTTTAAAAACTTGTCAACAAATTTACTTACTCTGCCCCATCAAGAGGTGAAAACTATCACCTGACCTTAATTCTGGGGTAGACTTACAGCTCACTTGTACAAAACAGAATGCATAGGAAATGAAGCTATGTGATTTCTGAGGCCAAGTTATAAAAGGAAATCAGCTTCTGTTTTGTTAGTTGATTGCTTGCTTTGGAGTCTTGAGCCATAACTGAAAAAGTTATAGCCATTCTATAAAGAAGCACAGGTCACATAGGAAGGCCATAGGTAGGTATTATGGTCCAAAGATCAGCCACACTAAGCCTCTGAATTATCCATATTCTGGCTTCCAATGTCACAGAAAATATCTCCATATGATTCCAGTCCCTCGCTCATTTGAGTCTTCCAAGCTGATGTCTTAGACAACTGGGAGCAGAGATAAACCAGCCTAGCTGTGTCCTGACTCACCGAATCTATGAGAATATTAAAATGGCTCTTTTATATCACTAGGTATTGGTGTCCTATGTTATGTAGTAATAACAATGTGAATTGAATTTTTTAACAGAATAAAAAAAATAAAGTGAATAAACTTAAGAAATTTGTGAACCTGTGTCAGTCAGCATTCTTTGTTTGAAAGCAACAAGAAACAACCTAACTTAAGCAAAATGAAATTTGTTGGCAGAGTATGAGGCTGGAAGGTTGTACAGGAATTAACAATCATCTTTTGGGGACTTGGGTGGCAGAACCGATAAACGGTTTCTTCAAGACTCAGTCACATCTGTGAAAGATTTTAATTTTAAGGAAAGCGATCAGTCAACTCCAGAATGGGTCATATCCCAATCCCTCACGTAGTGCAAGACATGAGTAGTGCAAGCCAGTGATTTGCAGCTTCAGCAAGGCCAGCATGCAATGAGAAGTGGGTAAGTACCCCAGAAAAAAAGCAGGAGCCTTCATTTACAAATGGAGAAATAGATATGGGGCTTTCAAAAATCCAGGTGATATGAAAGCAGCAAGTTCAAGGAGTTTCTCAGACTTTCTCTAGAGGCTTGTGACTTCATGTCCTAAAACTAAGTCTATTACAATGTGAATATTACTGAAAGATGACTAAAGTCGATTAAGTTTCTGGTGACTATTCAGAGATAGACTGGAGTTTAAGCTCTCTCCTGCTTCATATTCTCATGCTGGATGTCGTCATGTAAAATGTACTGAGAGTGGAAGGTGAGCTCTTCTCCAATTGTTTCAGAGTAAAGGCAGTGGACCATGTACATTTCTGAAGCTGATCTTATGTATTGATGGTAGCAGTGCTTACCTAGACCCCTGTCCTCTTTTGTTTAATGCTGCTATAAGAGAATACCACAGACTTTGTACTTTACAGAGAAAAGAAATTTATTTCTCACAGTTCTGGAGTCTGGGAAATCCAATAGTAAGGTGCCAACATCTAGTGAGGGATTTTTTTGTTGTATCATCCCACAGTGGAAGGTGAGAGGATGAAAGAGGGACAGAGGTGAGGGGGAGAAAATAGGTCAAACTCACAGCCTCAAGCCCTTTTATAATCAGCATTAACTCATTCATAAGGTGGAGCCCTTGTGAACTAAACACCTCCCATTAGGCTCCACCTCCCAACACTATTGCACGGGAGATCAAGTTTCTGTTCCAAACCCTTTGGGGAACACATTCAAATCAAAGCACCACTCCAGCCCTAAGCTACTGGACTGTGTTGGCCTCTAATGACAATGAGCTTTTCCTTCTCCAGAGAGCTGCCCTTGGCTGATGGGAGATATCCCTCCTCCTCAGTCTGTGTCTAAGAAGGGCTTATATTGATAAAGTTGGCTTCTCATCTCTAGAGGAGATAGCTCTGCTCTGTGGTTTGTGTTCCTGTATATTAGGCCAAGGCTTGACTTTTACTTGAGATTTTACATGTTTGTTGGGCTCCTACTTCTTCTTTATCTTGCTCCACTCCCTCTCTTACAGGGAGTTCTATGGAGAACACAGTCTTTTTTTTCCCCCTTTTTCTTTTTTTAATATTCATTTTCTAGTTGTAGTTGGACACAATATGTTTGTTTTGTTTATTTATTTATATGTGGTGCTGAGGATAGAATCCAGGGCCTTACGAGTGCTCTATCGCTGAGCCACAACTTCAGCCCGAGAACACATTCTTAACAGAACACTTTCTTAAGAGAATCCTAATCTCACAATTTGCTTTCCAGGCAACTTAAAATACTGGCCTTCATCAGTGGTGCACTAATTAATTTTTTTGGACTGAGGATTGAACCCAATGGCACTCTACCACTAAGTCACTGAGCTATATGTCCAGTCCTTTCTATATTTTATTTTGAGACAGGGTTTTACTAAGTTGCTGAGGCTGGCCTTGAACTTGCAATCCTCCTGCCTTCACCTCCTGAGTTGCTGGGATTACAGTATGCACCATTGTGCCCAGCTGGTTCTCAAACTTTTATGTACATCAAAATGATGGTGGGGGGCTGATTAAAACACAGATCTCTGGGCCATAATCTCAGACTTTCTGATATAATAGGTCTGGGGTAGGTTCTGAGAAAATGCATTTCTAACAAATTCTCAGGTGATGATGCAGCTGATCTGCTCTGGGCATCACGTGTGGAAAATCAGTGTTTCAACAATTGCTGAGGTGGTATGATTTCAAGCACTCGGCAGCCTCTTTGGTACTCCATCCCTATGGCAAAATTTCTTTATGTTGAAGCATAAATGCGAATGGTATGCTTACATATTAACTCTATTATGGCACAGTTTTCTTAGCCAGTAATGGTACAGCTTCAAAAAATAAGAGTTTGAAAAGCCTTTTCCTAGAAAACAGCACTTTCTTGAGACACTCTTATGGGTGAAGGGGGAACAGTAGTGTCTCCTTGTCTCAGATAAGTATCTATAGTACAGCTCTAAAAAAAAAAGGCAATAAGGACAGGTGTCTTGATCAGCTTTTTGTTGCTATAATTGAACACCACAGTTTGGTAATTTAAAAAGAACAAAGGTTTTTTTTTTTTTTTTTTTTTTTTTAACGTTCACAGTTTTGGAGGCTGGAAATTCCAAGAGCATGGGAATGCCAGCACATCTAGTGAGGGCATTCTTGCTGCATCATAGCATGGTGGAGATACATCACATGGCAATAAAGAGCAGGGTTAGCTCTGTTTCTCTCATGAAGTCAATAATGTCATCATAGCGGGGGGTCCCATCTTCATAAATTCATCTAATCTTAATTACCTGGAAAGATGCCAGGGCCAAACTATTAACATATGAATTTGTGGATTAAGTTTTCAACCCACCCATAATCCACACCCCCTCCTTTTTTTTTTTTTTTGCTGTACTGGGGATTAAACCCAGGGCCTCACACGTGAGAGGCAAGTGCTCTACCACTGAGATACATCCCCAGCCCTTTTTATTTTATTTTGAAACAGGGTCTCACTAAGTTGTTGTGATTGGCCTGAAACTTAGGATCCTCCTCCCTCAGCCTCCTGCATAGCTGGGATTACCGATGTATACCACCAAGTCTAGCCTAACACATGAACTTTTTTGCAGGATACATTCAAACTACAGCAACAGGGAAGTTTTGATTGGGCTAAAAAAAAGCAGTCAAGATAGTCCAATCACAATCATTTCCACATTATTTTAGTCAGGAATCCAGTCTTCAAAACAAACAAACAAACAAACAAACACTTCAGAGCCATCTAACATATAGATCCCAGTAGAAAGGGTCTGAAGAAATAATCAGGGCTACATTTGAAAAACACTGTCCTCTATATTGGCTGTGTTGGTTGGTTCAGCAAAGTGCTGAATCCACAAGCTGAGCTATTTCTCAGATTGATCTAGGGTTGGCCTGGGGCTGGTTCCATATGGCACATTTATTTTGAGGAAACAGACCAACCATATGATTTCACTAGGAAACCAGAGCCCCCATATTGCATTTCAAGATCTGCAGTCCTACCGCTGAGAAAACATGCATCATGAAAGAAAATAGGATTTGGTTCCATTGTTTATATAAATGATGCTTAGTAAAACCCATGTCAGAGGAATACCATGTCATGCACCATGTACAAATTTTTTGATGTTTTCCCTTCTGTGTATTTCATGGTCTTGCTTTTTATTCCACAAAAAGGCGAGGGCATATGAAAATGCTTAAGGAACTGCACATTGCAGCCTGTGATGGCTTGGTTTTGATGGATGATGTGGGATTGCGCAGCTCATTGCAAAGTAATGCTTTTAACTTAAATCAAATCAGTTTTAAGTGAATATGTTTTACACATTTATGCTCCAGAGTTTGAAAAAGCTTTTTCCTAGAAAACAGCACTTTTTTTTTTTTGAGACACTCCCACGGATGAAGGGGGAGGGGTGGTGTCTCCTTGGCTCAGATAAGGAGAGTGTTTACTTGCTTTGTCTTCAAACTGCTACAAGTTTAGGGCCCACAGGGCTGCTGTCTTCTTAATGAAGCGCTTAATGATGTGTGAATTATAGATCCTGACAACCCCTTTAATAAAAACAACAGGACTGCATCCACAGTATAGTGTAGCTGCTAAATAATGACAGACTGTCTGCTTAACATAACGCAGTATCTTTAAGTAAAGCGCCATTCTTGCGTGGCGGCACTGAAGATTCCTAGTCACAGAAAATAATGGTGGCTCTGAGAACACACACACACACGGATGCACACGGCATTTCATTTCGCAGGAGTTTAGGACCAGGGAAGTTGTAGATGTGCAGTAGCACTCAGAGCAAGCTAGAGCTGTTTACAGGGAGGACTGTGTGAGGGACGCTGTAATAGCCTAAAAGTTGTCTTGTTCTCCTTCCCTCTCCCCTCTCCTCACAGGAACACAGGAATGCCTGCTTTCTAGTTGACTGGTGTTGGAGACAGCATAATGCCTGGGCCTACACTCAGCCAGGAAAGCAGTATGGAGGCCCAGCTGTGAGGGAGGCACTTTCTGGATGCTGACCTGGGCAGTCAGAACACAGGAAAGCCAGGCTCCTGAGGAGCTGGAAAACAAACCCAAACCTAAACAAAGCCTTTTCTCCATTTAATTTGGTGACCACTTTTAAGGAAAAGTGAATTCTCTTTCAATCCCTCAATAGGCCCCTGGATTTGGATTCACAGGCCAAAGTGCAATCTCTTTATCATTATCCCTGGGATGAGAAAATCCGAGTCGGCCTTGTTTGGGCAGGGGTAGTTTTCCTTTAAACAGATCAAGGAACTGTTTGTCTAACCCTCACCATTCGAGGTGACAGATAGCAAAGCAAAGAGAATGGCAGGCATTCGCAAGCAAACACAAACCTTTCCGTTGTTTCCCAGATCTGGGAGACTAGCAGCAACCAAATCACTGCACACTGAAAGGGCATTCACATGCAAATGAGGCCCTGGGCACCCTGCTTGGCTTCAGAAAAGCCATGTGGGTCCTGCTGGGAAAGCTGCCCGACGGGGAAGAGTCTAACTGGGCCCCTTCTGGCTCTCCTGGTGCTCTCTCGGTCTAGGAAACACCTTCGGAGGAAGGGCCGGGATTAGCCCAGGTGAAGCTGGCCTTTGGGGCAGGGAGGGGGTGGGTGGGGCTAATTAGGCAAGTCTCTGAAGTTATAGGGTGAAGTTCCAGATCTTTTCTGTAGTTCACTATATAGTTGTCTCTCTTTGTCTGAAATTGAGGGGGATCCCCAGATGCCAGACTGTCAGTGCTCAAACCCAGATGAGTTGGTCACCCTAGTTTGTAATGATTTGCTACTCTTAACTTTCTCAGCTAGGAAGTGAACAAGAGTCATTGTCCATTGGGATAAAAGTGAAGTTCACTGCCAACCCAAGACTCTCTTTATCCCCTGCTGTTTCTTAGTCCTCCTTTATTGATTTCCAGATCTTTTCTGTAGTTCACTAAGTGTAGCAGAATCAACTAGTTAGATTTGCTTTCTGAGAGAAGGCTGATAAATAAAGTCACTGTCTTTGGTAGTCAAAGAGAAGGGGGCATCAATCAATTATTAGGGACCCCTACCTAATACTTGGTATTGCCAGTTGCTGAGTTACTTGTTTCATGTTTATTAATTCACTGACCTCCACCGCTACTCCTGTGAAGTGAGTGATATTTTGTGTTTTGCACATGATGAAACAAAGAGCTGATAAGTTAGGTATAATTTTCATAAGTTTATATAGGTAGTGAATCTGAAAAACATTCTTGATTTCTCTGACCCCGAATCTCTTGGTGTTTGTTTGAATATCATATTGTCTCTTAAAAAGTTATAGGCCATTGAGTAAGGAGGCATTCATTGAAACAGACACAATACAGACTTTTAAAAAATATCATTCATTAATTCCACATCAGTTTGCATGTTGTGATCTAATTAATATGATTGTTACAAAACCATTAATATATCAATGAATATAAAGTGGAAAGAGTTTTCCTACTCAGTTCCCCATAACCTCCCCACTCCCTAGAGGCAGCCATAACTATTAATTTTTGTCTTTTAGATATTTCTACATATATAGATATAGATATCTTTCCATGTCTTTTTTTTTTTTTTTTTTTTGAGCAACATCTTATTCAGATGATGATATTTTGACAGTAGAATGTATCATACAATTTCAACACTTTCTCTTAAGGACATTGTGTTAGTCAGCTTTCTGTTGCCAAAACAAAATATCTGAGGCAATTGACTTATAAGGAATAAAGGTTTATTTGGTCTCACTTGGATCACTGTTATTGGGACTGTGTAAGGCAGGATATCATGGCAGGAGTGCATAGTGGAGGAATGGGTATGAAATCATAAATGGGTATAAAATCTCTCAATAGGCCATACTTTTAAAAGATTTCCACCACCTTCCAATAGCAACAAGCTGAAAAACAAGCCTTTAGCACCTGGGTTTTGGAGGACATTCCAGATCCATGCTATAGCAGCCATTGAGGACATTTTCATTTTGTTTCCCACTATAAATAATACTTTGTCAAATATTCTGTACGCCTTTGTACCCTTTTGCAGGTATATTTGAAGGCCAAATGTCTAGAGCAGGAATTTAACAATTTTGGTAGGTATTGATGAAAAACTATTTTAAATTATTCTAATTTTGATGCAAACCAACAAATTAGAGTCCTGTCCCCTGCCTCCATCCTAGAAAACACTCTGTGATAGAAAGCCTTCCACTGACATGGTAGTTAAAAAGTCAAATCTCATTGTTGGTTTAATTTTCACGTATCTATGTGAGTACTTCGATATCTTTATATGTTTATTTTGCATCAATATCATCTTACAGTCAATGTGTGCCTAGGATAGCTATTGCAGGGTGGGGAGTGTTGAGAATACAAACTTGAATAGGGGAGGACATTTGTCACCAGGAACCCAGAGTCTACCCAACACACAAACAAAAACTGCAATGAAGGATTATAGTTACCATGGAGGAAGTTCACACATAATACTGTGGGAGACCAAGAGCCATGTAAACAATTCTGTGAGTATGGGTCAAGGCTAAAGGTCAAAAGGGCACAGAAGAGGTGACACTTGAATGTGGCATGGAGGAAACAGAGTTGGTGGTAGGAAGTCCAGAATTCTGCCTCTGTTGTTTAGTATGTTATCTTAGATAATTGAGTTGATCTGCCTGAGCATCAGTTTCTTCACCTATAAAATGGGGATTAAGCTTCCTAAACCACATGGTTAGGAGAATAACAAGAGGGACTGCAAACGTGTAAGGAACTGTTTTATGCAAATTTCATTGTTAAGAAAAAATCCTGTTCAATAACCAGCTTTTCTTATTTCTGAGTTAGAGTACTTCCAAACTCATCCAATTTTGAGTTTTCAATGACAAATTGGTAATATCAGGGACTTCAGAGCCCCTTCCTGATAATGTCCTTAAAAGACATAACTGTTGTTGTCATACAGTGTAGCTGATACACATTTCCATAGCCAAGGATATTACTGTTTGCAAAACTGCTGAAGAAGGAACGCTTTAATGCCATTTGGAAGATAAGAGAGGATGGACTCCTGGGTTGTGATTTGGAGAAAGTGTGATTGAGGCTTCCATGTACCTGGGCACCTGTGAGAAACTAGAACACCTGCAGTACCAGCAGTGACTGGCTAGTCTTCACCAAAGATTGAGAACTATTTAGGATTTCTCAATACTAAACTAAATGTTCTGTATATCTTAAATGTTGTCACTCTCTTAGTTTCCTTTTAACTTAAAACATGTTTCCTGAACTGCCTGCTGAGTTAACAATTACCCCTTGGGAAAACTCCTAAAAGATACTGGTCTTCAAGAACTTTGCTTTTATGACCTTGGGAAGTAGCAGGTTTCATTCTTGCTTGCCAAAATGTTTGTTTATTCTGTTTCCCCTAAGAGAGCATGAATGGATTTAGACAATGTGAATAACTCCCAGTGGGTTTGGTCTCCTTGGTCATTTGCTGATACATGAGCCTGTTTGCAAATGGGCAGTTTTCCCACCAAGGCTGCCAAAGCTACCTGTGGATAACACAAAAACCCACATCAAGGAAAGCTCATTAACTTCCCACCATGGAAAGTCAGCTCTGAGGTCAAATGTGGGAAGAACTGCTACACTGACCACTCCTGTGCCCAAATGTATGGTGTCGTCTAGCCACTCTGTGATTTGCTCTAAATATAGCCAAGTTCCTTCTCATGATGTTGGAGAAGAGATTATAAACTACAGGGAATGCAGGTGCTCTTCTTAGAAGTCAGTCATTCAAAGCTGCCAACCAAGAGTTCAAGGTGGGCTGAAAGTGGCAGAGTAACTTCCCCAAAGCTAGCTGCTTCCCACAAAGACCAAATACTGTAGAAGCCCAAAGTAATGACAAGATACAGGTGACTCCTTTTTGCCCTCTCTCCATGCCGTTTTTTTTTTTTTTTTAATTGAGGTATATCACATCCATACAGCAATCTGCACAAATCTTGGGAAAGGATTGATGAATTGATTCTCGTCTCCCATGAGACTTGAAATAAATCTTGAATAGAAAAACTGGACAACACGAGCCTTGTGTGTACTGTGAAAGAGAGTGTCTTTCTAGATTTTTCTGATCACTAATTTGGATAAGTTAATCAAAACTAAACTTTTCTCTCTCGTCATGTGTGCGCTTGCAGTGTCTTAAGCATTAGGTTTGTCTATGCGGACTGCAGCCCTGCCTAAGAACAAGTGAGGAAAGATTGTGTTCCTTTAGTGGATCCAGAGGGCATGCTCTCATACTGGAGGGGCCTCAAGGAAGAGAATTAGGCTGAAAAATCTCCGAAAATTTCTGCAATGTGTTTGAGGTGTTCTTGGGTCGCACTTATTGGAAGCTACAGAAATTGTGGCTCTGGGTTTGAAACAATCAATAAATCAAATGTAACATCTAAGGTAATTTCAGAGTATTCCCTGGGAAACCTGGCTCATTCAGTTGCTCCTCTATCACTTAAAACACAGTTCTTTGTCTTTGGGGTTGATGAGTGGGTATAAAAGCAATTCCAGAGCAAACTGTCAGATAAAGCAAACTCAATTCATGTCCTATAATGACAAGGTCGTGCACCACACAGGACTGCTTTTAGATTGGCTTTGAGTAAACTCGGATGAAGAACAGCTTGTATCAAAAAGAGAGAGAAAAAGAGAATGAAAATCCACCTCACCTGAGAATACACAGGGATCAAAAGTAGTCCAGCTCTGGCAGGGACACCAGCAAATCTCTCCTGTTTCCAAAATGACTTCTTTACATTATTGAATACAATGGGAACTTTAAGGGCGACTGCAATAACAGTTACTCATGAAAAATTAACAAAGAATTTATGGAAATGTAGGAAAAGTCCCAAAGCAATTAGCTTAGATTTCTCTAGAGTCTGAGAAAAGCCGGGATAATTGCATGCAGCAACTGCATAAAGTGGCTATTTTCATTATCGCTGGATACAGAAAGTCCATTTTCATCACAATGGGATATAATGATGTTAAACTAACAGGGAGATATATTTAAAAAGGTTACAGCACGGTTTACCAAATGGTTTGATTTATGTAACTTTGGAGATATACACTTAAGATTACTGTTAAGGGGACTGGAGAGGTTACCCTTGAAATTTCCACAGGCTCCTATATGATAGGAAAATATATTACAGTTTCTGAAAGCTAATTGTACATTACCACTAGGATGCACAAGAATGAATTTAATTTGTCTCAGAATTGAAAGCTGAATTGTACTACAAGCTGGCACATGAATATCCATTCTGACTCGTCTCTCTTGTAAATTGGCTATTATGTATGTTTATAGGTGCACTTAGAGCCCGGGTTTTCTCCCTAAATGTCTTGGAAACTCTGAGGTCCTGGCACCCTAAGGAGGCACAGGCAACATTCTGAAAACCTGCAGGGTCCTTACTGAGCCTAAAAAGAGATTATGCATCATTATTTAAATGTCACCATTTTCAGCAAAATAAAATAAAAATGGAGAGCATCATCTTTCCTTCTGATGTTCATTCACAAGCACTGGCAGTTTAATGACTTTCTGAGTCCAAGAGAGCCAGCTTCTCCTTTAGCTGTCTGTAAAGAAATGGAGAAAGAGACATAATACAGTGAGCTTTTATCTATCCTCAGCGTCCTCTGCAATGTCACACACACACACACACAGAGCTGGATATCCTTTTCTATCTATAAAAAGCTGCAGTGAAGGCTGTGCCTGGGATTTGAATGATTCTTGAAACCATTAAATAGATTCTTGCTCTGCAGCCCACAGAATATTAATAACTTTCGTTAGCTGCAGTGTCAAAAGGATCATACAGTCTCAATCTTATTTGGTAAACACTCTGTTAAAAAAAAAAGAAAGAAAAAGAAAGAAAGAAAGAAGAAAGAGATTATTTAAGTGTTTCTAACAAAAGCCTCAGCAGAGGTCCTACTCTGAATGGACACTGCTGCCTAGGGACAAATGTCAGCACAGTTCAAGCTTTGTTAAAAGGACTGAAAAGACCTGCGAGTGTGCACATGGGCACGCTTATGGCCAGCATTAAGAAAATCAATTTAAAATAACAACACCACATTCACATCCCAACCTGGCCAATACACTGCCAGCAGATGTGACAATCATATTTTGACAGTTCAGATAGCTGATAACGGATGGCAAAAGAAATTTCTATTTGACATGGGACCTGAGTTTACACAATTACAGCACTTCTGTTTGTCTGGGCCACATTAAAGATGCAAAAAGCAGAGAGAACAAACAGAAGCCAGAATCTCGGAATAATCAATGCAAAATGATACAAGCCCCATCATTATCCACCAATCTACTTTTAATTTTTCTTTGCTTCTGCATTTAATAGTAGCCCAAAGGGTGGAAAAAAAAAAGTAAAGTCCTGCAGTCCTCCTTGATTCCCAGCTTGCCATCTTTTGCAAGCCTCTTTGTCATCTCAAACACATCTTTTTAGCACATTATTCACCTGGTTTAATGAAAGAATGGAAGAAAGAATGAATAGAAAGCTTTGTTGTAAATGGAACTGGCATTTCACTCAAGCATTCTGAGCAGCTTTGACATTCAACACCCTTGTCCCTGAAACTCCTGGATGTCTCCCATTCAAGCAGGTCAAATAAAGCCATTCCTTGGGGGATAGTTTAAAACTACTTGTAACATGTTTTGATTTACAGATTATCAATTCTGCTGAGCAACAGAGAGACATATTTGGGAGTCGCATAAACAAATACATTCCACTGTGCTGTGGATTAACCTAAAGTGACACATTTATTTAAAAATCTGCCTACTACTTGTCCTCATTGATTAAATGCCCTTAAGAAAGTAAGTCTGATGAAATGAAAGCCATTAAGATGCAGCACACCTCCTCCGCTCCTTTTGATGGTTGACACATTCCCTAGAGTGGGAGATTGGACGGCTGATAAGCTAACACTGAATTATAAGCACTTTGTGGAATGTCACCGACAAATGAAAGATCTACTGTTTTGCTTGCAAAGCAACCGTATGCCTTAACAGCACAAAAATGGACACGATGCAGAATTATTTCATCCTCTGTGCTCAGAATATCAACGAATGTGTACACTTGCATGCATTTTCACGGTAGAGATCAGCTCAGAGCCAGAAAGGCTTGTTCCTGGCTTCAGTACCATTGATCACGAAAACAGAAGGGCCTGCCAAGGACTTTGTCAACGTTGTCAGGACTCCAAGGAGCATCGGGTGATTTTGCTGCTGCTTGTTGTTACTTGAACTTTCCCAGTCTTGGAAGGGGCAGTGGGAGTGTATGTGTTGGTAGTACAGGGGTGTGGGGAGCTGAAATGGAAAACTCTTCTTTTTGGAATTAGAAATGTAAAATACATTTGAGGTGTAGTAGAAAGGGTGCCAAATGTGGAGTCCAAGCCATGTCTTTCTGTGCAAGCCTTATGGCCTTGAGAAAATCAGTTGAAAAATGGCACTAATATTGTCTTTTTAAAAAATTTATTGCATTGTGGTGAGGATAGTGTAGAATCATGTACAAGAAGGTATTTCGAAATTGTCCAACACTATACAGAGATCAGGAGTCATGCCTGATTGCCAGGAACATGGTGTTTGCTCCCAAGCCATGGACACCGATTGGTCCCACACTAGCTTTGCTGTTGTGCTTGGGTCTCCTGTCTGGTGTCAGGCCGGATCAGTGTGCATCCCCTTTGTAGACTGTTCCAGGCCCAAATGGATATATTTAAAAAATCTTTTTTTTTTTTTCAATTTTTTTTAGTTTTCGGCGGACATAACATCTTTGTTTGTATATGGTGCTGAGGATCGAACCCGGGCTGCACGCACGCCAGGCGAGCGCGCTACCACTTGAGCCACATCCCCAGCCCTATTTAAAAAATCTTGAACTCAATGGTGGATGATACAGGTCATGTTATGCTATATGGTGGCTGCAAAACAGATTAGTTCTGGTTTTGGCCTGGGCAGGTGCTAACTGCGCAACTCTAGACTTATCTTTTACATTCTCACATAATAATCATAGTACTAGTAACTGTGATAATAGTAATAACAATAATGATAACTTCTAATTACCGAGTGTTCCTTGTGTGCCAAGCATTTGTTACAAGGGTTATGTGATGTATTTAATGTAATTCTTCTGAGAATCTGACAGGGTGGGTACTATTATCATGTATGTGGTGTAGATAAAATCACTAAATGAGATTTGGTAGATTTGAAAAACGGGATCAGCCCCAAGTTGGGGTGACCCTGCATCCTGAGCTACAGCCACCCAGCTTACCTCAGTGGGCAATGGAGAAGATGAAATGACATCATATTGGGGAATGGGGTGGAGGGAACAACTTTTAAAAAATATTTATTTATTTATTTATTTATTTATTTTTTAATTAAAAGCAAGTCATTTCTTATGGAAAATTTGAAAAGCACATAAAGAAGTCAAACCCTCTTATTATTCTATAACTTTTTACAAAAAGATACAAAGTAAAAAAGTCCAAGTTTCCTTTCCATCCCTCACCTCATCACACAGAGATGAGCTATTCCTGTGGCTGTCTTGTTTGTGTCCTAAATGCTTTTTTCTTAACTGCATTGAAAAGTTGAAAACTCTAGGCTACAAACCTGAGTCCCATTTTCTTGATGCTGTTGCATGAAGCACACAAACCAACCTTGATCACGTGAGGATGTCCACTTCAAATGCTCTGGCTCACCTGGGCTGTGTGGCATGTTTGAAAGGCCAGCTCTGTGTATCGGGAGCCACTGTGGGCTGATCAGCAGTCCTCAGCTGACCCTGGCGAAGGGAATATGCTTGGGATCTGTCTAGGGTTTTGGCTGCAGGGTGTGTCCTTAGTCTCTTTCTTTCTCTGCTCTCTTCCTTTCCTGCTCTAGTTCCTGGTGTTCCTCTTCTTCTTAACTATCTTTCATCTTGATTTCAGTGGAAGACATTCTGCAGGGAAAGTGACTGGTGTGGAGGAAAAGGAATGGTAAGGAGAGAAAGAGGAGAAAAAATGAAACACTCGGAATAATGTTCCTTGCTATCTTTAGTCCACTGGGACTGCTTTCCCCAATGAGCTAAGTGCTTGGGGCAGAACCTACCAGCACATTCAGAAGCTTCAGCAGATGTTCTGTTGCACAAAGGGGAATACACCAGACCCAAGCAGGAAGGAGGCCAGGAGCCGTGATGGAATCTGATGAGTGGGTGGAAGAGTGAACTCATGTCCATCCCCCGAGTCCCTGGAGATGCTGGAGCCAAACATTCAGGCCTGGTGCTCACTGTGGGCTTGTAGCTGAAACATCCTGAGTAACGAGGGAGTAAGGAGCAGCAAGAGTGACTTTCAAAATAGAATTAATTTTTTTTTTTCCCCAAAGCACCAGGGATGGAACCTAGGGGAACTTAACCATTGAGCCATACCTGAGTCCTTGATTGATTGATTGATTGATTTTGAGACAGAGACTTACTAAGTTGTGAGGTTGGCTTTGAATTTGCCATCCTCCTGCCTTAGCATCCTGCCTTAGTCACTAGGATTATAGGCATGTGCCACTGCACCCAGCTGAATGGATCCTCTTGATCAGATACTTCTGCCATTGGGGCCATTTTATGAAAGATTATATAGAAGATTAGAAAGGTGTCGAGTGGAATTCAGAGCAGCCCCCTGGGCTTGCCTGGACCCCCTGAACAGCATCACCAACACCTGGCCGGGTCATCCCCTGCTCACCTAGAGAATGGGGTTTCTCCTTCAGAATTGGAGTTTATCTAGATCAATACTGCTAGGAGAAATCGGAAACAATAGCACCCACTACTTGCTGTACACATCTGGCTTTGTACTTCTCTTTCAATTTGACTGGATTTATAAGCATAAGGTAGACCTAGAAACTTTCCCTGCTCCAACAGCCTCTTTGTGCTGCTTTTACAAAGCACATCTTTCTCTCTTCATAAGAGACTAAGAGTAGCTTTAAGCAAAATCTGGGGCTGTCCAGTTCATTCACTGTGGCTTTTACTGCCTGTTTTTCACATATGCAAGGAAATGTAAAACTGGTTCTATATAATAATGATAATAAAGTAGAAATTCCATTGAGAGGGCTTAGTCACTCGTGGCCTCAGAACCAAGAGAGGAAGGCTTTGAGTGGTTTATCAATGTCAGAAGAAGCCAGAGATCGAATTACAACTTAATATGCACAGTTGGGTATGTTTTATTATTTATAACACATGCTTCATTTTTAACACTCCTTTGAATGCTATATCATTCTTTTGACGAGGCTCCTCTCCTGACCACCTCCCTTCCCAGCCTCCATCATTTAAAAGACTGTGAAGTACTGCTGTCAGGCAGTCTAGTGCACATCCAACCAGGATAGCTGCTTTCACTTCAGCCTTTTTTTTTTTAAAGAAGCAGATCCAGATTTCTTCCTGAGTATTCCAAAACTTTAATAGATTGCAAATCAAGAAACAGTAACCCATTTTTGTTTTTATTGTGTCAAAAGTAGAGCTTGCATCCAATGAGGGAACTCAAAAAAACAAAAATAGACTGATTCAAAAAACATCTATTACTCTGTACCCAGTATTGTGCTAGGCATTGGAATACAGCCATGGACAAGTTAGACAGGGCTTACATTCTTATTAGGGTAGACAGGAAATAAGCAAGATCATTACAGATTACAATTTATGCTACTACCAAAAAAAAAAAAAATGGTGACACAGTGTGATAGAGATGAAGGGCAGGGTAGGGGAAATAGCTGATGTCCAGTGATGTGCTGTAAAGAAGGGATAATTCAGCATATTGGGGCAGATACATCCATATCCAGGTCACTAGCATTAACATTCCCTTTTTAAGCCCTGTTAGCAGGTCACTATCAGCTCATCATTATAATACTAACAATGAGGCAGTTGCATAAAGTTCATGTGGAGAGTTTCCGTGGGAGATATATTAGTTTGCCAGAGCCGCCATAACGAAAATACCACACACTGGGTGGTGTAAACAATAGATATTTATTGTCTCAAGTTCTGGAGGCTGGGTAGTCTGCTATCAAGGTGGTAGCAGGGTTGGTTTCTGGTGGGACCTCTCTTCTTTGCTGGTTTTTACATGGTTTCCCTGTGTATGTGTGTGCACATGTTTGTATACAAATTTTCTTTTATTATAAAGGCATTAGTCATATTGGATTAGAAGTTACCCTGGAGACCCCATTTTAGTGTAATTACCTCTTTAAAGAATGTCTCTTCAAATAGTTACATTCTGAGATACTGGGGCTAGGAACTCAACATATGAATTTTTGGAGACTAATAATTCAGCCTAAAAGGAGAGGAAAAGAAGAATATCTTATTTTTTTATATGGATGCAATTTGAGAAATATTATCTTCTGGGTACCTTGTAATGAACTGCACCTTGTGCCTAAGACAAAGGATCATCAGATGACAAGCTCAGGGACTTTTTTTGCATTCTTCTATTATACTGGGTGCCAGTTGTGGGTGAGTCTTGCCCAGTTTGAGCTTCCTGGGATCCTTGGAGTGGGATAGAGATTCTTTATAATAATATTTTACATGTATTGCCTCAAAATTGGGAGTTGGAACTGACTATCAGTTTGGAAAAGGTGCTGGAAACATTTACTATTTGTAAATATACTTTGTAAAATCCATCAAGCTCAATCATTAAAAAAAGAACAACCAGTTTAAAAAAATTCTGTTGATATATTCATAATTTTGTACCATGGAAGGAAATCAATTTATTGAAAGTTATGTACTCAGCACTCTGCTAGGGGAAACTAGAAGCCCCATAATTGATTTATTCTTTCTTTCACTCAACAAATATTTATTGAGTCTTTACCATCAGCCTCATTTACCATGTCCATTTTTGAAAACCTGGGTAAAGATAATTCAAGCATGATCTGAGTTTATCCCATTTGTTCTATGTACTTCTCACCGTAAAACCTCTTTAGAAGCCACTTTACGGGGGCTATCAAGGTGGTAGGAAAGAGGGGACCCAAATTTCCACATGTCTCACAGTTTTCTTCAATGATGAATCCTCCCAGAAGGAAGTAAGGCACATATAGTTAGAATTCATGCAGAGCTAAGCTGATGATGAGGATTCATTACTGCTCAGTAATGAATATCTGGGAAAGGATCTAGAAGAAGGAAGCCTCTGAAAAGGATACTAGCTCCTGGACCAAACCTGTGAGTGTGGGTCTTGCTTAGTGGACTTGACTAATCACATGTGTATTAGAGGAAAGATGCAGGTCTTTGTCTTACACAAACATTCACACCTGTGCAAACTAAACTGCCACAGTACCTTGCACTTTACCTTATTGCGGCACTACATTGCCTTAAGTGTTGAGTGACACCACCCACCCTTAGCCTTTGCATTTCTGGAGCACCAAAAATAGAGTCCATGGGGGTGCTTAATAAATATGTATTGAATGAGTGAATTAATCAGTTTGCAGTTACTTGGAAGGTTTTTTTTTTCCAGAAGTTGTAGTAATGAGCAGGGTATGGTGGTGCCTGCCTATTGCCTATAATCCCAGTGGCTCCAGATGCTGATGCAGGAGGATAATGAGTTCGCAGCCAGACTCAGCAACTTTAGCAAGGCCCTCAGCAACTTAGTGAGATCCTGTCTCCAAATAAATACAGTTGGGGATGTGGCTCAGTGGTTAAGTGCCCGTGGGTTTAATCCCTGGTACCTCCCCCCCAAAAACCCCACAAAAAAACCCCAAAACTAAACAGAGAAATAAACAACCCCCAAAACAAATAAAAAAAACCCCAAACTCCAAGAAACAAAAACCAGAAGTTGTAGTAATGATATCCTTTTAAATCAGATTGATAATGTGTCACTAAATCCTGGTTCATAGTGATAGTATCTAGACAGGATTTTAATATATTTGGATGCATGGTGAGAGAATTTGACCCACGAGAGGAGCTAAGGAAGCCATCTTTCACAAATTTTCTAAATGGAAGTTTACTAAAAATGCATGATGGGTAAGAACTTGAGAAAGAAAATCCTTCTCACACATACAACAGAACTTAGCATTTGAAAAGAATGAACACCTTGGCCACATTCACCAAGTGTACCAGATATTGCTTTCACACTCCCCAGAAGAGGCATTGGTATCATGGGGGTAGGTCACCCTAATATAGAAGCTCAGGCCTTGCAGAGATGGGCACACCGAGTGCTGCAGTACCTTACTACATCCAAAGGCCAGAGTCCCTTGATGTTCCTCTCTCTGATGTTGTGGGCTCCTATTGATATGTGAGACTGACATGAAATCAATGAAAGCTCCCTGAGTCAGGAAAATGTGTAGGAAGAACTTCTGCTCCCAGGGGATTTTAGTTGATACTCAGAAATTTGGTGCAATGACAGTCTGGGACAGATAGTACCTGAAACAAGAAAATGAGAATCACGTGGCAAAACAAGTAGTGAATTATAACTATATGAATGGGAAGACCAATAATGATTATTATTTTTAATTTTTGTAGGACTGAGGATGGAACTCAAGACCATATATGTGCTAGGCATGTGCTCTAGCACTAAGCTACATCCCTAGCACCAATAGTCATTTGTGGTGAAATTAATAATCTCTGGAGACCAAGCAACAGAAGATAAAACAGGTATAATATAAATGCATAAATATAAAATTCATTTAAAATTCTTAAAATTGTTATGTTTAACAATAGAGGGTTAATTATATTATGATACAACTTCAGTGATAGATCACCTGACAGCCCTGAAATATTATGTTTTAAAAGAATTTTAAAAGCTATGGCAGTACATACGACACAATAAGTTAAAAAACAGGTTATGATTACATATAACTATTAAAGACACAATTGTAAAAAAATCATATGCAGAAGAAAGATTGAAATCTCATTCATAAAATTGCTAATTTGCATTTTCATATGCACATATATGTAGTGTGTTAGGGAAACTTTGGCCAATGCTTTTTTCACTTCTGTTTTCCTGTATCCCTCATTTTTATTAATATATATTAATTGCACACATTAAAAGGACTTAGTGTGATATTTCTGCACATGAGAAGAGAATGCATTAATTGCATCCAAATGCTCTTCTTCCTTCCATGTTTTTTTTTTTTTAACCAAATGATGAAAATCTTAAAGACATTCAAATATTTAGAACCATGGAGTTGATATTTATGTACCTATCACAAAAATTAAACAGTTATTAACAAAATGCCAAATTTGCTCTTTATAAACATACTAGAAATTTCTGAGTGCAGTGGCACATGCCTGTAATCCCAGCAACTGGGGAAGTTGAGTCAGGAGGACTGCAAGTTCCAGACCAGCCTCAGCAAATTAGGGAGGCACTGCAAGCAATTTAGTGAGATGCTCACACACACACACACACACACACACACACACACTCTCTCTCTCTCTCTCTCTCTCTCTCTGTCACACACACACACACACACACACACACACACCCTCTCTCTCTCTCTCTCTCTCTCTCTGTCACACACACACACACACACA